>NC_141874.1:405024684-405327715 GCF_056163025.1 Triticum urartu
ACCATCCCGGAAAAGCTAATGTAGTAGCTGACGCATTAAGCTGCAAAAGCCATGTCAATACACTAATGACGGGAGAAATACCAAGGGAGTTAGCCGAAAATCTTCGTGAACTATGTTTGGAAATAGTTCCGAGAGGCTATGTAGCAGCATTGGAGATTCAGTCAACTTTGATGGATAGAATCAGAGAAGCTCAGAAGACTGACAAGGAGATTGGCTCTATAAAGGAGAAAATGAGCGAAGGAAAGGCTAAAGGATTTTGTGAGGATGATCACGACACCCTATGGTTTGAAGACTGTGTTTATGTGCCCAATGACCCGGAGATCAGGAAGTTGATTCTGCAAGAGGCACACGATTCACCATATTCAATTCACCCAGGAAATACCAAGATGTATTTGGATTTGAAGGATATTTTCTGGTGGACCGGAATGAAGAAAGATATTGCGGAGTATGTAGCGGTTTGTGATGTATGTCAAAGAGTAAAGGCAGAGCATCAGAAGCCAGCAGGATTGCTACAGCCATTGCCGATACCCAAATGGAAGTGGGATAAGTTAGGCATGGATTTTATCACGGGATTACCCAGGAATCATTCAGTCTATGACTCGATTTGGGTTGTAGTTGATCGGTTGACGAAAGTAGCTCATCTCATCCCGGTAAAGACCACTTACACCAGTGCTAAGTTGGCAAAGATATACATGACCAGGATTGTATGCTTACATGGAGTTCCGAGGAGTATAGTATCAGACAGAGGAACCCAGTTTACCTCAAGGTTCTGGAATCAGTTGCACGAAACTTTGGGTACCATGCTAGAGTTCAGCACATCTTTTCATCCACAGACAGACGGACAGACCGAGAGAGTCAATCAGATTTTGGAGGACATGCTGAGAGCTTGTGCGCTAGATTATGGATCTAGTTGGGATGAGAATTTGCCGTATGCAGAGTTCTCTTACAACAACAGTTATCAATCTATTTTAAAGATGGCCCCTTTCGAAGCCTTGTATGGAAGGAGGTGCAGGACACCGTTGACGTGGGATGAAGTTGGAGACCGCCAGTTGTTTGGACCTGACTTGATTAAGGAGTCTAAACCGAAGGTGAAATTGATTCGCGATAGGCTCAAGATAGCCCAGTCCAGACAGAAGAGTTATGCAGATTCTAAACGCAAGGAGACAGTTTATGAAGTTGGAGATAGAGCTTATCTTCGAGTATCCCCACTTCGGGGAACAAAGCGCTTTGGTGTTAAAGAAAAGTTAGCGCCACGATTTGTAGGACCATATCGAGTATTGGAACGTATGGGAGAAGTGGCCTACAAGTTGGAATTGCCTGAAGGATTGTCAGGAGTTCATGATGTGTTCCACGTTTCTCAGTTGAAGAAGTGCCATGCAGAGATGGCTGACATACCCTTGAGAGACACCGTGCCATTGGAAGCAATTCAGTTGGATAACGATTTGACCTATGAGGAGAAACCAGTTAAGATTCTAGAGTATGCCAGTCGAGTCACCCGAAGCAAGGTTATCAAGTTTTGCAAGGTTCAATGGAGCCACCACACGGAGGATGAAGCCACCAGGGAGCGAGAGAAAGATTTGCTCAAGGACCACCCTCACCTATTTTCTAGCCAACCCGAATCTCGAGGGCGAGATTCATCTTAAGGGGGGTAGGTTTGTAACATCCCAAATTTCCAATTTGGAATGTTATACATTAGACCATCATTGCATATCATAATTTATTTGCTTTTGGTTTTGATCCTAGAAATTCCACGCAACTCAAGGACCCACGGAGAGAGTTGGGGATTTCGTTATTTTCATATTTGAGTTTTCTCAAATTTTGCGAATAGGATCATTTGATTTTAATTATTTTATCATCAATTATTTCTATTACAAAAATATGAGAGAGGGAATAAAATGACTTTCCCAAAATAAATAAATATTGAGGATTTAATAATAAAATCAAATAAGATTTTATTTCGGAGTTTTTTGGTATTTTATTTGAATTTAGGAAAAATGTGCGTTTTTCAAAATTGCATTGAGGCCCCAAATAAATGTTCACCCTGTGCGTCTTGATTTTAGAAGCCCGGGAAAATTTATTTCGGGATTTTTGGAGTCCGTTTAGTATTTCTTTTATTTGTTTTTCTGCGCGGAATAATTAAAAAAAACGCGAACCGACTTTAGGCCGTACCCGAGCGGGATTCCGCTCGGGGGCAGCCTTTAAATAGCCGCCGCCCGAGCCGCCCCAGCCCACCAGAGCCGCCGCCAACCCTAACCCTAGCCGCGCCTCGATCCGCACGCCCGCCGCCGCCGCCGGAGTCGCCGCCGACCCGCCTCCCGAGGTAAAAAAAAGGGGTCGCGGTTTTATTTTTTTAGTTTCATCTTTTTAAATAGATCGATTTTTCCAGTTTATTTATTTAGCGAGCGTTCGTCCGTCCGTTCGTTCTAGCGAACGTTCGTCGTTTTTCTTTTTCTCAGATTAAATCCGTGATTTTTCTGATCGCGATTCCTGATCCGATTTTCATTTTAGTATAACTTTTCGCTCGTTTATCGGAATCAGGCGATTCAAGCGCCTGGAGTTTCGTCTCGAAACCCTCTATACGTTTAACCAACTTAAACAAGTTTTTGCCTCTGTAAAAATTGCCCTAGATCCAGAATAGTAAACGAAGCTTGTTTCTTTTGCCGTTTGACTTTCGTTGCTTCGTTTGATTTGATTCTTTTTGCAAACCGGAGTTCTTAAGTTGAACTTTCTGGTTAGATCTCTTATTTGAGTTTTACCCGTGCATTAGATGAATACTTATTGTATGCTTGTTTGTTTTTCTGCGATAGAATACCCGGAGTGCGCCGCCTGTTACTTCGAATCTCTAGGTTTCACGGATCATCAGCAAGGCAAGTAACACTTTGATCATACCTCCTACTACCCAGTTTTATTGCATTAGATCAATCCTCAAACATTGCATGATTAGGATCTAATTAAATTGTGGGATGGGAAGTAGTTGAGGTAGTACCTATTAACTGTTGTATTATCAAACCTTTGAGAGTTACTTCTATGTTTGCCTATTATGCCATGCTATGCTAGTAGACGTGGATTGGGTGAGTGATATCCATGACAGATGTGAGTTTGTTAATTAACGGTTTATCTAAGGTGGCAACTTAAACACACATCTGGGTGGATTGAGGTACCTGGGTATTCCAGGATTGCCTGTTTTTCTTTATGGACCGCCACCCAGGCCCAAAGGGATCATGAGATTTTTCATACTAGAAACTTCCGTGTGCAGCCACAAGCTATTATGGGCTCTAGCATAGTTGATTAAGTCATGCGAACTCTTATAGGGTAGACTAGCAGATGTAGGGGAAATTAGGTGTAACGGTCTATCCATCGTAAGGTGCTAGCGCTTCTGAAAGACTATGTCTCGGTCATCCGTCTTCTCAAACACCATGTAGTGCGAGAAACCAAACGGAGGCGATCGAGTCTTGTGGGGAAAAGTGCGCAAACCTCTGCAGAGTGTATAAACTAATCATGGTTAGCCGTGTCCCCGGTTATGGACAGCTTGAGTATCTAGTACTTGGATTATCATGTGAATCTCAACACGTTACTCTAAAAATTAATTTTGTTGGGTTTTGTTTAATGATGATGCTTAATTGGGATTGAGGATGCTGTCAACCATTCTCAATGTTTAACAACTACCATGCTAGTTAAATAAATTTATTCCTTTGCAGTAGGGAAAAATTGGCTTTTCGCAAAACTGTAACCATAGAGCTTTCCACCAGCCAAATATGCACATAGTATAGCTGTTTCATTCCATTACTCTCTATGTGTTACTTTGCCAGCATATTCCATGTGCTGACCCGTTTCGGGCGGCAACGTTAATGTTGCAGACTTTTCAGACGACGATTAAGGAGTTTTAGGTCATGGTTCTATACTCAGTGATGCCGTTGGAGTTGATGGACTCACTTATCTTCCAAGCCTTCCGCTGTTATAGTTATTAGATGGCCTTAAGCCATATTTATTGTAATAAGTTCTCTATTGAGACACTCGATGTAATAAGTGTGTGATTGCTACTCTGTTATAAATCCTCCGAGTACTGTGTGGTGTCAGCATTACTGATCCAGGGATGACACCTGAGCACAGAGATCAGACTGTTTGAGGTCTGTTCACTACATCTACATGTGAAGCGGAGTATATAGTTGCTTCGGAAGCAACACAAGGAGTCTGGATGAAGGAGTTCATATCCGATCTGGGTGTAATACCTAGTGCATCGGATCCAATGACTATCTTTTGTGACAACATTGGAGCTATTACCATTGCCAAGGAGCCCGGGTTTCACAAGAGAACCAAGCACATCAAGCGCCGCTTCAACTCCATTCTTAATTATGTTAAGGATGGAGACATAGAACTTTGCAAAGTACATACAGATCTGAATGTGACAAACCCATTGACTAAACCTCTTCCACAGGCAAAACATGATCAACACCAAGACTCCATGGGTGTTAGATTCATAACTATGTAAACTAGATTATTAACTCTAGTGTGCTACCTCTTGAGCATGCGTTGGTTTTCCCTTGAAGAGGAAAGGGTGATGCAGCAAAGCAGCGTAAGTATTTCCCTCAGTTTTTGAGAACCAAGGTATCAATCTAGTAGGAGACCACGCGCGAGTCACCTCATACCTACACAAACAAATAAGAACCTCGCAACCAACGCGATAAAGGGGTTGTCAATCCCTTCACGACCACTTGCAAGAGTGAGATCTTATAGAGATAATAATAATAAGATAAATATTTTTGGTATTTTTATGATATAGATTGAAATTAAAGATTGCAAAACAAAATAGATTGGAAACTTGTATGAGGGAAAATAGACCCGGGGGCCATAGGTTTCACTAGTGGCTTCTCTCAAGATAGTATAAGTATTACGGTGGGTGGACAAATTACTGTCGAGCAATTGATAGAAAAGCGAATAATTATGAGAATATCTAGGTATGATCATGTATATAGGCATCACGTCCGTGACAAGTAGACCGACTCCTACCTGCATCTACTACTATTACTCCACACATCGACCGCTATCCAGCATGCATCTAGAGTATTAAGTTCATAAGAGCAGAGTAACGCTTTTAGCAAGATGACATGATGTAGAGGGATAAACTCATGCAACATGATATAAACCCCATCTTTTTATCCTCGATGGCAACAATACAATACGTGTCGTTTCCCTTTCTGTCACTAGGATCGAGCACCGCAAGATTGAACCCAAAGCTAAGCACTTCTCCCATTGCAAGAAAGATCAATCTAGTAGGCCAAACCAAACTGAAAATTCGAAGAGACTTGCAAAGATAACCAATCATACATAAAATAATTCAGAGAAGAGTCAAATATTGTTCATAGATAAACTTGATCATAAACCCACAATTCATCAGATCTCGAAAAACACACCGCAAAAGAAGATTACATCGAATAGATCTCCAAGAGAATCGAGGAGAACTTTGTATTGAGATCCAAAGAGAGAGAAGAAACCATCTAGCTAATAACTATGGACCCGAAGGTCTGAGGTAAACTACTCACACATCATCGGAGGGGCCATGGAGTTGATGTAGAGGCCCTCCGTGATCAATGCCCCCTTCGATGGAGCTCCGAAAAAGGCCCCAAGATGGGATCTCTTCGGTACAGATGGTTGCGGCGGTGGAAATAGGGTTTCGTGGTGCTCCTGGATGTTTTCGGGGTATGTGAATATATATAGGAGGAAGAAGTAGGTCGGTGGATCCACGAGGGGCCCATGAGGGTGGAGGGCGCGCCCCCTGCCCTTGTGGCCTCCTCGCTGATTGCTTGACGTCCACTCCAAGTCCTCTTGATCATGTTTGTTCCAAAAATCACGCTCCCTATGGTTTCATCCCGTTTGGACTCCGTTTGATATTCTTTTTCTGCGAAACACTAAAATAGGCAAAAAACAGCAATTTGGGCTGGGCCTCCGGTGAATAGGTTAGTCCCAAAAATAATATAAAAGTTTATAAATAATCCCATTAAACATCCAAAACAGAATATATAATAGCATGGAGCAATCAAAAATTATAGATACATTGGAGACGTATCAAGTATCCCCAAGCTTAATTCCTGCTTGTCCTCGAGTAGGTAAATGATAAAATACAATTTTTTTGATGTGGAATGCTTCCTAACATATTTCTCAATGTAATTTTCTTTATTGTGGCATGAATGTTCATATCCGAAAGATTCAATATAAAAGTTTAATATTGACATAAAAATAATAATACTTCAAGCATACTAACTAAGCAATCATGTCTTCTCAAAATAACATGGCCAAAGAAAGTTCATCCCTACAAAATCATATAGTTTGGTCATGCTCCATTTTCGTCACTCAAGAATGCTCTCATCATGCACAACCCCAATGACAAGTCAAGCAATTCTTTCATACTTTAGTAATCTAAAAAATCAACTTTCACGCAATACATGAGCGTGAGCCATGGATATAGCACTATGGTGGAATAGTATATAAGGAAGGGGGTTATGTGGAGAATACAAAAAGGGAGAAAGTCTCACATTGACACGGCTAATCAATGGGCTAGGGAGATGCCCATCAATTGATGTCAATGCAAGGAGTAGGGATTGCCATGCAACGGATGCACTAGAGCTATAAATGTATGAAAGCTCAACAAAAGAAACTAAGTGGGTGTGCATCCAACTTGCTTGCTCACGAAGACCTAGGGCACTTGAGGAGGCCCATTGTTGGAATATACAAGCCAAGTTCTATAATGAAAAATTCCCACGGGTATATGAAAATGACAAAATAAGAGACTTTCTATCATAAAGATCATGGTGCTACTTTGAAGCACAAGTATGGAAAAAGGATAGTAGCATTGCCCATTTTTTTATTTTTTATTTTTGGGCCTTTTTTATTTGGCCTTTTTTGGGACAATGCTCTATTAATGATGATCATCACACTTCTATTTATTTACAACTCAATGATTACAACTCGATACTAGAACAAGATATGACTCTATATGAATGCCTTCGGCGGTGTACCGGGATGTGCAATGACTCATGAGTGACATGTATGAAAGAATTATGAACGGTTGCTTTTCCACAAATACGATGTCAACTACATGATCATGCAAGGCAATATGACAATGATGATGCGTGTCATAATAAATGGAACGGTGGAAAGTTGCATGGAAATATATCTCGGAATGGATATGGAGATGCCATAATAGGTAGGTATGGTGGCTGTTTTGAGGAAGATATAAGGAGGTTTATGTGTGATAGAGCGTATCGTATCACGGGGTTTGGATGCACCAGCAAAGTTTGCACCAACTCTCAAGGTGAGAAAGGGCAATGCACGATACCGAAGAGGCTAACAATGATGGAAGGGTGAGAGTGCATATAATTCATGGACTCAACATTAGTCATAAAGAACTCACATACTTATTGCAAAAATCTACAAGTCATCAAAAACCAAGTATTACACGCATGCTCCTAGGGGGATAGATTGGTAGGAAAAGACCATCGCTCGTCCCTGACCGCCACTCATAAGGAAGAAAATCAAATAACACCTCATGTTTCAAATTTGTTACACAACGTTTACCATACGTGGATGCTACGGGACTTGCAAACTTCAACACAAGTATTTCTCAAATTCACAACTATTCAACTAGCACAACTTTGATATCACTATTTCCATATCTCAAAACAATCATCAAGTATCAAACTTTTCTTAGTATTCAATGCACTTATATGAAAGCTTTTTATTAAGCCTAAAAGCAAATTGCCATGTTCTTCTAAAGGACTCTCAAAATAATATAAGTGAAGCATGAGAGATCAATTATTTCTATAAAATGAAACCATCACCGTGCTCTAAAAGATATAAGTGAAGCACTAGAGCAAAAACTATATAGCTCAAAAGATATAAGTGAAGCACATAGAGTATTCTAATAGATTCCGATTCATGTGTTTCTCTCTCAAAAGGTGTCCACAACAAGGATGATTGTGGTAAACTAAAAATCAAAGACTCAAATCATACAAGACGCTCCAAGCAAAACACATATCATGTGGTGAATAAAAATATAGCTCCAAGTAAAGTTACAAATGATCGAAGACAAAAGAGGGGATGCCTTCCGGGGCATACCCAAGCTTAGGATTTTTGGTGTCCTTGGATTTTACCTTGGGGTGCCTTGGGCATCCCCAAGATTAGGCTCTTGCCACTCCTTGTTCCATAATCCATCAAATCTTTACCCAAAACTTGAAAACTTCACAACACAAAACTTAACATAAAATCTCGTGAGCTCCGTCAGCGAAAGAAAACAAAACACCACTTCAATGTACTGTAATGAACTCATTTTTTATTTATATTTGTGTTAAACCTACTATATTACAACTTCTCTATGGTTTATAAACTCCATTACTAGCCATAGATCCATCAAAATAAGCAAACAACACACTAAAAACAGAATCTGTCAAAAACAGAACAGTCTGTAGTAATCTGTAACTAACGCAAACTTCTGGAACCCCAACAATTCTAAAATAAATTTCGGGACGTGAAGAATTTATCTATTACTCATCTGAAAAAGAAATTAACTAAATAGAACTCTCCAATAAAAAATGGCAGCAATTCTCGTGAGCGCTAAATTTTCTGTTTTTTACAGCAAGATCAAAAAGACTTTCCCCAAGTCTTCCCAACGGTTCTACTTGGCACAAACACTAATTAAACACAAAAAACACAACCAAAACATAGGCTAGATAAATTATTTATTTATTACTAAACAGGAACAAAAATCAAGGAATAAAAATAAAATTGGGCTGCCTCCCAACAAGCGCTATCGTTTAACGCCCCTAGCTAGGCATAAAAGCGAAGATAGATCTAGGTATTGCCATCTTTGGTAGGAAATTATTCAATAAGACACCTATAACTCCTAGGAGTTTCTTTCTTTTTATTAATTATCAAACTCCTAGGCACGAAATCGAGAAAATCATTTGTAGCAAAAGTTTCCTTAAGGATAGTGAGAAAGTTGGGGTGAACACTTATGGATTTGAGGTCCGCATTTCCCTTACTAGAAGTTTCACCCTTATTTTTAGGAACATACATCAATTTGGCAATCTTAGCATTAGGAAGAGTGTTTTTAAAGGAAGAAAAGGCAGACCCTAGGTTGGTAATAATATCCTCAATTTTATCAATTCTAGTGGAATCTTGATCTATCTTTTCATTAACCATAGGTCCCTTTTCTTTAAAAAATTTAAGAGCAACTCCTACCTTAGATCCGTATTGGGTAATTTGGTTATGGATCTTTCTATCCAAATTTTCAATTAACTCTACGGTGGCAACTTTATTTTCAATAATTTCAAGCCGTTGCATCACATGTTCCAAAGTTAAAATAGTTCCATTAACCAAAAGAGGTGGTGGGCCAAACAAATCTATCATAGCATTATAAGAATCAAAAGTATGGCTACCCAAGAAATTTCCTCCGGTAATGGTATCAAGAATATATCTATTCCAAGGAGTGATGCCTACATAAAAATTGTGAAGAAGAATGGAAGTATATTGCTTCCTAGTAGATCTATTTTGCGCATTGCAAATTCTGTACCAAGCATCTTTTAGATTTTCTCCCTCCCTTTGTTTAAAATTAAGAACTCCATTCTCGGGAGACAAAGGAGTAGATAAAGGACTACCCATAATGACGAAGCAAGCAGAAAAGAAGCGAACAGAAAGAGAGGGCGAAAGGAAAGATGGCAAATAAAACGGCAAGGGTGAAGTGGGGGAGAGGAAAACGAGAGGCAAATGGCAAATAATGTAATGCGAAGGGTAAGAGTTGTGATGGGTACTTGGTATGTCTTGACTTGGCGTAGATCTCCCTGACAATGACACCAGATATCCTTATTGCTACCTCTTGAGCATGCGTTGGTTTTCCCTTGAAGAGGAAAGGGTGATGCAGCAAAGCAGCGTAAGTATTTCCCTCACTTTTTGAGAACCAAGGTATCAATCCAGTAGGAGACCACGCGCGAGTCACCTCGTACCTACACAAACAAATAAGAACCTCGCAACCAACGCGATAAAGGGGTTGTCAATCCCTTCACGGCCACTTTCAAGAGTGAGATCTGATAGAGATAATAATAATAAGATAAATATTTTTGGTATTTTTATGATATAGATTGAAATTAAAGATTGCAAAACAAAATAGATTGGAAACTTGTATGAGGGAAAATAGACCCGGGGGCCATAGGTTTCACTAGTGGCTTCTCTCAAGATAGTATAAGTATTACGGTGTGTGAACAAATTACTGTCGAGCAATTGATAGAAAAGCGAATAATTATGAGAATATCTAGGTATGATCATGTATATAGGTATCACGTCCGTGACAAGTAGACCGACTCCTACCTGCATCTACTACTATTACTCCACACATCGACTGCTATCCAGCATGCATCTAGAGTATTAAGTTCATAAGAGCAGAGTAACGCTTTTAGCAAGATGACATGATGTAGAGGGATAAACTCATGCAACATGATATAAACCCCATCTTTTTATCCTCGATGGCAACAATACAATACGTGTGTTTCCCTTTCTGTCACTTGGATCGAGCACCGCAAGATTGAACCCAAAGCTAAGCACTTCTCCCATTGCAAGAAAGATCAATCTAGTAGGCCAAACCAAACTGAAAATTCGAAGAGACTTGCAAATATAACCAATCATACATAAAATAATTCAGATAAGATTCAAATATTGTTCATAGATAAACTTGATCATAAACCCACAATTCATCGGATCTCGACAAACACACCACAAAAGAAGATTACATCGAATAGATCTCCAAGGGAATCAAGGAGAACTTTGTATTGAGATCCAAAGAGAGAGAAGAAGCCATCTAGATAATAACTATGGACCCGAAGGTCTGAGGTAAACTACTCACACATCATCGGAGGGGCCATGGAGTTGATGTAGAGGCCCTCCATGATCAATGCCCCCTCCGGTGGAGCTCCAGAAAAGGCCCCAAGATGGGATCTCTGGGTACAGATGGTTGTGGCGGTGGAAATAGGGTTTCATGGTGCTCCTGGATGTTTTCGGGGTATGTGAATATATATATAGGAGGAAGAAGTAGGTCGGTGGAGCCACGAGGGGCCCACGATGGTGGATGGCGCGCCCAGGGGGGTTGGCGTGCCCCCTGCCTCGTGGCCTCCTCGTTTATTGCTTGACGTCCACTCCAAGTCCTCTGGATCACGTTTGTTCCAAAAATTACGCTCCCGAAGGTTTCATTCTGTTTGGACTCCGTTTGATATTCTTTTTCTATGAAACACTGAAATAGGCAAAAAAAACAACAATTTGGGCTGGGCTCCGGTTAATAGGTTAGTCCCAAAAATAATATAAAAGTGTATAAATAAGCCCATTAAACATCCAAAACATAATATATAATAGCCTGGAGCAATCAAAAATTATAGATACGTTGAAGACGTATCATAGTGCAAGTGGGAGACTATGGGAAATATGCCCTAGAGGCAATAATAAATTGGTTATTATCATATTGTTTATTTTTCATGCTAGAATTTTATTGACCGGAAACTTAAATACATGTGTGAATACATAAACAAATACTATGTCCCTACTGAGCCTCTACTAGACTAGCTCGTTGATCCAAGATGGTTAAGGTTTCCTAACCATAGACATGAGTTGTCATTTGATAACGGGATCAGATCATTAGGAGAATGATGTGATGGACAAGACCCGACCGTAAACTTAGCATTCGATCGTATCACTTGAGTTTATTGCTATAGCTCTCTTCATGTCAAGTATATATTCCTAAGACCATGAGATCATGCAACTCTCGGATACCAGAGGAATACATTGTGTTCTATCAAACATCACATCATAACTGGGTGATCATAAAGATGCTCTACAGGTATCTCCGAAGGTGTCTGTTGGGTTGGCATGAATCGAGACTCGGATTTGTCACTCCATGTGATGGAGAGATATCTCTGGGCCATCTAGGTAATACAGATCGTAAAGAGCTTGCAAGCAATGTGACTAATGAGTTAGTCACGAGATCTTGTATTATGGAACAAGTAAAGAGACTTGTCTGTAACGAGATTGAACTAGGTATGGAGATACCGACGGTCGAATCTCGGGCAAGTAACATATCGCCGAACAAAGGGAATTGCTTACGGGATTAATAGAATCATTGCCGTCGCAGTTCAACCGATAAAAGATCTTCGTTGAATATGTAGGAACCAATATGGGCATCTAGGTTCCGCTATTTGTTATTGACTGGAGAGGTGTCTCGGTCATGTCTACATGATTCTCGACCCCGTAGGGTTCGCACGCTTAACGTTCAGTGACGCTAGAGTAATATTGGGATATGCATGTTGGTGGTCGAATGTTGTTTGGTGTCCCGGATGAGATCCCGAACACCATGAGGATCTCCGGAATGGTCTGGAGGTAAATATTTATATATGGAAAGTTTCTTTCAGGGTTCCGGAAAAAGTTTCAGTTGTTTCGGTATTGTACCAGGAAGCTTCCAGAAGGTTCTGTAAACTTCTGGGGGAGTCCATAAGTCCACCAATGGTTCCACCATGTCCCAAGGGCCAGCATGGGCTAAGGGGAGGCACCCTAGCCTTATTAGGCCAGACGCACAAGTCCCTCAAGGCCCTTGTTGTTGGAAATATGCCCTAGAGGCAATAATAAAGTGGTTATTATTGTATTTTCTTAATCATGATAAAGGTTTATTGTTAATGCTATAATTGTATTGATCTGAAACTTAAATACATGTGTGAATACAAAAACAAATACCAAATCCCTAGTGAGCCTCTACTAGACTAGCTCGTTGATCAAAAGATGGTTAAGGTTTCCTAACCATAGACATGAGTTGTCATTTGATAACGGGATCACATCATTTGGAGAATGATGTGATGGACAAGACCCATCCGTTAGCATAGCATATGATGATTCAGTTTTTGCTACTGCTTTCTTAATGTCAAATACATATTCCTTCGACCATGAGATCATGCAACTGCCGGATACTGGAGGAATACCTTGTGTGCTATCAAACACCACTTCATAACTGGGTGATCATAAAGGTGCTCTGCACGTAACTCCGAAGGTGTCTGTTGAGTTGGCTTGAATCGAGATTGGGATTTGTCACTCTGTATGACGGAGAGGTATCTCTAGGACCTCTCAGTAATACAGCATCATAGGAAGCTTGCAAGCAAAGTGACCAAGGATTTAGTTACAAGATGATGTATTACAGAACGAGTAAAGAGACTTGCTGGTAACGAGATTGAACTAGGTATGGAGATACCAACGATCGAATCTCGGGTAAGTAACATACCGATAGACAAAGGGGACTACATATGTTTTCATAAAGGTTCGACCGATAAAGATCTTCATAGAATATGTAGGAACCAATATGGGCATCCAAGTCCCGCTATTGGTTATTGACCGGAGAAGCGTATGATGTCGCTTGAAGCTACATCGGTATTTCCCCAAAGAGGAAGGGATGATGCAGCATAGCGGCGGTAGGTATTTCCC
This sequence comes from Triticum urartu, assembly GCF_056163025.1. Classification (NCBI taxonomy): domain Eukaryota; kingdom Viridiplantae; phylum Streptophyta; class Magnoliopsida; order Poales; family Poaceae; genus Triticum; species Triticum urartu. Next base: position 405,038,182 of record NC_141874.1, read on the forward strand.
TTAGATATGAAACCAAGGTTATCGAACCAGTAGGAGAACCAAGCAACACAACGTAAACATCCCCTGCACACATATAACAAATCCTCACAACCCGACGTGTTAAAGTGGTTGTCAATCCCTTTCGGGGTACAGCGCCTCAAGTGGCAAACAGACGTGAGATAAATTTGTAGTAAATTGATAGATCAAATGCTAAATAAAATAAATAAATAAATAAAAACTACAACAAGGTATTTTTTGGTTTTGGGTTTAATAGATCTGAAAATAAATGCAAGAAAGGTAGATCGCAAAGGCAAATATATGAGAAAGAAGACTCGGGGGCCGTAGGTTTCACTAGTGGCTTCTTTCGAGAAAAATATCAAATGGTGGGTAAACAAATTACTGTTGGGCAATAGATAGAACTTCAAATAATTATGACGATATCGAGGCAATGATCATTATATGGCATCACGTCCAAGATTAGTAGACCGACTCCTACCTGCATCTACTACTATTACTCCACACATCGACCACTATCCAGCATGCATCTAGTGTATTAAGTTCATGGAGAAATGGAGTAATGCAATAAGAACGATGACATGATGTAGACAAGATCTATCTATGTAGAGATAGAACCCATCGTTTTATCCTTAGTAGCAACGATATATACGTGTCGTTTCCCTTTCTGTCACTGGGATCAAGCACTGTAAGATCGAACCTACTACAAAGCACCTCTTCCTATTGCAAGATAAATAGATCAACTTGGCCAAACAAAACCCAAATATCAGAGAAGAAATACAAGGCTATAAGAAATCATGCATATAAGAGATCAAAGAAACTCAAATAACTTTCATGGGTATAAAAGATAGATCTGATCATAAACTCAAAGTTCATCGATCCCAACAAACACACCGCAAAATAGTTACATCATATGGATCTCCAAGAGACCATTGTATTGAGAATCAAGAGAGAGAGAGAGATGAAGCCATCTAACTACTAACTATAGACCCGAAGGTCTACAAAGAACTACTCACGCATCATCATAGAGGCACCAATGGAGGTGGTGAACCCCATCTAAGATGGTGTCTAGATTGGATCTGGTGGTTCTGGACTCTGCGGCGGCTGGATGAATATTTCGTCAACTCCCCTAGGGTTCTGGGATTTTTGGGGTATTTATAGAGCAAAGAGGCAGTCCGGGGGGCACCCAAGGTGGGCACAACCCACCAGGGTGCACCTGGGCCTCCTAGCGCGCCCTGGAGGGTTGTGCCCCCTCAGGGCACCCCCTAGGCGCAACCAGGGCCTGTTGTGTTCCTTTTGGCCCATAAAAGTTCTCCGTAAAGTTTCATGGCATTTGGACTCCGTCTGATATTGATTTTCCGCGATGTAAAAAACATGGAAAAAACAGAAACTGGCACTTGGCACTATGTCAATAGGTTTGTACCCAAAAATGATATAAAATGACTATAAAATGATTATAAAACATCCAAGATTGATAATATAACAGCATGGAACAATAAAAAATTATAGATACATTGGAGATGTATCAGCGTCTTGGTCATGTCTACATCATTCTCGAACCCATAGGGTCCGCATGCTTAACGTTTTTTGACGATATACTATTATATGAGTTATGTACGTTGGTGACCGAATGTTGTTCGAAGTCCCGGATGAGATCACCGACATGACGAGGAGCTCCGGAATGGTACAGAGGTAAAGATTGATATATAGGATGATATGGTTAGGCCAAGGGGTAAGGCCCACAAGGCCTTAAGACAATGCACAAAGGGGTTTTCTCGGAGGGCAGGGGCTAGATGCCAAGGTTCCTGGCATCTACTGAGGGAGTCCTGGATTAGGGGGTCCCCAGGCGTCCGGGCTATGCGACGTGGGCCGGACTAGTGGACCGTTAAGATACAAGATAGAAGGCTTCCCCCGTGTCTGGATGGGACTCTCCTTGGCGTGGAAGGCAAGCTCGACGTTCGGATGTGAAGATTCCTTTCTCTGTAAACCGACTCTATACAAACCCTAGCCCCCTCCGGTATCTATATAAACTGGAGGGTTTAGTATGTAGAGGCAGTCATAATCATACAGGCTAGACATCTATGGTTTAGCCATTACAATCTCATGGTAGATCAACTCTTGTAACCCATATACTCATCAAAGTCAATCAAGCAGGACGTAGGGCTTTACCTCCATCAAGAGGGCCCCAACCTGGGTAAACATCGTGTCCCCTGCCTCATGTTACCTTCGATCCCTAGACGCATAGTTCGGGACCGCCTAACCGAGATCTGCTGGTTTTGACACCGACATTGGTTCTTTCATTGAGAGTTCCACTGTGCTGTCGACAAAGGATTCGATGGCTTGTTCAATCATCCACAATGATGCTGTTTCAGGGGAAATATTTTCCCCGGGCTAGATTTTTGTATTCGGAGGGTTCGCGCTGCATGCCAACTCGATTGGCCACCTCGAGCAGATCGACAGCTACGTCATCAGATCAATTTCGGGAACCTAAACTATGTCGCCAATATCCGAGGGGATTTGATCTTTGAAGGGTTCACGGCCCCGATCACCGCTCCGGCCTTAGATTCGGAGCAGGCTATCGGGTCCGAAGACGGGAGTTTAGAGCCTGCCGGATCCTCTACAATTACGTAACTTGTTACCGGAGATCCAGAGGGGACGTCGTTGTCGGCTAACCCGAAGACAGACCGAACTCCCCTTGTCACTCAAGCACCGGACACTCCGCCGGACTCTAAGTCCGAACTCTTGAGGTCCGTGTTAAGCGGGCGCCACCAAGAGGCTCCAACTCTGGACAACCCCATAGACTCTCGCTTCTCTATCCAACCCTCGCCTTTAAACAAGGCTCTGGACTTAATGCGATCACTCGCCATTACGGAAGGATCGGTTCCGAATTATGCCCAGCCCAGACTAGGGTCTGAGAGCGGGGAATTTTACGTCCCACCCACCACCCACTTCATAGCCACTGTCAAGGATCCAACTGACATGTTGGACTACGCCCCCGAAGACATCGACGGTATGGACGAAGACGCTGGAGACGAACAAGGCCAAAACCCTCAGTTTACCGGATGATGGACGACCACCTCCACATACGACGTGTACATGGTGGAGACACCCAAAGAGGATGGCGACGATGGAAAGGAGAATATGGTTGATAACAAGCCTGCCGAAGCACCTCCAAAACATCGATGTCAGCGCCGCCGCTCAAAATCGCGTCGCCAAAAAGACAGCAATACCGACACCAAAGAGAATAACACTCCAGAGAACGCCGAAGACTTTGAAGCCCCTGTAGAGCCAACATCCGAACATGATGATTGGGAGGATGGGCAAGTAAACCCCGACGATCCTGTTGAGAACGAGGACTCAGAGGACAGTAACTACCTACCAAACTCCAAATAGGATACGAGCCTCGACAATGAAGATTTCATCGTGCCAGAGGAACCCCTCGAACAAGAGTGCTTTAAGCGCCGACTAATCGCTATTGCAAGAAGCCTGAAAAAGAAGCAACAACAACTTCAAGCTGACCAGGATCTGCTCAATGACAGATGGACAAATGTCCTGGCAGCCGAGGTACACGGCCTCAAACGCCCAACTAAGAGTTACCCGAAGCGCAAACTACTGCCTCAATTTGATGACGAGACCCTTAAGCCCACACTTCTAAAGCATAGAACTAATGACGAGCCTGATCGACCGCCATATGGACGGGATAGACTGGCCACCCATGCCGAACACCAGCCCGCGCCCCCCCCGCCCTCGAGGCAAGGGGGTAATGATACGTCTCCAACGTATCTATAATTTTTGATTGCTCAATGCTATATTATCTACTGTTTTGGACATTATTGCGCTTTATTATCCACTTTTATATTATTTTTGGGACTAATCTATTAACCGGAGTCCCAGCCCAAAATTGCTGTTTTTGCCTGTTTTAGGGTTTCGAACAAAAGGAATATCAAACGGAGTCCAAACGGAATGAAACCTTCGGGAACGTGATTTTCTCAACGAACAAGACCCGTGAGACTTGGACCCTACGTCAAGAAAGAAAAGAGGAGGCCATGAGGTAGGGGGCGTGCCTACCCCCCAGGCGCGCCCTCCACCCTCGTGGGCCCCCTGTTGCTCCACCGACGTACTCCTTCCTCCTATATATACCTACGTACCCCCAAACGATCAGATACGGAGCCAAAACCCTAATTCCACTGCCGCAACTTTTTGTATCCACGAGATCCCATCTTGGGGCCTATTCCGGAGCTCCACCGGAGGGGGCATCGATCATGGAGGGCTTCTACATCAACACCATAACCCCTCTGATGAAGTGTGAGTAGTTTACCTCAGACCTACGGGTCCATAGTTAGTAGCTAGATGGCTTCTTCTCTCTTTTTGGATCTCAATACAATGTTCTCCCCCTCTCTTGTGGAGAACTATTCGATGTAATCTTCTTTTTGCGGTGTGTTTGTTGAGACCGATGAATTGTGGGTTTATGATCAAGTCTATCTATGAATAATATTTGAATCTTCTCTGAATTCTTTTATGTATGATTGGTTATCTTGGCAAGTCTCTTAGAATTATCAGTTTGGTTTGGCCTACTAGATTGATCTTTCTTGCAATGGGAGAAGTGCTTAGCTTTGGGTTCAATCTTGCGGTGTCCTTTCCCAGTGACAGTAGGGGCAGCAAGGCACGTATTGTATTGTTGCCATCGAGGATAACAAGATGGGATTTTCTTCATATTGCATGAGTCTATCCCTCTACATCATGTCATCTTGCTTAAGGCGTTACTCTGTTTTTAACTTAATACTCTAGATGCATGCTGGATAGCGGTCGATGAGTGGAGTAATAGTAGTAGATGCAGGCAGGAGTCGGTCTACTTGTCTTGGACGTGATGCCTATATACATGATCATACCTAGATATTCTCATAACTATGCTCAATTATGTTAATTGCTCAACAGTAATTTGTTCACCCACGGTAGAATACTTATGCTCTCGAGAGAAGTCACTAGTGAAACCTATGGCCCCTGGGTCTATCTTTATCATATTAATCTCCTAGTACTTAGTTATTTCCTTTGATATTTACTTTGCCTTTATTTTACTTTGCATCTTTATCGTAAAAATACCAAATCTTTATCATGAAAATACCAAAAATATTATCTTATCATATCTATCAGATCTCACTCTCGTAAGTGGCCTTATAGGGATTGACAACCCCTATTTGCGTTGGTTGCGAGGATTTATTTGTTTTGTGCAGGTACGATGGACTCGCGCGTAGCCTCCTACTGGATTGATACCTTGGTTCTCAAAAACTGAGGGAAATACTTATGCTACTTTGTTGCATCATCCCTTCCTCTTCGGGGAAAACCAACGCAGTGCTCAAGAGGTAGCAAGAAGGATTTCTGGCGCTGTTGCCGGGGAGGTCTACGCAAAAGTCAACATACCAAGTACCCATCACATACTCTTATCTCCCGCATTACATTATTTGCCATTTGCCTCTTGTTTTCCTCTCCCCCACTTCACCCTTGCCATTTTATTCGCCCTCTCTCTCTATCCTCCCTCTCTTTCTCTATTTGCCTCCTTTTGCCCTCTTGCTTTTTGTTTGCTTGTGTGTTAGTTTGCTTGCTTGTCACGATGACTCTACCTAAATTTGGTGACCTTCACCTTAAAAGATTATAAGAGATCGAAAGCAATGTCAGGAGTTTCATGGTCTTGCAATTTGAACATAATAGTTTCTTCAGAAATGAGCTTAAAGAAATAAATAGCTTGATGATATGTCCAAAGAATTCGATGGTTTAAGATCCCAAATTGCTCATCTTGAGAAATTAACTGCTGAAATTTTGGATAGGCAGGCTACCTTAGTTAATAAGATGGCCGTTAAACTGGATTGCTATGAAAATAAAGATGAAGATCTAAAAGTTATTGATGTGTCCCCTATTAAATCTTTGTTTTGCAATATGAATCTTGATAATGATAGGACTGAATATGATCCCCCTTTACCTAGAAGGCGTTCCAAGAATTCGGAATTTGTTGATCTTGATGCTAAATTTGATAAAAGTGGGATTGAAGAAATTAAAACCCTAGATGTTGCTAAAACCACTATTATGGATTTCAACGAATTTTACTATGAAAATTGCTCTTTTATTGATTGTTCCTTGTTGCAATCCGTGCTAAATTCTCCTCACGCTTATAGTCAAAATAAAGCGTTTACTAAACATATCGTTGATGCCTTGATGCAATCTTAGGAAGAAAAACTTGAATTGGAAGTTTCTATCCCTAGAAAACTTTATGATGAGTGGGAACCAACTATTAAAATTAAAATTAAAGATCATGAATGCTATGCTTTATGTGATTTGGGTGCTAGTGTTTCCACGATTCCAAAGACTTTGTGTGATTTGTTAGGTTTCCGTGATTTTGATGATTGCTCTCTAAACTTGCACCTTACGGATTCCAGTATTAAGAAAACTATGGGAAGAATTAATGATGTTCTTATTGTTGCAAATAGGAATTATGTGCCCGTAGATTTTATTGTTCTTGACATAGATTGCAATCCTTCATGTCCTATTATTCTTGGTAGACCTTTCCTTAGAACGATTGGTGCAATTATTGATATGAAGGAAGGAAATATTATATTCCAATTTCCATTAAGAAAACACATGGAACACTTCCCTATAAATAAAATTAAATTACCTTATGAATCTATTATGAGAGCCACTTATGGATTGCCTACCAAAGATGGCAATACCTAGATCTATTCTTGCTTGTTATGCCTAGCTAGGGGCGTTAAACGATAGCGCTTGTTGGGAGGCAACCCAATTTTATTTTTATTCCTTGCTTTTTTCTCATGTTTATTAATAAATAATTTATCTATCCTCTGTTTTGGTTGTTTTTTTTGTGTTTAATTAGTGTTTGTGCCAAGTAGAACCGTTGGGAAGACTTGGGGAAAGTCTTGTTACACTTGCTGTAGAAAACAGAAACTTTAGCGCTCACGAGAACTGCTGTAATTTTTATTTGGAAAGTGATATTTAGTTAATTATTTTTGAGGATGATTAATAGATAAATTCCTCACGTCCAGCAATTTATTTTAGAATTTTTGGGGTTCCAGATCTTGCGCTAGCTACAGATTACTACAGACTGTTCTGTTTTTAACAGATTCTGTTTTTCGTGTGTTGTTTGCTTATTTTGATGAATCTATGGCTAGTAAAATAGTTTATAAACCATAGATAAGTTGGAATACAGTAGGTATAACACCAATATAAATAAATAATGAGTTCATTACAGTACCTTGATGTGGTCTTTTATTTTCTTTCGCTAACGGAGCTCACGAGATTTTCTACTTTAAGTTTTGTGTTGTGAAGTTTTCAAGTTTTGGGTAAAGATTTGATGGATTATGGAAAAAGGAGTGGCAGAGACTAATCTTGGGGATGCCCATGGCACCCCCAAGATAATCTAAGGACACCTAAAATCCAAAGCTTGGGGATGCCCCGGAAGGCATCCCCTCTTTCGTCTACTTCTATCGGTAACTTTACTTGCAGCTATATTTTTATTCGCCACATGATATGTGTTTTGCTTGGAGAGTCTTGTATTATTTGAGTCTTTGCTTGTTAGTTTACCACAATCATCCTTGCTGTACACACCTTTTGAGAGAGCCATACATGATTTGGAATTTGTTAGAATACTCTATGTGCTTCGCTTATATCTTTTGAGTTATATAATTTTGCTCTAGTACTTCACTTATATCTTTTAGAGCATGGTGGTGGATTTGTTTCATAGAAACTATTGATCTCTCATGCTTCACTTAGATTATTTTGAGAGTATTAAATAGCATGGTAATTTGCTTAAAATCCTAATATGCTTGGTTTACAAGATTAATGATAAAACTTTCTTATGAGTGTGTTGAATACTATGATAAGTTTGATACTTGATAATTGTTTTGAGATATGGAGATGGTGATATTAAAGTCATGATAGTTGAGTAGTTGTGAATTTGAGAAATACTTGTGTTGAAGCTTGTGATTCCCGTAGCATGCACGTATGGTGAACCGTTATGTGATGAAGTCGGAGCATGATTTATTTATTGATTGTCTTCCTTATGAGTGGCGGTCGGGGACGAGCGATGGTCTTTTCCTACCAATCTATCCCCCTATGAGCATGCGCGTAATACTTTGCTTTGATTTATAGATTTTTGCAATAAGTATATGAGTTCTTTATGACTAATGTTGAGTCCATGGATTATACGCACTCTCACCCTTCCACCTTTGCTAGCCTCTCTAATACCGCGCACCTTTCGCCGGTATCATACACCCACCATATACCTTCCTCAAAATAGTGACCATACCTACCTATTATGGCATTTCCATAGCCATTCCGAGATATATTGCCATGCAAATTTCCACCGTTCCGTTTATTATGACACACTCCTTCATTGTCATATTGCTTAGCATGATCATGTAGTTGACATCGTATTTGTGGCAAAGCCACCATTCATAATTCTTTCATACATGTCACTCATGCATCATTGCATATCCCGGTACACTGCCAGAGGCATTCACATAGAGTCATATTTTGTTCTAAGTATCGAGTTGTAATTGTTGAGTTGTAAGTAAAATAAAAGTGTGATGATCATCGTTATTAGAGCATTGTCCCAGTGAGGAAAGGATGATGGAGACTATGATTCCCCCACAAGTCGGCATGAGACTCAGGATGAAAAAAAAAGAGAAAGAAAAGAGGCCATAAAAAAAGGGCCCAAATAAAATGAGAGAAAAAGAGAGAAGGGACAATGTTACTATCCTTTTACCACACTTGTGCTTCACAGTGGCACCATGATCTTCGTAGTAGAGAGTCTCTCATGTTATCACTTTCATATACTAGTGGGAATCTTTCATTATAGAACTTGGCTTGTATATTCCAATGATGGGCTTCCTCAAATTGCCCTAGGTCTTCATGAGCAAGCAAGTTGGATGCACACCCACTTAGTTTCTTTTTGAGCTTTCATATACTTATAGCTCTAGTGCATCCGTTGCATGGCAATCCCTACTCACTCACATTGATATCTATTTATGGGCATCTCCGTAGCCCATTGATACGCCTAGTTGATGTGATACTATCTTCTCCCTTTTTGTCTTCTCCACAACCACCACTCTATTCCACCTATAGTGTTATATCCATGGCTCACGCTCATGTATTGCATGAAGATTGAAAAAGTTTTGAGAATGTCAAAAGTATGAAACAATTGCTTGGCTTGTCATCGGGGTTGTGCATGATTTAAATATTTTGTGTGGTGAAGATAGAGCATAGCCAGACTATATGATTTTGTAGGGATAACTTTCTTTAGCCATGTTATTTTGAGAAGACATAATTGCTTTGTTAGTATGCTTGAAGTATTATTATTTTTATGTCAATATGAACTTTTGTCTTGAATCTTTCGGATCTGAATATTCATACCACAATTAAGAAGAATTACATTAAAATTATGCCAAGTAGCACTCTGCATCAAAAATTCTGTTTTCATCATTTACCTCCTCGAGGACGAGCAGGAATTAAGCTTGGGGATGCTTGATACGTCTCCAACGTATCTGTAATTTTTGATTGCTCCATGCTATATTATCTACTGTTTTGGACATTATTGGGCTTTATTATCCACTTTTATATTATTTTTGGGACTAACCTATTAACCGGAGGCCCAGCCCAGAATTGTTGTTTTTTGCCTGTTTTAGGGTTTTGAAGAAAAGTAATATCAAACGGAGTCCAAACGGAATGAAACCTTCGGGAACGTGATTTTCTCAATGAACAAGACCCGGGAGACTTGGACCCTACGTCAAGAAAGAAAAGAGGAGGCCACGAGGTAGGGGGGCGCGCCCTCCACCCTCGTGGGCCCCCTGTTGCTCCACCAACGTACTCCTTCCTCCTATATATACCTACGTACCCCCAAACGATCAGATACGGAGCCAAAACCCTAATTCCACCACCGCAACTTTCTGTATCCACTAGATCCCATCTTGGGGCCTGTTCTGGAGCTCCGCCGGAGGGGGCATCGATCACGGAGGGCTTCTACATCAACACCATAGCCCCTCCATTGAAGTGTGAGTAGTTTACCTCAGACCTACGGGTCCATAGTTAGTAGCTAGATGGCTTCTTCTCTCTTTTTGGATCTCAATACAATGTTCTCCCCCTCTCTTGTGGAGAACTATTCGATGTAATCTTGTTTTTGTGGTGTGTTTGTTGAGACTGATGAATTGTGGGTTTATGATCAAGTCTATCTATGAATAATATTTGAATCTTCTCTGAATTCTTTTATGTATGATTTGTTATCTTTGCAAGTCTCTTCGAATTATCAGTTTGGTTTGGCCTACTAGATTGATCTTTCTTGCAATGGAAGAAGTGCTTAGCTTTGGGTTCAATCTTGCGGTGTCCTTTCCCAGTGACAGTAGGGGCATCAAGGCACGTATTGTATTGTTGCCATCGAGGATAACAAGATGGGCTTTTCTTCGTATTGCATGAGTCTATCCCTCTACATCATCTCATCTTGCTTAAGGCATTACTCTGTTTTTAACTTAATACTCTAGATGCATGCTGGATAGCGGTCGATGAGTGGAGTAATAGTAGTAGATGTAGGCAGGAGTCGGTCTACTTGTCTCAGATGTGATGCCTATATACATGATCATACCTAGATATTCTCATAACTATGCTCAATTCTGTCAATTGCTCAACAGTAATTTGTTCACCCACGGTAGAATACTTATGCTATCGAGAGAAGCCACTAGTGAAACCAATGCCCCCCGGGTCTATCTTTATCATATTAATCTCCTACTACTTAGTTATTTCCTTTGCTATTTCCTTTGCCTTTATTTTACTTTGCATCTTTATCATAAACATACCAAAAATATTATCTTATCATATATATCAGATCTCACTCTCGTAAGTGGCCTTATAGGGATTGACCACCCCTATTTGCGTTGGTTGCGAGGATTTATTTGTTTTGTGCAGGTACGAGGGACTCGCGCGTAGCCTCCTACTGGATTGATACCTTGGTTCTCAAAAACTGAGGGAACTACTTACGCTACTTTGCTGCATCATCCCTTCCTGTACGAGGAAAACCAACGTAGTGCTCAAGAGGTAGCAGGTAACGGCCCCGGGCTATACCTACGACTTACGCAAGGACCTGGACAATTGAGCTGGTCTAACAAGATCAATCTACGGATCGAGGGGGCGTGCTCCAATGCGCGAGGGCGGCCTACAGACTTGGCGGGACAGACACAACCTCGCATGGGCCAAAAACCGCATACGGCCCCCATCCAAATTACGCTGCGATCCCGCCCAGCATAGAGGCGCCACACACCCCCTATGCTTCACCGATGAGGTAATGGAGCACCAGTTCCCAGAAGGGTTTAAACCCGTGAACATTGAATCATATGACGGTACAACAGATCAATAGATCCCGCGATATGGATTGAAGATTTTTTTCTCTGCATTCACATGGCCCGCGGTGATGATCTACATGCCATCAAATACCTCCCCTAAAGCTTAAGGGACCAGCTCAACACTGGTTAAATAGCCCCCTAGAAAATTCTGTTGGCAGCTGGGAAGATTTGGAAGATGCCTTTAGAGACAACTATAAGGTACCTATGTACAGCCCCCCGGATGCCGATGACCATAGTCACATAGTGCAGCAACCCGGAGAGTCAACCCGAAAATTCTGGACAAGGTTCTTAATTTAAAAGAACCAAATCATCGACTGTCCGGACGCTGAAGCCCTAGCGGCCTTTAAACACAGCATCCGTGACAAATGGCTCGCCCGACACCTCGGCCAAGAGAAGCCAAGTCCATGGCAGCACTTACAGCACTCATGACTAATAACCCACAAGTATAGGGGATTGCAACAGTTTTCGAGGGTAGAGTATTCAACCCAAATTTATTGGTTCGACACAAGGGAGCCAAAGAATATTCTCAATTATTAGCAGCTAAGTTGTCAATTCAACCACACCTGGAAACTTAATATCTGCAGCAAAGTGTTTAGTAGCAAAGTAATATGATAGTAGTGATAACGGTGGCAAAAGGTAACAATAGTAAAAGTAATGTTTTTGGTATTTTGTAGTGATGATAGCAATAGCAATGGAAAAGTAAATAAGCGAAGAACAATATATGGAAAGCTCGTAGGCAATGGATCGGTGATAGAGAATTATGCCGGATGCGGTTCATCATGTAACAGTCATAACCTAGGGTGAAACAGAACTAGCTCCAGTTCGTTGATATATTGTAGGCATGTATTCCGAACATAGTCATACGTGCTTATGGAAAAGAACTTGCATGACATCTTTTGTCCTACCCTCCCGTGGCAGTGGGGTCCTTACGGAAACTAAGGGATATTAAGGCCTCCTTTTAATAGAGAACCGGAACAAAGCATTAACACATAGTGAATACATGAACTCCTCAAACTACGGTCATCACCGGTAAGTATCCCGATTATTGTCACTTCGGGGTTAACGGATCATAACACATAATAGGTGACTATAGACTTGCAAGATAGGATCAAGAACACTCATATATTTATGAAAACATAATAGGTTCAGATCTGAAATCATGGCACTCGGGCCCTAGTGAAAAGCATTAAGCATAGCAAAGTCATAGCAACATCAATCTCAGAACATAGTGGACACTAGGGATCAAACCCTAACAAAACTAACTCGATTACATGATAGATCCCATCCAACCCATCACCGTCCAGCAAGCCTACGATGGAATTACTCACGCACGGCGGTGAGTGTCGGTGTCAAAACCGGCGGATCTCGGGTAGGGGGTCCCGAACTGTGCGTCTAGGACGGATGGTAACAGGAGGCAGGGGACACGATGTTTTACCCAGGTTCGGGCCCTCTTGATGGAGGTAAAACCCTACGTCCTGCTTGATTAATATTGATGATATGGGTGTTACAAGAGGAGATCTACCACGAGATCAGAGAGGCTAAACCCTAGAAGCTAGCCTATGGTATGATTGTATGTTATGGTTCTTGTCCTACGGACTAAAACCCTTCGGTTTATATAGACACCGGAGAGGGTTAGGGTTACACAAGGTCGGTTAGAAAGGAGGAGATATCCATATTCGTATTGCCTAGCTTGCCTTCAACACCAAGTAGAGTCCCATCCGAACACGAGACGAAGTCTTCAATCTTGTATCTTCATAGTCTAACAGTCCGGCCAATGGAGATAGTCCGGCTGTCCGGAGACCCCCTAATCCAGGACTCCCTCAGTAGCCCCTGAACCAGGCTTCAATGACGATGAGTCCGGCGTGCAGTATTGTCTTCGGCATTGCAAGGCGGGTTCCTTCTCCGAATACATCACAGAAGAATTTGAATACGAGGATAGTGTCCGAACCTGCAAAATAAGTTCCATATTCCACCATAGAGAGAATAATATTTTCGCAGATCTAATTTCCTGGCTTGTTTTGGCAACATGACATTATGTCATGGCCCGGTGATTATTCGAACCGTTTCCTTTAACCAGCCCCGCGCATAATGCGAGGCAGTTTTTCGACACGTCTTGTCAAAGCAGAGATCGTGTCCCCTTATTACGGGATTCTCATCAATACGGGCGTGGGTAACCCAACCGCGCCATCAATTGCGGCGCTTGGGGGATAAGCGAGTTTTACCAGGCAAGTGGGGACGCTTAGTTTCATCCGCCCACATAAAGGGATAAGGATTCACCTTTCTATCCACGCCTTCTTCCTGCTTTGCTCATCCGTTTCCGCACACTCGAGCTCTAGTGCCCAAGTCCTCACTTCCACCTCAACCTTCTCCAACCATGTACGGAGCGGGAGGCAAGTGGATGGTCTCCTCCGTCACGGAGGGAGACATCAAGAAACTGAGGAGAGCCAGATACCTTCCCAACAACATCGCGCACCGGCTCCCAGATGAGGGGCAGCTCATCCCCACCCCCAGGCCCCATGAGAGGGTAGTATTCCTCACCCATTTCCTCCGCGGACTGGGATTCCCTCTCCATTCCTTCGTCCAGGGGCTCATGTTTTATTACGGCCTGGATTTCCACGATCTGGCCCTGAACTTCGTCCTCAACATCTCGACGTTTATCGTCGTGTGCGAGGCCTTCCTCCGCATCAAGCCCCACTTCGGCTTATGGATGAAGACCTTCAATGTCAAGCCGAAGGTGGTGGGCGGCCGCCAGGCGGAGTGCGGAGGCGCCATGGTGGGCAAGATGCCCAACATAACATGGCTCGAGGGCTCCTTTGTGGAAACCATAAAGGGGTGGCAATCGGGGTGGTTCTATATCACCGAGCCACGCGACCCCGCATGGGTAGCGGCCCTCGAGTTTTGATCTGGCTTCCCCATGCGGCTCACCTCCTGGAAAGAGAAGGGCCTGTCCTGGGGTAATTTGAAAGAGCTGACCGGACTCCAAACATGTATTCAAAACATGGTGGACAAGAAGCTGAAGCTTGTCAACATAGTCCAGGTTATGCTCATCCGCCGGATACTCCCATGCCAACAACGGGAGTTCACCTTGTGGGAGTTCAATCCGGCGCAGCACCGAACTCTGAACAGGCTCTTTGACACGACTCATGAAGACGCCTGGAGGGTGCTATTCAAAAGTGCTGAGGTCCCTCCCCCTATTATTGAGGATCGCGGATTCAGCGCGAAGCGCCAAGCCAGTGCGGTAAGCTGCTTTACCTTTCACAGGATACTTATTTTTTATATAGATAGACTCTATGCGGGATCTAAACTCCCGTACCTTTGACAGGACTAGCAGAAGATGGCCGGACAGATCGACTGTCCGGCTCCTTTACCCGAAGGCCCCGTAGACGCTCTTCTGGCGAAGATGTTGACTCCGGCCCCTTATAAGGTGCCGGAGAAGACCAAGAAGGCCAAGGGAGCTCAAAAGAGTTCCCGACGCCAGGCGTCGTCAGACTCACCGTCCGATGACTCTGTGGCACACTCTTCCCCCGAAGACGAGGAGGAAGAAGAAGAAGATGCTCCCCCACCGACTGGGGGAGACAGAAAAAGGAAGGCCGCCCCAACTAGAGGGGCCGAAGGGTCCAAGAAGTGAAGGACTCTCCTTCCGGACAGCTCCACCGCCGCCGACGAAGACGAAGACGAGTGGTTGCCCAGGGCCAAGCCCCCGGGGAGATCGTAAGTATTCGGATACCAAAGTAATCCATAAGATTCCCTGGTCGCACTGCTTTCCCTAATCGCCGAACATAATTACGCAGGCCGCCACGAGCCAATATCGAGGTATCATCGGATGGCTCCCTGGGCTCGTCGGACATGGACAGCGATCCAGTCCAAACCGCCACCTCCCCTCATCCTACCGACGACGCCGAGGTGTTGTCTCAAGAGGCACCGGATCGAGGGGAGACAGTCCTGGAGGTGCCTCAAGGCGACCTTCCAGACTCCGGGAGCCGAGGGGTTGGGGCCCCCGAGAGCTCCGAGTTCGGCCCTCAGCTGAACACCGCGCCGGACCCTCCAGCGGTTCCGGGCTCGGGCAGGCGGCCTCCTTCTAAGAGGGGCAAAACGCCTGTGCCGGTGACCTCTGTCCATCCGGAGGCGCCGGACAACCTGCTGGAAGCGCTTCGCAGTGCTTCCATCGACGAGGAGCACCGCACCATCATGAGTGCGGTGATCCAGAAGGTTCAGTCCACCAAGAGCGGATTGACTGAAGCCTGTGCCAGCCTTCTAACAGGCTTCGAGGTAAGTGTTTTAAAATGTAGTAGAAATATTACCGCATAGACAGTAGCCCCTGATGCTTTGTTCGGTGTTCACAAAGAAAAGCCGAACAGAGGATCAAATAATATCGCAGGAATCTAATATAAGTATGTCATATGCATATGTAGGCTTCACTGCTGGCGTCCGCCGCACTAACTGCGGAGGTCGCCGTACTGAAGGAGGACCTCGAGGGGTCCAAGAAGGAGCCCGGCCTTGCCAAGAGGCAGCTCGGGGAGAACAAGGGTAGGTAATACCCCGTCTATAGATATGTATATAAAAAAAGGACGCGATTGCAAAATGACAGGATCATTGTATGTTTGCCAGGGGCCACAACTAAGGTGGCGACCCTGAAGCAAGCGCTGACCAAGGCCGAAGATACATCGGCCAAGGAGCGCACCGAGCGAGAGAAGCACGACGCTCGGGTGGGCGAGGTGCAGCAAGAGCTCCAGGCTCTCGTGATGAAGCACGAGGCGTTGGAGCTTGACTTGAAGACGCGAGAGTATGAGCTTGTCATGGCCCGTGAGAGCGCAAAGAGTGCCAAGGCCGAGGCCCAGAAGGCCCTTCAGGAGATCGACATGATGAAGAAGATAGCGGCGGGTAAGGCTTTCTATATGCAAAGCAGGCATGTAAAAGTGAATTACCGATTACTTACCCGAATCCGGAGCTCTTCAGGAGCATTCGCAGATTTGCCCCGCAGTGTGTCCGATGCCGTACAATTTTACTAGGCCGAGGACGGAAGCTCTACGGAGAAGCTTTTCTAGTCTCAGTATGCTGAGGCCGAACATCCGGTGCCGATGAGCGACCAGCTGAAGCAGATGGTCGAGCTGCATAAGGTGGCCGATCAGGCCATGAAGAGCTTTATAGTCCGGTTGTGGCCTGGTGACGCCCTTCCGAACAGCTTCTTCGGCCTGGTGAGGCGGCTTGTGGATGCCTGCCCATGGCTGGAGGTCGTCAAGCAATCTGTCTGCATTGAAGGTGCACACCGGGCTTTCGCCCGTGTAAAAATGCAGTGGGTCAAGCTAGACGCCGTGAAGCTGATCAAGGAGGGGTCGCCGGAGGGCAAGGAGCACCGCCACCCCGAGATGTACTATGAGGGTGTTCTACCGGGTGCCCGTCTTATCACGGATGAGTGTTCAAAAGATGTAATATTTGAATGAGACTTGCTCGTTTTATCCTGTATGTATGAAAACTTGTTTCATATGCGCTATGCAACGCTTGTTAGAATTTAAAATATTACCTTATGTTTGGATGTTTATCCAATCTGAGAGATGGCTAGTCCTCGGCTTCTTCCCCCATGCCACGAGTGCTGGGGTGTTCGGGATAAACCTAAGCACTCTTGTTCCCATGTTTGGGTCCTTCGAGGGAGGTGCTCAGCAGAACGAACAAGCCAACCGGACTAATAATGCTTTATCACTCTCACTTCGCCATAGAATTCTATAATTTTAAATTTCGGCGAAGCCCCTGGTATTCGGAAGGCGAATTCGGGGCGCAATACATGCCTGTAAGACGGACAGGGCCGACCCCTCGCCCTAAGCGGCATAAGTCTTTAGGGACTCGAAAAACCTCGCCGAACAGCGACCAGTCTCTCGCCTTATCATGACAGTCAGTTTTAGCTTTCTCTACTGAGGTGCTCAGCCCGGCAGAACCGGGGCACAATCGCAGTAGTTCTCCTAGCGCTACCTTAGCCGATAGAGCGGAACGTAAGGTACCAAAACATAGGAGCCGGGCAAACCCAACATTTGACCAAAGACATGATTCGGAGCTGATGCATATAGTGCTATAAGTTTGGGGTGCCGCACTTGTGAAAGTGTTCGGACTTTTCACACCGCATTGTGGGGTACGTAAGCCCCTGGTGTATTGGCTGTACCAGAGTGTACGGTTGCAAGGTGTCATTAATGAACACACACACACACACACACACACACATATATAACAAGAATGCAATAATAGTCGTAATGTCATGCATTGTTTATTGAAAAATTGCGTTAAAGCAGAGTGATACAGATAGTGCGATAAGCAAATAGTAGGACTATGTCCCTTCCAAGGGCGGGCTGAGAAATGATATGAAATCTGTAATCAACCTGGGAATTCCATTGTATAACGTAGCTGTCTGCCTGCTTGGTTGCTGCATCATGTGTTGGAGGCATAATGCTGCCGGACAAGCATGATCGGAAGAAGCCATTGGAGGCATGAACAATGCTTGAAGAATTTGGAGACGTTGAAGAATTATTGACCTTTAGAAGACCAAACCCCTGTTATATACCTACGTTAGATGCGATGTTTGTGAGCTGTCATCTGTTTGTTGTTTTTCCGACAACCACAATAAAATCTGTCTTTTCAAAAACTTTTGTTTGTATTGTGTGCATCCCTCTTGATCTCTCTTATCTCACCCCAAACCCATGGACCCAATAGAGGATGAATGGAGATGAGCTTGTATTTTCGGGACCAATGAGTCAATTGGAGACCGACCGATGGATTCAGAACATGGAGGATCACATGGAGAATAACCCTATAGTTGGAAATGATATAGCCCAGCATGCTCTTCAATGCTTTGAAAGAGGTGCTGCTACTTGGTGGAGGATATACCAAATCATGAATGGATGGCAAGGAGTAACCACTTGGAAAGAATTTAAGTTGACCTTGCCAAAGTCTCGGTTTGTGTCCCAGAAGTTGAAGCCTTATGGAAAGGATATGAAGAAACCTTATGCATGCAAGATTTGTGGAGAAATCGGACACACCCATAAAGAACACAAGGATGAGTTCCCTAATGGTGAAGGAAGTCACCCAGTTGAAGAATGCCCAACTAGGCAAATTACTTGTTTCTTGTGTGAAGGGACTACCCACTACCCTGCTCAGTGTCACATTTACCCCTTGGTACAAAGAACCATCCAACAGAAGAAAGAAGAAATGAAAGGAGCGCTCATGGAAATTTTAGAAGAAGCTGCGATGGAGGACACACCTAAAGACGACTCGAGTAAACCCTGCACTAAGTCTTGCTATTCATGTGGAGAAGAAGGACACATCTCCCAAAATTGTTTGAATGGGGATCTAGTAGAATTCCCGACAGAGGAAGTAGAATATGACCCACAGGAAATAGAAGCCATGAATGGAATGGAAAAGTCCAGGAAGAGAAACCAATTGGATTCCAAGAAGGATCTGAGTCATGTCACTTGTTATAAGTGCAAGGAGTCGGGGCACTACCACAACAATTGCCCAAAAACGAAGCCAAGGACCCAAGTAGGCTATATAATCACAAGGAAACCTCGAATATTCCCAGAAGTATTATGTTTCCGTTGTAATGAAGCAGGGCACTTTGCCAGAGAATGCCCCAAGGAGAAGGAAACTTGTGTTATATAGTTGAGTTTGCAACAAAAGAAATGGAGTAGTAGAAGTGAGAACATTTTTCTTTTATATTGAGGTGTTGAGTTGAGACATGTAATGGAGAAGCGAGAGATTGTAAACATTTGAGAAGCATCGTTGGTACTGATATGGATTTTATGAGTTGTTACTCTATGAAGAAGGATTTTGACCATTTTTTAGGATAAAAGAAATATGGTCTATGGAAGATTTGTGCATTTTAAGGGTGGTAGTACCCTGTAATGGACTTCGGACAAAATGAATACGAGTTTTGTCTCGATATGTGTGATGCCCCAAGAGTAAGTAGGATGAAGTTGGAGACCGTCCGTTGGACCAAATGTGATCAAGGAGTCAGAAGAGAATGTTAAGTTGATTTGAGATAGACTGAAGGTAGCTCAGTCCAGGCAGAAGAGTTATGCAGACTCAAAAAACTCAAGGAGGTAGTCTATGAAATTGGAGACAAAGCATGTCTTCGCGTGTCCCCTATGCGAGGAGTTAAACGTATTGGAGTTAAGGGACATTTAGCCCCGAGATTTGTAGGACCATACCGAGTTTTGGATCATATGAGAGAAGTGGCCAACAAGTTGGAGTCACCCGAAGGACTGTCAGGAGTTCATGATGTGTTTCACATTTCCCAGTTGAAGGAGTGCCATGCAGAGATGGCCAATATTCCCCTGTAAGGACGCTTGACCCTGGAAAGGATAATGATGTGGAATATGGATTTCATAAGTATAAGTTTTATCTCGGTATATGGGATATCCCACAAGGATGAAGAGATGAGTTACCATTGGATATAAAGGAGGTATGATGTCGGAAGTATGGATCAATGGAAACCTCCATGATGAGTCTGAGTAATCATGTCCTAGTTTGGTGCCAATAGAAGGAAGGAAGACAGTACAATTGGATGGATTTAAGAATACTAGGAAGTTGGATGTTGGAATAACGATCAGTTGCCCCGATGATGAGTTCAAGGTTTGCAAGTGATGGGATGTGCCATAACTCACAGGCCCCAGGACCTGCCAAGAAGCAAGCACACTCTTGCTGAAGGAAAAACCCTGAAAGAAGTTACGATTTTGTCGACAGACGATTTTATAGGAGTTTACGCAAAACCTGAGAGTTGTGAAGGAACGATAGATGTTTGTCTGGCTTGCAGAATCAATGGATTATTCTGAACTTGGTTTGTCGACGAGAGAAATTCTGCAATGCTTGTGAGGATGACCGAGTGTTACAATGCGAGATTCGCTAAACCGTATACAAGGTAATGATTTGGGTGCGGGATGGATTGATCACCATACCGACTTACTCTTATTGTTTGCCTTGCTATATGGAATGGTAAATCTGAGTGACTTACCTATAGTAGAGAGACGATGATGAAAACCTTGTTTAA
The DNA here is from genome assembly GCF_056163025.1 of Triticum urartu. Classification (NCBI taxonomy): domain Eukaryota; kingdom Viridiplantae; phylum Streptophyta; class Magnoliopsida; order Poales; family Poaceae; genus Triticum; species Triticum urartu. Next base: position 405,058,597 of record NC_141874.1, read on the forward strand.
ACCTTAGAATGGTATAGCAATTTTTTTCCCTTGTACAAGGCAGCTTTTGCCAACCGTAGGTTATACGGTGAGGATCAACCCAGACCCATTTCCTGCAGGAGAAACCATAAATTGTTGACCACCATGAGATATCGATAGTTGTTTAGTTTTGGCGCCAGACCCGTCAGCTAAGAAGACCCAGTCTCGGAAATAACCTTACCAAGAGGAAAGGACAAAAGAATTGAGGAAAAGGTTATGCCGTTACCGGAAGAGCTCAGAGGAGAAATTTTCTCGAGGATCTGAGAAGACCGACACTGTCAAGAATAAGGATGGAGTATATGAGTTTTGATGGAATCGTAACAATGATTCTAAGGGTGGTAGCACCCCCGACACCGTGTGATGATCGATGGATTTTGAGAAGACCCCCAAACCCTAACCTTTTCTTGCTAGCCTCTCCGAATCTCGAGGACGAGATTCCTTTTAAGGGTGGTAGGTTTGTAACATCCCAAATTTTCAATTTGGAATGTTATACATTAGATCATCATGCATACCTTATTTTCTTGCATTTTGGTCGATCCTAGAAATTTCACGCAACTCAAGGACCTTCGGAGAGAGTTGGAGATTTCGTTATTTTCATATTTGAGAGTTTTCTCGAATTTGAAAAGAGGATCATTTGATTTATTTATTTCATCTTCAATTACTTTTCCGATATCAAAATATGAGAGAGGGAATAATATGACTTTCCCAAATTTAGGAAAAATAAAGATTTAATGAATAAGTCAAATTTTGGTTTTGCCGGAGTTTTATTTGCATTTTATTTGGATAGGGAAAAATGTGCGTTTTCGAAAATTGCATTTTAGGCCCGGAGAAAAGTTCATTTTGTTCGGCTAATTTTTAGGAGTCGGGGAAAATTTACTTTAGAATTTTTGGAGCCCGTTTAGATTTTCTTTTCTGTGTTTTTTTCTGCGCGCGAAACCGATTTAAAAAAAAGAAAAGAAAAGAATCCAGCAGGCCAGCCGGGCCAAGGCCCAGCCAGCCGGCCAGGCCCCAGCCTCCCCGTCGCGCGCGCCAGCGCTAGGCAGGCGCCAGTTGCCGCCTCCACTACCGATTCCCAGGAGGAATCCTTCTAGGCCGAATCCTAGTAGGATTCTTAGCCCCCTTTCCTTTGTTTGGTTTTCCTTTTCCTACTCTATTTCTTGTCCCCTACCCCAAGTAATCTCTCCCCTCACCAATATAAATACCCCCATAGACCCCCCCTCTCCTCACACCAAAAACCCAAACCCCCTCTCCTCCCCAAGCCACGCCCCACCCCGCGCCCCTCACCCGCCGCCGCCGCCCCTATAGCGCCGCCGCCGCCCTAGCACGCCGCCGTTGCCACCGTTCGCCCCGCCTCGCCGGAGGTAGCCCCGCGCCTCTCTTTTTCTTCCCCGCGGTTCGGTTCTTTTAAAAGAAACCGTTCCGGTTTTCTTTTCCGGTTTTTCTCTCTGATTCTTCGTTTTGGTTTCTTTTCCGAAACCCTAGATCGGTTTTCCGTTTTCTTTTTCGGTTTCTTTTCTGAAAACCCTAGATCGGTTTTCATTCTTCTTTTGGACCATTCGTTTCAACGAATGTGATCACCGATTCTTCCCCGGTTAACGACGTCCATTCGTTTAACCGTTCTTCGTTTTCTTTCTCGTCGGATTTATTCCGCGTCTTTTCCGCGATCGCGATCTCAGATCCGATCTTCGTTCTAGTCTTTTTTCTCGCCCGTTTATCGGAATCAGGTGATTCAAATGCCTGGAGTTTCGTTTCGAAACCGCCGTTCCGTCTAATCAACTTAAACAAGTTTTTTCCCCGGTAAAATTTGACCTAGATTCAACTTGCTAGAACCGAGTTGTTTTCTTCCGCCGTTTGTTTTCCGTTTCTTTGTTCGGTTCGTTCTTTCTTTGCAACCGGAGTTCTTAAGTTGAACTATCTGGTTCGTTCTCTTGTTCGAGTTTTACTTGTGCTTTAGATGAGTACTTATTGTGTGGTTACTATTGTTTGCTTATGATAGATTGACCGGAGTGTGACGAGTAGATCTATCAAGAGTTTTAGGTGCGAATCATCTTCATCTACATTGCAGGCAAGTTCACACTTTGATCATACCTTTTTTGCAACCCAGTTTTATTGCATTAGATCAATCCTCACACATTGCATGAATAGGATCTAATTAAATTGTGGGATGGGAAGTAGATGAGGTAGTACCTATTACCTGTTTATTATGAAAACTTTGGGAGTTGCTTCTACGTTTGCTTATTATGCCATGCTATGCTAGTAGACGTGGATTGGGTGAGTGATATCCATGACAGATGTGAGTTGATAATTTTAATGGTTTATCTAAGGTGGCAACTTAAACACACATCTGGGTGGATTGAGGCACCTGATGTCTATCAGGACTTGCCTGTTTTTTTTCGGACCGCCACCCAGGCTCAAAGGGATCATAAGATCTTTCATGCTAGAAACTTCCGTGTGCAGCCACAAGCCATTATGGGCTCTGGCATAGTTGACTAAGTTGTGCGAACGCTTACAGTGGTGGACTAGCAGATGTAGGGGATGTAGGTGTACCGGTCTACCCAATCGTAAGGTGCTAGTGCTTCTGAAAGGCTATGTCTCGGTCATCCGTTTCTCAAACACCTTGTAGTGCGAGAAATCCAACGGAGGCGATCGAGTCTTGTGGGGAAAAGTGCGCAAACCTCTGCAGAGTGTACAAACTAATCATGATTAGCCGTGTCCCCGGTTATGGACAACTTGAGTATCTAGTACTTGAATATCATGTGAATCTCAACATGTTACTCTAATTAATGTTGTTGGGTTTTAATTGTTACTTAATTGGGATTGAGAATGCTGTCAACCATTCTCAATGTTCAACAACCACCATGATAGTTAAATAAATTTATTCCTTTGCAGTAGGGAAAATTGGCTTTACGCAAAAACCTTATAACCATAGAGCTTTTCCACCAGCCATATATGCATATAGTGATAGCCATTGTTCATCATTTTCTCTATGGTGTGAATTTTCCAGTACATTCAATGTACTGACCTGTTTCGGGCTGCAACGTCTCATGTTGCAGGTTTCTTACGACGAGTAAGTGATACGTTAGGGTTACGATTTCTACACTCAACTTTGCCGTTGGTGTTGATGGGAATCCACAACCTTGTTGCTTCCGCTATTTGGATTGAGGTAATAGTATTTACGTTACTTTATACATGTGATTTACCTCTGTTATAAATCCTTCGAGTACTGTGTGTGTCAGCATACCGATCCAGGGATGACACCTAAGCACAGAGACTTGATCCATTTGGGTCGGGTCGCTACAATGATGGTTTGGGTAGGGAACGTCCCACCTTCGGGGACGAAACGATATCCATTGCCTCTTATTGCTTCCAAATTTTTTCTCGTGTCAACATAGAACAACAAGAGTGTTGTGGCAATTTTTGTGATTTTTCAGGGTTCGTTTAGACATTTTTATGCATTAACTGAGTTTTCAATGCATTTATGTGCATAATTCAAATTGGAACTACATGCACATGCTCCAGTGCATATAAATTGGTTGAAAAATCAAATCTGTGTCCTTGGGTGCATGCTTAGGTCCCATGCAAGAAATGGGAATGAATTTCAATCACTAGGGCACCGTTGATTGCTGGCAAAACATTGAGATGCCTGGTTTTTGAATTCTAGTAAATACAAAACTCATCTGAAATTCATGAAACTTGGCATGCTACCAAGGAGCAGCATCAACATGTCGTGGTAAATTTTTTGTCCCATTTGGGGCAGGTTTGGGTATATGCTTCTCACAAACGAGAGCTTCTCACAACAAGCATGATGGTTTCAGTAGGGAACGTCCCACCTTTGGGGACGAAACGATATCCATTGCCTCTTATTGCTTCAAATTTTTTATCGTGTCAACATACAACAACAGGAGTGTTGTGTCATTTTCGTGATTTTTCGGGGTTCGTTTGGAGATTTTTATGCATTAACTGAGTTTTCAATGCATTTATGTGCATAATTCAATTGAACTACATGTACATGCTCCAGTGCATATAAATTGGTTGAAAAAATCAAATATGTGTCCTTGGGTTCATGCTTAGGTCCCATGCAAGAAATGGGAATGAATTTCAAACACTAGGGCACCGTTGATTGCCGGCAAAACATTGAGATGCTTGGTTTTTAAATTCTAGTAAATCCAAAACTCATCTGAAATTCATGAAACTTGGCATGCTATCATGGAGCGGCATCAACATGCCGTGGTAATTTTTTTGTCCCATTTGGGGAAGGTTTGGGTATATGCTTCTCACAAACCAGAGCTTCTCACAACAAGCATGATGGTTTGGATAGGGAACGTCCCACGTTTGGGGACGAAACGATATCCATTGCCTCTTATTGCTTCCAATTTTTTTTTCTTGTCAACATAGAACAACAGGAGTGTTGTGTCAATTTTTGTGATTTTTCGGGGTTCGTTTGGACATTTTTATGCATTAAGTGAGTTTTCAATGCATTTATGTGAATAATTCAAATTTGAACTACATGCACATGCCCCAGTGCGTATAAATTGGTTGAAAAATCAAATATGTGTCCTTGGGTGCATGCTTAGGTCCCATGCAGGAAATGGGAATGAATTTCAAACACCAGGGCACCGTTGATTACCAGCAAAACATTGAGATGCCTGGTTCTTAAATTCTAGTAAATCCAAAACTCGTCTGAAATTCATGAAACTTGGCATGCTTTCATGGAGCGGCATCAACATGCCGTGGTAAAATTTTTGTCCTATTTGGGGCAGGTTTGGGTATATGCTTCTCACAAACCAGAGCTTCTCATAACAAGCATGATGGTTTCGGTAGGGAACGTCCCACCTTTGGGGACGAAACGATATCCATTGCCTCCTATTGCTTCCAAATTTTTTCTCGTGTCAACATAGAACAACAGGAGTGTTGTGTCAATTTTTTTTTGATTTTTCGGGGTTCGTTTGGACATTTTTATGCATTAACTGAGTTTTCAATGCATTTATATGCATAATTCTAATTTGAACTACATGCACATGCTCCAGTGCATATAAATTGGTTGAAAAATCAAATCTGTGTCCTTGGGTGTATGCTTAGGTCCCATGCAAGAAATGGGAATGAATTTCAAACACCAGGTCACTGTTGATTGCTGGTAAAACATTGAGATGCCTAGTTTTTAAATTCTAGTGAATCCAAAACTCGTCTGAAATTCATGAAACTTGGCATGCTATCATGGAATGGCACCCGACATGATGTGGTATTTTTCGTGTCCATTTTGAGAGAAGGCGCACTCGAATAATGACAACCAAGAAACGCATTTTGAAAAAATAGCTGCCACTTTAATATCTCAAATGTTTGTATAAGACAAACCGTATGCGTTCTGTTAACCATTCACGTGACGCCACGTGTCTTGGTTTTAATGGCTGTAGGAGGTGCCGTGCGGACAGCTGCTTGACCTTGACTGAACAGGAGGCGTGCGAGCGTAGTCCGATGCACAGGCTAACCGAGAGGAGTGCAAGCTGTCCTCGAATGCGCAGGCTCACCGGGAAGCATGCGAGTTGTACGCTGTGCAAGCTTAGTGGGAAGCGAGCCCTTTGACTTCCATGGCCGCCCGCCTTCCTCTCCGTGCATGCGCCCCCCTCAGCTGCATGGGACACCGCCGTTGAACGCTACCTCTCAGCGCCGCCAGCTGCCGTCCTCCCGCCCCATGCCCGTCGACCCCGGGACGACATGATGCAAAGTGAGAGCAGGATGTCTGCATCTCTTCAATGCAAACGGTTCTTTTGGATGACCCGTGTGCAACCACTTACAAACAATTTGGTGCGATTTGCATCTAACATATTGGGCATGTTACCATTTGTCAAACTGGAAAGATTGACATTTGTTGATCTAGCAACATTGCCATTTGTCAACCTTGTAAGACTGCGATTTGTCAAAATATGAAGCTAAAAATCACTAGCAGTATCTAATTTTTGCAACTAAAATTTAGTAATTAAGCATAGATTTCATTCATAGATTAAGCATTCGTTCTTAATTTATACAAACAGTTCAACTCGACAGCTGAACCGACCAAACTTTTCCCCAATTGTTGCCAACCACGTACTGAAATAGCTAGTTCAACTATATATACTAGCTAATTTTAAGTACGTTGTACAGTTCCACCACATCTATAGCCAGATGAACTAAACAAAATAGCCCCTAAATACTACTACTGCGAAGGGGCTTTGTACTACTTCTGGCAGCCTCTCCTCTGTCGAGCACGCTCAATAAGAGGCGGCGGAGGAGGAGCCTACCGACGAGCTGGGCAACTGCAATACGGTGCCTGCCACTGTTGCAGCTTCAGCGACGCTCACCTCGAACGCCCGACGACCCCTCTCGAAGCGGTGGTTCTCCTCGTAGATCTCCCGGTTCCTCGCCTCTGAGGTGGCGTCTGCTGCGGCCACGGCGGCGGTAAGGCTCTTTGCATGCTCGATGAGGCGCTCCTCCTCCCGCAGGAACTCAGTGTAGCGTGCAAGGTCGCTGACGCACGTGCGGGCATCCACCTCCGCCTCCCGCCTTCGGGCGGCGGTGGTGGAGCGGGTGATGACCCCAACGGTCGACGGTGGGCTGGCGACCATGGGGGACGACTACGGGGTGGTAGCCACGACCACCACCTCCCGCCTTCGCGCCGCGGTGGCCGAGCGGGTGATGGCCACGGTGTCTGGCGGTGGGGTGGCGGCCACGACGGCCACCTCCTGCCTTCGGGCCACGGCGGCGGAGCGGACGGTGGCCCTGGCCTTCGACGGTGGTGTGGCGGCAACGGTGGCCGGCAACAGCTGCCGACGGGCAGCGACGACAGAGAGTGTGGTGGGTGTTCCACGCACACCCAACAGGGACACCACACGCACTACACTACGCGGGGACTGCGTCACCGCCGCGGTGTAGCCTCCCAGATGGAGCTGTCCTCTGATAACAGCGGAGTGGATGAGCGTCGACGACGGACTGGTGCCATTGGCGATCGTGGGAGAAGCAGACGAGATAAGCTACAGGAAGGGAGCGGAAAATGCGACGCATGACTCGCCGGCCGTGAGGGTTTTTATAGCAGGCTGGTAAGCATTGGGATTTTGGGGGATTTCACCGAGTCGGGCGGGAAGCTTGCACGGGAACCTGCGAGGTTGTGCGGGACTAGGCTCACCGACGATTCATTGGCGCCACCGTTTGGCCAAAAGAACGCCCCCGCGCGATGCGCAAGCTTGCGCTGTAAGCCATATGCGACAGCGGGGTGACAAGGCATGCGAGAGGAGGATGAAAGGCCACGTACACATACAGTTAATAAAAAAACGTTTGCGATTTAATAACCTACTATACCCCCATCCTGGTTTATAACTATGATTTAACTAATAAAATACAAATGCATGTCGCCAAAGATTATATAGTTGGATTCATATTTGAACATAGTTTCCAATTGTACAATTTTTATAACATGCATTAACATTTTGTTGGTTAAATTTGAGGGAAAAGTATGGCACAGAATATAAAGGGGACTATAGACTAGACGGAGGTGGTAGCACACGACTGCTCTCTACGCAGCGACGCAACTGTCGGCCGGCTTGTAGGCGACCATTTCCTGCGTGTTCAACTGCTCTATGCGTGTGGTTGCTTGCGGCTTAGGAGGCCGCGGCGCGGTCTGCTCGCATCCCGCCGCGTGCCCTATGCTCTCGCGTCCCTCCGGGTGCTCTGCCCACGTCCCTCCACGCGCGCTGCCAGTGTTTGGGGACGACGCACGATCACGAACGTTCGTGTGCATGCGGTTGCGCTGGGCGCGGCGCGATGATGTAGTTACCCGCTGCAAAAGCTGCCATGCGGACGTCCCGAGAATCCACGCCGCCTGGCCCCCTTTTATTCCTGCGGCCATTTACCTTCATCTCTTGTCCCACACGACACAATAAGCACACCCATGAGGACACATACAGAGAGGACATCCAGCGGTTCCAATGGCGCTCCCCGTGGCTCCAATGGCGCTCCCAGCGGTGGACGACGACAACGGCGGGCAGTTCACCACGGAACACGTCGTGGGCACCCACGTGAGGGGGAAGGCTCTCTCAGTGGTGTACACGAACGATTTGGTCTCGGTGGAGAGCTCCATCCAAACTATGGAGCAGTTCCTTGCCGAGGACAAGTACCAAGTGGTCGGCTTCGACCTCGAGTACACCATGGGTCGTGCCAGGCACGATCATAAGGTTGTCGTCGCCCAGTTGTGCGTGTGACATGACGTCCTCGACTCCTCATCTACCACTACCACCTGGCAACAACGCCTTGCGAGCGTTTCTCCAGGTTTATCAACAGCTCCGACTAAAGTTTCACTGCGGTCGACACCACCAACGATCTAAAAGTGCTCAAGGTTTCGTGCTTGAAATGCCCGAATCTTGTCAACATCCAAAGCCACTACAAGGTCTGGGGCAGCGATAAAAACAAACTGAACTCCCTAGTTGACCTCGCCTCGACCATCATCGACCCCTACTACATGAAGATGAAGAATGAGAGCAATAAGGACAGGAACGCCTGGCACAGTGTGTGGCATAAGAGACTGGATGAACAACATGTCAAGTACGCGGCCATGGATGCGTACACAAGCTACATGATGTATAGGTGGATCATTGACATGAGGAACTGTCTTCTTCCTAACCCAGACGAGGGATCGAGCCACATAGCAGTGACGGGAGCATCATAAGAAGTAGATGACTAGACGATTGTTTCTCCTACTTTAGAATGCACGCAATTGTTTATTGAGGTGTGTGCGAATGATCTGTATAGTCACTTATGTAATTGGATGTTTATTTTAGTTATATATATACATGTTATTCCACTGTAGATAGAGCAAATCACACGACTTATTAGCAGCAATCGTCTGTGTTATTATCGGTCTTCGCACACATTTCTGATTACAAACCTATTTGCCGCGTATCACACACATCTTGTTCAGTTGAACCGTTTCCATTGTGTTGCCTAATCACACACAGTTCATCCTAGTGAACCGTATGATATATATCACACACATCTTGTTCAGTTGAACCATTTCTTTTGTTCCTCCTCATCCCAAACATTTAATTGAACTGAACCGTACGTCCTTCATCGCACACGCAACTAAAATCTGAACCTTGTTTGATGCATCCGTCATCGCAAATGTTTTGCACCTTTTTTGATGGTTTTTTACACCCCCGTTTGCAATAAAGGCATCACACACAGTTTCGTCGAAGGGTCTCTGATCATAGTGTCGCGTTTGGACCATCCTGCAGTAGTGATATAAGAAGACTGGCAACGTCAACAAAGGTGTATTTGATATACATGTTATTGAAGTGTACCTTACTAGTGCTCGTATGTGACGCCCGAATAGTTAGGCTACAGTAATCCCGCACTAACGATGCCACATCACCTCGGTTACTGTTATTAATCTCGCAATGGTTCAAAAACGGTTCGAATTCAAATTTAAAATCAAGTCAAACGATTAAAGTTTTCAAAAGTCAAAACTAAAATGTTCTTAATGTGACAAATAAATCATGGATATTATTGGTGGAGTAAAAACATCTTTATAAAATATTTAAATACCCTTAAGTGATTAAAACAACATCAAAACAATTAGTTATACTCCTAAAATAGTTTACCAAATACTAAACTATTTTTATTCTGAGGTAAAACTTCTTAGAACAGTGGATTAATTTGACACACTATTTTTGGAGCTATTTTCATATTTTACTAAACCAAAAATATAGTACAACTAAAATAAAAGAGAAATGAATAAAAGGTAAAACAAAAAAATAAATAAAGAGAAAGCATTCACCCCCGGGGCTCCGGCCCAGCAGGCCACCGGCCCAACTGGGCCACGACCCACCAGGCCGACCCAACCGGCCACCCTCACTCCCCATATACCCCCACCACCAAACCCTAACCCTAACCCACCCCGTCGCCCCACTCCCCCCCCCCGACGCCACCTCTCCCACCTCCCGATCCAGATTGGATCAGGATCGAACCACCCCGCCTCCCTGACGACGCCCACCGCCGCCGGACCTCCACCACGTCTAACGCCGCCCCTGCCTCCTCCCAGGCGCCCCCCACTCGACTGGATCGGGGAGGGGCCAGATCCCGCGCCGGCCGAACGCACCTCGACGCTGGCGCACATCCCCTGCGTCTTGGCCCGTCGTCGCCGGCCTCCCTCCCCATCGCCGCCTCATCTCCGACCCCCGCCCCACGCCCCACTGCCCGGTGCCCTGCAACCCCTTGTGAGGCCCCCTCCTTCCCCTTTTCCCCGCAGCCACCGCCGTGCGCTCGCGCTCCGCCACGCCGTGGCTCCGCTCACCGCGGCCCCGCTCCTCCTCCGCGTGCACGCTCGCGCTCGCCGCGCGCAGACCACGTCCGCCCGTGCCCTACCTTGCTGAGGCCTCGTTGGCCGCGTCCCGGATACGCCCTGTGCGTGCGCCGCCCGCGCCTTGCTTCCCTCCCGCATGCGTGTTGCTGCTTCTGTCACGCGCCCGCCTGCCTTTGGCCGCGGCCACCCATGCCGTCCGCACGCCCAGCTGCCTCCCCTGCCGCCCTGCCCTGCACCGCCCGTTCCCCTGGCCGCAGCTGTCGGCGGCCACTTGGCCGGAGGTTGCCACCGGTGGTGGCCGTGGCCTCGTCCCCTTCCGGGCGGTAGCCCGCTAACCCGAACCCGCTGTGGCCCTTTGGCCCAATGACAGTGGGCCCCTGCCCAAGAATGTTTATAAAAAAAGGGAAATTATAAATAAATAAAATATTAATTAATTAATTAAGTTAATTAATTATAATTAGATTAACCTAATCACTAATTAACCTAATTAACTGTTAGTTAATTAAAACAGAGTAAGACGAACGGGACCCACCTGTCAGGTTGACCAAGTCAACTACTGACGTCATGCTGACGTCATGATGACGTCAGCAGACACTATTCTGGATAATGTTGATTAAATTAATTAAATAAATCCTAAAAATGATTTAAATCTTTTAAAATTAATATAAAATAAACCGTAGCTCGGATGGAAAAACTTTGTACATGAAAGTTGCTCAAAACGACGAGACGACTTTGAATACGCAGCCCGTTTATCCGCCACGCATCCCTAGCATAGCGAACACGCAACTCTCCCCCTCTGTTTCATCTGTGCGAAAACGCGAAACACCGGGGATACTTTCCCGGATGTTTCCCCCCTTCACCGGTATCACCTCATACCGCAATAGGGCACCCCTAGCACCGCTACTTGTCATGTCATGCATCGCTATGCATCTGTTTGCTTAAATATTTATTGTTTCTCCCCCCTCTTCTCTTGCTAGATACCGAGACCGACGCCGCTGCTACCCAGTACGACTACGGAGTTGACGATCCCTCTCTCTTGCCAGAGCAACCAGGCAAGCCCCCCCTTTGATCACCAGATATCGCCTACTCTTCTCTATACTGCTTGCATTAGAGTAGTGTAGCATGTTACTGCTTCCCGTTAATCCTATACTGATGCATAGCCTGTCCTTGCTACTACTGTTGTTACCTTTACCTGCAATCCTAATGCTTAGTATAGGATGCTAGTTTATCATCAGTGGCCCTACATCCTTGTCCGTCTGCCATGCTATACTATCGGGCCGTGATCACTCGGGAGTTGATCATGGGTATATACTATATACTTTATACATGATACATGTGGTGACTAAAGACGGGTCGGCTTGAGGAGCACCCGCGAGTGGATCTTTGAGGCAGAGCAACAGGGCAGGTTCCGACCACCTAGGAGAGAGGTGGGCCTGGCCCTGGTCGACGTTCGCGGATACTTAACACGCTTAACGAGATCTGGGTATTTGATCTGAGTTTGGCCATTTGGTCTATACGCACTAACCATCTACGCGGGAGTAGTTATGGGTATCCCGGCGTCGTGGTATCAGCCAAAGCCTTCGTGACGTCAGCGACTGAGTGGCGCGCGCCGGGTTGGAACGTAAGCCTGCTCTTGTATTAAGGGGGCTAGTTCTGCTTCCGGCCGCGTTCGCAACGTGCAGGTGTGCTAAGGGCGATGGGCCTAGACCCCTGTGCGCTTAGGTTTAGACCGGCGTGCTAACCTCTCTGTTGTGCCTAGGTGGGGCTGCGACGTGTTGATCTTCCGAGGCCGGGCATGACCCAGGAAAGTGTGTCCGGCCAAATGGGATCGAGCGTGTTGGGGTATGTGGTGCACCCCTGCAGGGAAGTTAATCTATTCGAATAGCCGTGATCTTCGGTAACAGGACGACTTGGAGTTGTACCTTGACCTTATGACAACTAGAACCGGATACTTAATAAAACACACCCTTCCAAGTGCCAGATACAACCGGTGGTCGCTCTCTCACAGGGCGACGAGGGGAGGATCATCGGTTAGGATTATGCTATGCGATGCTACTTGGAGGACTTCAGTCTACTCTCTTCTACATGTTGTAAGACGGAGGCTGCCAGAAGCGTAGTCTTCGAAAGGATTAGTTATCCCCCTCTTATTCTGGCATTCTGCAGTTCAGTCCACATATGATACCCTTACTCCATTTGATACCCATGCATATGTAGTGTAGCTCCTTGCTTGCGAGTACTTTGGATGAGTACTCACGGTTGCTTTCTTCCCCCTTTTCCCCTTTCCTTTCTTTCTGGTTGTCGCAACCAGATGTTGGAGCCCAGGAGCCAGACGCCACCGTCAACGACGACTCCTACTACACCGGAGGTGCCTACTACTACGTGCTGCCCACTGACGACGACCAGGAGTAGTTAGGAGGATCCCAGGCAGGAGGCCTGCACCTCTTTCGATCTGTATCCCAGTTTGTGCTAGCCTTCTTAAGGCAAACTTGTTTAACTTATGTCTGTACTCAGATATTGTTGCTTCCGCTGACTCGTCTATGATCGAGCTCTTGTATTCGAGCCCCCGAGGCCCCTGGCTTGTAATATGATGCTTGTATGACTTATTTTATTTTTAGAGTTGTGTTGTGATATCTTCCCGTGAGTCCCTGATCTTGATCGTACACGTTTGCGTGTATGATTAGTGTACGATTAAATCGGGGGCGTCACAAGTTGGTATCAGAGCCGACTGCCTGTAGGAATCCCCCTTCCAACTCCTTGGCCGAAGTTGAGTCTAGTCATTGCAAAACTTTTACTAACATGGTTGTGTGGCTTACGGGCCCACGTCGCCATTGGGTGGTATTAGGATCTTTTACTCCTTGATCTTTACTCCGGGATTCTGAACTCTCTTCTATTCGGGTTAAACGATTTTTACTAAAATCTAACTTTAGGTTCTCGAAAATACTTTCTCCCGGCGAGCCCCTTCAGTCCAGATGATCGCCGGCTGCACCAGAAGATTTCGAAGATACTCTCCGATATTCTCTCGAGACCTTGTGCCCGTTGCTTTTGCAATTCCCTTCCACCGAAATATCCCTATGGATAAATACTTACACCTGTCGTGCTTATTTTTATTCCTAGTCGATCTTGTTATTACAAGATACCCTGAGAATATTTGGTGCCTACTGCCTTGCAGTTCTTCGCCACCTGAACACCCCTAAGGATAAATTCTCGCACTTTCCGAGTATCCGCTCATCCCCAGTTGTTAAGGTGTTTCACAAAAGTTTTTGAAATACCATTCAAATCTTCCGAAGATCTTCAACAACCTATTGCTCTTGAAATTCTTGCTTGCTTGCTTGCATTGGGATTAAATCCTATAAGTCTGGTAATCTTATTGGCATCCTCTGTCATTATCATTTTAAGTCCGTTAATTCAATATGTTGAGGATGCTTGCCTTCCTCAGTCGAATCCTAGAATTCATCCTTCTGGCTCACACGTCAGTTGGATATGAGCTGCTTCTTGACCAATCAATGCCTTGATCGGTTGTGCTTCTAAGTCTATTGAACTTATTCATTTTCGATCAGAACGTTGCTTATGATCCTTTGTTTTGGAAATCATAATTCCTTTGTTATCTAAACATCGAATTATTCAGATGATCTATAATATGATGCCGTGCATTCTTTCTTTGTCTGATTGAGTACCGATACTCGCATCAGCTCCGTTGTGGATCGCCCGATCCATTGTTGGATTTCATCCGACATCGTCCTTCATATTCAATAACCTTGTGAGCCTTTCCACGGGTATATAATGCCTTTGGTAAATTGTATCCTCCGCTTTGTCAACCATGCTCTACTTTTGAGCTTGTGTTATTTACTCCTGAAGTTCATGGTACATGTTCTAAGAAGCCCCGATGGCTTGAACCTATGCCTTCCTTAATATGTGTGAACTCGAAAGTCTTCACGAGTCATACTCTTCTGGTATTTTGCTAGATAAAATTTTTCAACACTACAACTTCATCGAACGTGAGAAGTGAGAAAGGGTATGCATTGGAGAAGTGGGAGTCGACCTTGAACTTTGTGTTCATGCCCATGGACACGATGTAGATCTTATCATTAAAGCTTCTTTTAAATTAAATTATTCCTTTGGTATAAGTTCATCTTATATCCGGGATCTGGCCTTTTGCAATAGTGTTTCCGACCATGTTCTTCTTTGATCCCATTTCTCGGGCAAGTTTAAGCACTTGTCTTGTGTGGACCAATACACCAGTCCAACCTTTTACTTTGATCTACCGTCGAGTATTACACCCTGGTATCTCGGGAATATCATGGGACATCATAACTTCTTATGGGTTCTTCGTAAACTATTATCACTCGCCGGATCCAATTGTTCCTAGGTTCTGGGTTGTCGTCAACCGAGAACACCGAATAGTGAAATGAGTCCGCACTCTGATTCAATAACTCTTAAGTAAATGTTGTTGCTTACGAGTTAATAATCATTTAAGTCATTCCTAGCCTGATTGGCTATATCATCATTGTGCTAAATTTTAACTATGCTACCTGGTCCTTCTTCACGAAGCACAATTCTCGACGATGAGCTAAGCTTACATCGATTTTCCTCATCATATCATTTCTCCCTGAACAGCAAGCTTGATTTCGAGTTTGTGTCATACCCATGGTTCCAATAACCATTCGCTTCATCATTCCTTTCACTTGATGTCATCGCCGATCGATTACATCTTCGTGGAGCCTCTCGACTAAATTTGTCGTGGTCATCAAACAACATTTTGATTCCTTCCAGAATATCAACCAAATGGATGATGACAGGTAACCACCCTTGTCCCTCGATGATTTGTGTTATCACTGACAACATTATTGCTTCCCCTCCAACACAAACTTGTTCGTGTTTTGTGTTATACCTGGAGACCCGTGCTATCCAGCAATTATTCTTCGATACCTTGGAGTATTACCATCTTTTATGTCAAGAATGTCATGAGAATTTCACCACCTCCTAAGAATTCTTGATACAGGTAATACTTATCACCATCACCATTCTTTCTTGGTCCCAGTGTTGGATCTAACCGGGATACCAACAAGTGAACGGTGTTGTTTGGATTATGCCCTTCTAGCAACCCTATTACTTTGAAGTTAATGGTCGAACGTTCATTCTTAGACTATTGATCACTGAATCACCATTCTAACATTTGATCATACTACCTAAGGCCCTACTTTGGGCACCCTTTTCCACTAATGTTAAATTGTGTATGTTTTTCCTTGAGCATACATCATTATATCATTTGATCCGGCAAATGTTATCTCCTTGTTCACATAACTGTGGAAATCCATATTTTTGGATACCTCGTTGTATTATCGCTGAGTCCATTAGCCACCTCCTCATCCTCTCCCTGGCTTAATGATGAATCCCTTCGTGTATCCAGAGTCTGACCTTTGATTGAAGACCATGCAATGCTATCTCGAAGCATGTTTGTGGTACTCCGATTTTCAACAAGGACATTTGAAGCCAATGTTAAATGTTTCCTGCTAAATTATCCAAACACCGCTATATGGATAATGTCACGAAATTCCTCTCCCTTTACCCCAATGGTTCTCTACTTTCTATCCTGTCATGGATATCATGCCCCGCTTGTCATTGGGAGGGATATACCTCTGAAATAGGTGTGTATACACATTGTTCTCCCCTTTGTTCTGATTAAACCTTGTAATCACCTTTCCCTTTCCATTGGGTTGCCTAACCCTTATTGTAATCTATATTATATAAGTAGTAGTATTCTTCTGCTTATTCAAAACACCTTGGTGTACAACTGTGTCAGTAAGACCATGTTGCTTTTGATGATAGCATTCCGGTAACCACCGATGGTCGAGAGCTTTGCCTATTGGTCCGCCTCGTTCAACGAGCAGGAAAATGGTTCTCTTCGTCCCTCGCCCTTGGTACCGACGTTGTTGCCAACATAATCGACGGGCCACCCTCTGACATGCCTTGCTTACATGATCGTGCAAGACGTCACCCCTCTTCCTACTTTTAACCCACATGGTGGACCCATAACCCACAGTTCCACAGGATCGAAACCTGACTCACCTGTACAATCCTGTTTCTAATGGTTATTCCCATGCTTGGCTTTGTATTTAACTCACGGGCCACCTTCCTAGTGCTCTATTCTGGTATCAGACGCTATACTTACTCTCGCTGCTCTGAACCTCTTTCTCACTCTGGTTCGGACTTCGAGCAACTATCTATCTGCTTGGAACCTCTTATTGTACCTTCGAACCTCACTCTCGATGTGTTTTATTGGTTCAACTCGAGAGGTACTCATATACTCATTCATGGGTTAATCCCAGATTATTACCCTTATAGCATTCTGTCGTTGCCGATCTACCCCGTTACCTATTCGTAAGTACGATGAAGATCCCAAAGAAAGGATGTCGACTTCATCATGATGACCGGCAGCAAAGGAATGAAGACATCAATGTAATGGATCGACCTCTTCGAGAAGAGCAACTATGACCGAGAAGAATCGTTAGAATTTCGTAACCAGAACTTTCCCCCTTACTCCCGGTCCTAAATCTCGGGACGAGATTTCTTGTAGTGGAGGAGAATTGTGACGCCCGAATAGTTAGGCTACAGTAATCCCGCACTAACGATGCCACATCGCCTCGGTTACTGTTATTAATCTCGCAATGGTTCCAAAACGGTTCGAATTCAAATTTAAAATCAAGTCAAACGATTAAAGTTTTCAAAAGTCAAAACTAAAATGTTCTTAATGTGACAAATAAATCATGGATATTATTGGTGGAGTAAAAACATCTTTATAAAATATTTAAATACCCTTAAGTGATTAAAACAACATCAAAACAATTAGTTATACTCCTAAAATAGTTTACCAAATACTAAACTATTTTTATTCTGAGGTAAAACTTCTTAGAACAGTGGATTAATTTGACACACTATTTTTGGAGCTATTTTCATATTTTACTAAACCAAAAATATAGTACAACTAAAATAAAAGAGAAATGAATAAAAGGTAAAACAAAATAAATAAATAAAGAGATAGAATTCACCCCCGGGGCTCCGGCCCAGCAGGCCACCGGCCCAACTGGGCCACGACCCACCAGGCCGGCCCAACCGGCCACCCTCACTCCCCATATCCCCCACCACCAAACCCTAACCGACCCCGTCGCCCCACTCCCGCCCCGACGCCACCTCTCCCACCTCCCGATCCAGATTGGATTAGGATCGAACCACCCCGCCTCCCTGACGACGCCCGCCGCCGCCGGACCTCCACCACGTCTAACGCCGCCCCTGCCTCCTCCTAGGCGCCCCCCACTCGACTGGATCGGGGAGGGGCCAGATCCCGCGCCGGCCGAACGCACCTCGACGCCGGCGCCCATCCCCTGCGTCTTCGCCCGTCGTCGCCGGCCTGCCTCCCCATCGCCGCCTCATCTCCGACCCCCGCCCCACGCCCCACTGCCCGGTGCCCTGCAACCCCTTGTGAGGCCCCCTCCTTCCCCTTTTCCCCGCAGCCACCGTCGTGCGCTCGCGCTCCGCCACGCCGTGGCTCAATTCACCGCGGCCCCGCTCCTCCTCCGCGTGCGCAGACCACGTCCGCCCGTGCCCTGCCTTGTTGAGGCCTCGTTGGCCGCGTCCCGGATACGCCCTGTGCATGCGCCGCCCGCGCCTTGCCTCCCTCCCGCATGCGTGTTGCTGCTTCTGTCGCGCGCCCGCCTGCCTTTGGCCGCGGCCACCCATGCCGTCCGCACGCCCAGCTGCCTCCCCTGCTGCCCTGCCCTGCACCACCCGTTCCCCTGGCCGCAGCTGTCGCCGGCCACTTGGCCGGAGGTTGCCACCGGCGGTGGCCGTGGCCTCGTCCCCTTCCGGGCGGTAGCCCGCTAACCCGAACCCGCTGTGGCCCTTTGGCCCAATGACAGTGGGCCCCTGCCCAAGAATGTTTATTAAAAAAAGGGAAATTATAAATAAATAAAATATTAATTAATTAATTAAGTTAATTAATTATAATTAGATTAACCTAATCACTAATTAACCTAATTAACTGTTAGTTAATTAAAACAGAGTATGACGAACGGGACCCACCTGTCAGGTTGACCAAGTCAACTACTGACGTCATGCTGACGTCATGATGACGTCAGCAGACACTATTCTGGATAATGTTGATTAAATTAATTAAATAAATCCTAAAAATGATTTAAATCTTTTAAAATTAATATAAAATAAACCGTAGCTCGGATGGAAAAACTTTGTACATGAAAGTTGCTCAGAACGACGAGACGAATTTGAATACGCAGCCCGTTTATCCGCCACGCATCCCTAGCATAGCGAACACGCAACTTTCCCCCTCTGTTTCATCTGTGCGAAAACGCGAAACACCGGGGATACTTTCCCGGATGTTTCCCCCCTTCACCGGTATCACCTCATACCGCAATAGGGCACCCCTAGCACCGCTACTTGTCATGTCATGCATCGCTATGCATCTGTTTGCTTAAATATTTATTGTTTCTCCCCCCTCTTCTCTCGTTAGACACCGAGACCGACGCCGCTGCTACCCAGTACGACTACGGAGTTGACGATCCCTCTCTCTTGCCAGAGCAACCAGGCAAGCCCCCCCTTTGATCACCAGATATCGCCTACTCTTCTCTATACTACTTGCATTAGAGTAGTGTAGCATGTTACTGCTTCCCGTTAATCCTATACTGATGCATAGCCTGTCCTTGCTACCACTGTTGTTACCTTTACCTGCAATCCTAATGCTTAGTATAGGATGCTAGTTTATCATCAGTGGCCCTACATCCTTGTCCGTCTGCCATGCTATACTATCGGGTCGTGATCACTCGGGAGTTGATCACGGGTATATACTATATACTTTATACATGATACATGTGGTGACTAAAGACGGGTTGGCTTGAGGAGCACCCGCGAGTGGATCTTTGAGGCGGAGCGACAAGGCAGGTTCCGACCACCTAGGAGAGAGGTGGGCCTGGCCCTGGTCGACGTTCGCGGATACATAACACGCTTAACGAGATCTGGGTATTTGATCTGAGTTTGGCCATTTGGTCTATACGCACTAACCATCTACGCGGGAGTAGTTATGGGTATCCCGGCGTCGTGGTATCAGCCGAAGCCTTCGTGACGTCAGCGACTGAGTGGCGCGCGCCGGATTGGAACGTAAGCCTGCTCTTGTATTAAGGGGGCTAGTTCTGCTTCCGGCCGCGTTCGCAACGTGCAGGTGTGCTAAGGGCGATGGGCCCAGACCCCTGTGCGCTTAGGTTTAGACCGGCGTGCTGACCTCTCTGTTGTGCCTTGGTGGGGCTGCGACGTGTTGATCTTCCGAGGCCGGGCATGACCCAGGAAAGTGTGTCCGGCCAAATGGGATCGAGCGTGTTGGGGTATGTGGTGCACCCCTGCAGGGAAGTTAATCTATTCGAATAGCCGTGATCTTCGGTAACAGGACGACTTGGAGTTGTACCTTGACCTTATGACAACTAGACCCGGATACTTAATAAAACACACCCTTCCAAGTGCCAGATACAACTGGTGGTCGCTCTCTCACAGGGCGACGAGGGGAGGATCATTGGTTAGGATTATGCTATGCGATGCTACTTGGAGGACTTCAGTCTACTCTCTTCTACATGTTGCAAGACGGAGGCTGCCAGAAGCGTAGTCTTCGAAAGGATTAGTTATCCCCCTCTTATTCTGGCATTCTGCAGTTCAGTCCACATATGATACCCTTACTCCATTTGATACCCATGCATATGTAGTGTAGCTCCTTGCTTGCGAGTACTTTGGATGAGTACTCACGGTTGCTTTCTTCCCCCTTTTCCCCTTTCCTTTCTTTCTGGTTGTCGCAACCAGATGTTGGAGCCCAGGAGCCAGACGCCACCGTCGACGACGACTCCTACTACACCGGAGGTGCCTACTACTACGTGCTGCCCACTGACGACGACCAGGAGTAGTTAGGAGGATCCCAGGCAGGAGGCCTACACCTCTTTCGATCTATATCCCAGTTTGTGCTAGCCTTCTTAAGGCAAACTTGTTTAACTTATGTCTGTACTCAGATATTGTTGCTTCCGCTGACTCGTCTATGATCGAGCTCTTGTATTCGAGCCCCCGAGGCCCCTGGCTTGTAATATGATGCTTGTATGACTTATTTTATTTTTAGAGTTGTGTTGTGATATCTTCCCGTGAGTCCCTGATCTTGATCGTACATGTTTGCGTGTATGATTAGTGTACGATTGAATCGGGGGCGTCACATCGTAGTAGCGCCTAGGTATTTATACTGGTTCGGTTGCTAATATTTGTAACTCGGAGCAAGAGCTATGGAATAAATGAAGACTGGCTAAGGACGAGGTGACGATGCGTGTCAGAAATGGTTTCAAGGTTGATGTGATCACCGTCAGCACACTACCTCTACATCTACCTTCGGGATTAGTTTTAAACCTAAATTTTTTTTATTTGGTGCCTGCGTTGAGCATGAACATTATATCTGGATCTTGTTTATTGCGAGACGGTTATTCATTTAAGTCGGAGACTAATGGTTGTTCTATTTATATTAGTAATATCTTTTATGGTCATGCACCCCTTGTGAATGGTTTATTCTTGTTGAATCTAGAGCGTAGTGATACACATATTCATAATATTGATGCCAAAAGATGCAAAGTTAATAATGATAGTACCACATTATTGTGTCACTATCGCTTAGGTCATATTGGTGTAAAGCGCACGAAGAAACTCCATGCTGATGAACCTTTGGAATCTCTTGATTATGAATCATTTGAGACATGTGAACCATGCCTCATGGGCAAGATGACTAAAACTCCGTTCTCTGGCACAATGGAGCGAGCTAGTGAGTTATTGAAAATAATACATACCAATGTATGCGGTCCGATGAGTGTTGAAGCACGTGGTGGATATCATTATTTTCTTACCTTCACAGATGATTTGAGTAGATATGGGTATATTTACTTAATGAAACACAAGTCTGAAACATTTGAGAAGTTCAAGGAATTTCATAGTGAAGTGGAGAATCATCGTAACAAGAAAATAAAGTTTATATGATATGATTATGGAGGTGAATATTTGAGTTACGAGTTTGGCATGCATTTAAGACAATGTGGAATTGTTTCACAGCTGACGCCATGATACGTCTCCAACGTATCTATAATTTTTGATTGTTCCATGCTATTATATTACTCGTTTTGGATGTTTATGGGCTTTATTATACACTTTTATATTATTTTTGGGACTAACCTATTAACCGGAGGCCCAACCCAAAATGCTGTTTTATTGCCTATTTTAGTGTTTTGAAGAAAAGGAATATCAAATGGAGTCCAAACGGAATGAAACCTTCGGGAGAGTTATTTTTGGAATGGGAGCAATCCAGGAGACTTGGAGTAGTCATCAGGGAAGCTTCTAGGAAGCCACGAGGTAGGGAGGCGCGCCCTACGCCCTGGGCGCGTGATACGTCTCCAACGTATCTATAATTTTTGATTGCTCCATGCTATATTATCTACTGTTTTGGACTATATTGGGCTTTATTTTCCACTTTTATATTATTTTTGGGACTAATCTATTAACCGGAGGCCCAGCCCAGAATTGCTGTTTTTTGCCCTATTTCAGTGTTTCAGAGAAACAGAATATCAAACGGAGTCCAAACGGAATAAAACCTTCGGGAACGTGATTTTCTCACCAAACGTGATCCAGGAGACTTGGACCCTACGCCAAGGAACAAAAGAGGCGGTCACGAGGGTGGGTGGCACGCCCCCCTAGGGTGCACCCCCCCTGCCTCGTGGGTCCCTCGGTGCTCCACTGACGTACTCCTTCCTCCTATATATACCTACGTACCCCCAAACGATCAGAACAAGAGCCAAAAACCTAATTCCACCGCCGCAACTTTCTGTATCCACGAGATCCCATCTTGGGGCCTGTTCCGGAGCTCCGCTGGAGGAAGGCCTTCATCATGGAGGGCTTCTACATCATCCTAGCCCCTCCGATGAAGTGTGAGTAGTTTACCTCAGACCTTCGGGTCCATAGTTAGTAGCTAGATGGCTTCTTCTCTCTTTTTGGATCTCAATACAAAGTTCTCCCCCTCTCTTGTGGAGATCTATTCGATGTAATCTTCTTTTTGCATTGTGTTTGTTGAGACCGATGAATTGTGGGTTTATGATCAAGTCTATCTATGAATAATATTTGTATCTTCTCTGAATTCTTTTATGTATGATCGGTTATCTTTGCAAGTCTCTTTGAATTATCCATTTGGTTTGGCCAACTAGATTGGTAGTTCTTGCCATGGGAGAAGTGCTTAGCTTTGGGTTCGATCTTGCGGTGTCCTTTCCCAGTGACAGAAGGGGCAGCAAGGCACGTATTGCATCATTGCCATAGAGGATAACAAGATGGGGTTTATTTCATATTGCATGAATTTATCTCTCTACATCATGTCATCTTGCTTAAAGCGTTACTCTGTTTTTAAGTTAATACTCTAGATGCATGCTGGATAGCGGTCGATGAGTGGAGTAATAGTAGTAGATGCAGAATCATTTCGGTCTACTTGTCACGGACGGGATGCCTATATACATGATCATACCTAGATATTCTCATAACTATGCTCAATTCTGTCAATTGCTCAACAGTAATTTGTTCACCCACCGTAGAATACTTATGCTCTTGAGAGAAGCCACTAGTGAAACCTATGGCCCCCGGGTCTATTCTCATCATACCAATCTCCATCACTTTAATCTTGCTTTGTTTTTACTTTGCCTTTAATTTTCACTTTGCGTCTTTATACCAAAAATACCAAAAATATTATATCTATCAGATCTCACTCTCGTAAGTGACCGTGAAGGGATTGACAACCCCTAATCGCGTTGGTTGCGAGTAGCTATTGTTTTGTGCAGGTACGAGGGACTTGAGCGTGGCCTCCTACTGGATTGATACCTTGGTTCTCAAAAACTGAGGGAAATACTTACGCTACTCTGCTGCATCATCCTTTCCTCTTCGGGGAAATCCAACGCAAACTCAAGAGGTAGCAAGAAGAATTTCTAGCGCCATTGCCAGGGAGTCTACACAAAAAGTCAACATACCAAGTACCCATCACAATCCCTATCTCTCGCATTACATTATTTGCCATTTGCCTCTCGTTTTCCTCTCCCCCTCTTCACCCTTGCCGTTTTATTCGCCCTCTCTCTCTCTATCCTCCCTCTCTATTTGCCTCTTTTCCCTCGCTATGTCAGAACCAAAAAGAGTTGGGGGTTCCCTCCCAAGTTCTAGTGCTTTAGACAATCCTGCTATCTTATCTAAACTCATAAATCGGAATGCTATAGAACAACTTGCCGGAGTTAGCAATGAGAACTTTAGTAATTTTGATGAAGATGATTCTGGAATTTTTCGTTATTGACTTGATGAATCTTTGAAAGATGCTTGGGATAGGCTGTTAAGGATCCGGGCTAGCTATGTACCTCAATATCAAATTGAGGTCTACTTAAAAAGATTTTATGTTGGGCTACCCGCTTCGTTCAAACAAGTTTTAGATTCTATTTTCGAGGGGGGTTTTCTTGAAGGGGACCCCATAGATACCTATGAAAGAATGAAAACTATATTTGGGCACCCCATTAATGAAAAAACTGAAATCACATCTCTCTTGCTTTCTTACCAAAACGAATCTATTAAAGAGATAAAAGCTAGCCTAGATGCCGATTTCCACAACATTCTTAATATTTCTTCTACTATTAATGGACATGTACTCTGTCAAAATAGAAAGATTAATTCCATAGATAACAAGTTTGCTCTCTTTTTCTCTAAAAACAAAGATGGCAATACCTAGATCTATCCTCGCTTTTATGCCTAGCTAGGGGCGTTAAACGATAGCGCTTGTTGGGAGGCAACCCAATTTTATTTTTATTCCTTGCTTTTTGCTCCTTTTTAGTAATAAATAAATTACCTAGCCTCTGTTTTGGTTGTGTTTTTTGTGTTTAATTAGTGTTTGTGCCAAGTAGAACCGTTGTGAAGACTTGGGGAAAGTCTTGTTGAACTTGCTGTAAAAAACAGAAACTTTAGCGCTCACGAGAACTGCTGTCATTTTTATTTGAAGAGTGATATTTAGTTAATTCTTTTTGCATATGATTAATATATAAATTCCTCACGTCCATAAATTTATTTTAGAATTTTGGGGTTCCAGATCTTGCGCTAGCTACAGATTACTACAGACTGTTCTGTTTTTGACAGATTCTGTTTTTCGTGTGTTGTTTGCTTATTTTGATGAATCTATGGCTAGTAAAATAGTTTATAATCCATAGAGAAGTTGGAATACATTAGGTTTACACCAATATAAATAAATAATGAATTCATTACAGTACCTTGAAGTGGTCTTTTGTTTTCTTTCGCTAACGGAGCTCACGAGTTTTCTACTTTAAGTTTTGTGTTGTGAAGTTTTCAAGTTTTGGGTGAATTCTTTTGATGGATTATGGAACAAGGAGTGGCAGGAGCCTAAGCTTGGGGATGCCCATGGCACCCCCAATGTAATCCAAGGACACCAAAAAGTCGAAGCTTGGGGATGCCCCGGGAGGCATCCCCTCTTTCGTCCACTTCCATCGGTAATTTACTTGGAGCTATATTTTTATTCACCAACATGATATGTGTTTTGCTTGGAGCGTCTTGTATTATTTGTGTATTTGTCTCTGAGTATGCCACAATCATCCTTGCTGTACACACCTTTTGAGAGAGCCATACATGAATTAAAATTTGATAGAATACTCTATGTGCTTCACTTATATCTTTTGAGCTAAGTAGTTTTGCTCTATGTGCTTCACTTAGATCTTTTAGAGCACGGTGGTGGATTTGTTTTAAAGAAACTATTGATCTCTCATGCTTCACTTAAATTATTTTGAGAGTCTTAATAGCATGGTAATTTGCTTAATAATAATATGCTTGGTATTCAAGATTTGTGAAACTTTCTTTTGAGTATGTTGAATACTAAGAAAAGATTGAAGCATGATAATTGTTTTGAGATATGAAGGTGATAATATTAAAGTCATGCTAGTTGAGTAGTTGTGAATTTAAAGAATACTTGTGTTAAAGTTTGTGATTCCCGTAGCATGCACGTATGGTGAACCGTTATGTGATGAAGTCAGAGCATGATTTATTTATTGATTGTCTTCCTTATGAGTGGCGGTCGGGGATGAGCGATGGTCTTTTCCTACCAATCTATCCCCCTAGGAGCATGCGCGTAATACTTTGCTTTGATAACTTCTAGATTTTTGCAATAAGTATATGAGTTCTTTATGACTAATGTTGAGTCCATGGATTATACGCACTCTCACCCTTCCACCTTTGCTAGCCTCTCTAATACCGTGCACCTTTCGCCGGTATCATACACCTACCATATACCTTCCTCAAAACAGCCACCATACCTACCTATTATGGCATTTCCATAGCCATTCCGAGATATATTGCCATGCAACTTTCCACCATCTAGTTCATCATGACACATTCATCATTGTCATATTGCTTAGCGTGATCATGTAGTTGACATAGTATTTGTGGCAAAGCCACCATTCATAATTTCTTCATACTTGTCACTCTTGATTCATTGCATATC
Source organism: Triticum urartu (assembly GCF_056163025.1). Lineage (NCBI taxonomy): Eukaryota > Viridiplantae > Streptophyta > Magnoliopsida > Poales > Poaceae > Triticum > Triticum urartu. The sequence continues at coordinate 405,084,528 of NC_141874.1, forward strand.
CCGGTACACCGCCGGAGGCATCCATATAGAGTCATACTTTGTTTTAGAATCGAGTTGTAATCATTGAGTTGTAAATAAATAAAAGTGTGATGATCATCATTTAATAGAGCATTGTCCCAATAAAAGAGAAAGGCCAAAGAAAAAAAGAGAAGGCCCCCAAAAAAGAAAATAAATAAAAAGGGGCAATGCTACTATCCTTTTACCACACTTGTGCTTCAAAGTAGCACCATGATCTTCATAGTAGAGAGTCTCTCATGTTATCACTTTCATATACTAGTGGGAATTTTACATTATAGAACTTGGCTTGTATATTCCAATGATGGGCTTCCTCAAATTGCCCTAGGTCTTTGTGAGCAAGCAAGTTGGATGCACACCCACTTAGTTTCTTTTTGAGCTTTCATACATTTATAGCTCTAGTGCATCCGTTGCATGGCAATCCCTACTCACTCACATTGATATCTATTGATGGGCATCTCCATAGCCCGTTGATACGCCTAGTTGATGTGAGACTATCTTCCCCTCCTTTTTGTCTTCTCCACAACCACCATTCTATTCCACCTATAGTGCTATATCCATGGCTCACACTCATGTATTGTGTGAAGATTGAAAAAGTTTTGAAAAAGTTAGAGTATGAAACAATTGCTTGGCCTGTCATCGGGGTTGTGCATGATTTAAATACTTTGTGTGGTGAAGATGGAGCATACCCAGACTATATGATTTTGTAGGGATAACTTTGTTTGGCCATGTTATTTTGAGAAGACATAATTGCTTTGTTAGTATGCTTGAAGTATTATTATTTTTATGTCAATATAAACTTTTGTCTTGAATCTTTCTAATCTGAATATTCATATCACAATTAAGAAGATTTGCATTGAAATTATGCCAAGTAGCACTCCGCATCAAAAATTCTCTTTTTATCATTTACCTACTCGAGGACGAGCAGGAATTAAGCTTTGGGATGCCTGATACGTCTCAAACGTATCTATAATTTTTGATTGCTCCATGCTATATTATCTACTGTTTTGGACTATATTGGGCATTATTTTCCACTATTATATTATTTTGGGACTAACCTATTAACCGGAGACCCAACCCAGAATTGCTGTTTTTTGCCTATTTCAGTGTTTCGTAGAAACAGAATATCAAACAGAGTCCAAACGGAATAAGACCTTCGGGAACGTGATTTTCTCACCGAACATGATCCAGGAGACTTGGACCCTATGCCAAGGAACAAAAGAGGCGGTCACGAGGGTGGGGGGCGCCCCCCCTAGGGCGTGCCCCCCTGCCTCGTGGGCCCCTCGGTGCTCTACCGATGTACTCCTTCCTCCTATATATACCTACGTACCCCCAAACGATCAGAACAGGAGCCAAAAACCTAATTCCACCGCCGCAACTTTCTGTATCCACAAGATCCCATCTTGGGGCCTGTTCCGGAGCTCCGCCGGAGGAAGGCCGTCATCACGGAGGGCTTCTACATCATCCTAGCCCCTCCGATGAAGTGTGAGTAGTTTACCTTAGACCTTCGGGTCCATAGTTAGTAGCTAGATTGCTTCTTCTCTCTTTTTGGATCTCAATACAAAGTTCTCCCCCTCTCTTGTGGAGATCTATTCGATGTAATCTTCTTTTTGCGGTTTGTTTGTTGAGACCGATGAATTGTGGGTTTATGATCAAGTCTATCTATGAATAATATTTGAATATTCTCTGAATTCTTTTATGTATGATTGGTTATCTTTGCAAGTCTCTTCGAATTGTCCGTTTGGTTTGGCCAACTGGATTGGTAGTTCTTGCCATGGGAGAAGTGCTTAGCTTTGGATTCGATCTTGTGGTGTCCTTTCCCAGTGACAGAAGGGGCAGCAAGGCACGTATTGCATCGTTGCCATCGAGGATAACAAGATGGGGTTTATTTCATATTGCATGAATTTATCTCCCTACATCATGTCATCTTGCTTAAAGCGTTACTCTGTTTTTAACTTAATACTCTAGATGCATGCTGGATAGCGGTCGATGAGTGGAGTAATAGTAGTAGATGCAGAATCGTTTCGGTCTACTTGTCACGGACGCGATGCCTATATACATGATCATACCTAGATATTCTCATAACTATGCTCAATTCTGTCAATTGCTCAACAGTAATTTGTTCACCCACCGTAGAATACTTATGCTCTTGAGAGAAGCCACTAGTGAAACCTATGGCCCCCGGGTCTATTCTCATCATATCAATCTCCATCACTTTAATCTTGCTTTGTTTTTACTTTGCCTTTACTTTTCACTTTGCATCTTTATACCAAAAATATCAAAAATATTATATCTATCAGATCTCACTCTCGTAAGTGACCGTGAAGGGATTGACAACCCCTAATCGCATTGGTTGCAAGTCGCTATCGTTTTGTGCAGGTACGAGGGACTTGAGCGTGGCCTCCTACTGGACTGATACCTTGGTTCTCAAAAACTGAGGGAAATACTTACGCTACTCTGCTGCATCATCCTTTCCTCTTCGGGGAAATCCAACGCAAGCTCAAGAGGTAGCAGCACCCCCCACCCTCATGGGCCCCTCGTGGCTCCCCTGACCGACTTCTCTCGCCTATATATGTCCATATACCCTAAAAACATCGAGGAGCAGAATAGATCGGGAGTTCCGCTGCCGCAAGCCTTTGTAGCCACCAAAAACCAATCGGGACCCTGTTTCGGCACCCTGCCGGAGGGGGAATCCCTCTTCGGTGGCCATCTTTATCATCCCGGTGCTCTCCATGATGAGGAGGGAGTAGTTCTCCCTCGTGGCTGAGGGTATGTACCAGTAGCTATGTGTTTGATCTCTCTCTCTCTCTCTCGTGTTCTTGAGGTGGCACGATCTTGATGTATCGCGAGCTTTTCTATTATAGTTGGATCTTATGATGTTTCTCCCCCTCTACTCTCTTGTGATGAACTGAGTTTTCCCTTTGAAGATATCTTATCGGATTGAGTCTTTAAGGATTTTAGAACACTTGATGTATTTCTTGCATGTGGTTATCTGTGGTGACAATGGGATATCAGGTGATCCACTTGATGTATGTTTTGGTGATCAACTTGCGAGTTCCGTGACCTCGTGAACTTATGCATAGGGGTTGGCACACGTTTTCGTCTTGACTCTCCGGTAGAAACTTTGGGGCACTCTTTGAAGTTCTTTGTGTTGGTTGAATAGATGAATCTGAGATTGTGTGATGCATATCGTATAATCATACCCACAGATACTTGAGGTGACATTGGAGTATCTAGGTGACATTAGGGTTTTGGTTGATTTGTGTCTTAAGGTGTTATTCTAGTACGAACTCTAGGATAGATTGAACGGAAAGAATAGCTTCGTGTTATTTTACTATGGACTCTTGAATAGATCGATCAGAAAGGATAACTTTGAGGTGGTTTCGTACCCTACCATAATCTCTTCGTTTGTTCTCCGCTATTAGTGACTTTGGAGTGACTCTTTGTTGCATGTTGAGGGATAGTTATATGATCCAATTATGTTATTATTGTTGAGATAACTTGCACTAGTGAAATTATGAACCCTAGGCCTTGTTTCAACGCATTGCAATACCGTTTGTGCTCACTTTTATCATTAGTTACCTTGCTGTTTTTATATTTCCAGATTACAAAAACCTATACCTATCATCCATATTGCACATGTATCACCATCTCTTCGCCGAACTAGTGCACCTATACAATTTACCATTGTATTGGGTGTGTTGGGGACACAAGAGACTCTTTGTTATTTGGTTGCAGGGTTGTTTGAGAGAGACCATCTTCATCCTACGCCTCCCACGGATTGATAAACCTTAGGTCATCCACTTGAGGGAAATTTGCTACTGTCCTACAAACCTATGCACTTGGAGGCCCAACAACATCTACAAGAAGAAGGTTGTGTAGTAGACATCACGCCACCTGGAACACCACAACGTAATCGTGTATCCGAACGTCGTAATCGTACTCTATTGGATATGATGCGTTCTATGATGTCTCTTACCAATTTTCCACTATCGTTTCGGGTTATGCATTAGAGACAGCCGCATTCACTTAAAAATAGGGCATCATCTAAATCCGTTGAGACGACACCGTATGAGTTGTGGTTTGGCAAGAAACCTAAGCTGTCATTTCTTAAAGTTTGGGGATGCGACGCTTATGTCAAGAGGCTTTAGCCTGATAAGCTCGAATTCAAAGCGGAGAAGTGTGTCTTCATAGGATACCTAAAGAGACCATTAGATATACCTTCTACCACAGATCCGAGGGCAAGATCTTTGTTTCCAAGAATGGGTCCTTTCTAGAGAAGGAGTTTCTCTCGAAAGAAGTGAGTGGGAGGAAAGTAGAACTTGATGAGGTAATTGTACCTTCTCTCGAATTGGAAGGTAGCACATCACAGAAAGAAGTTCCCATGATGCCTACACCAACCGAAGAGGAAGCTAATGATGATGATCATGAAACTTCGGATCAAGTTACTACTGAACTTCGTAGGTCGACTAGGGTACGTTCTGCACCAGAGTGGTATGGTAATCCAGTCCTGGAAATCATGTTGTTAGACACTGCTAAACCTACGAACTATGATGAAGCTATGATGAGCCCGAATTTCGACAAATGGCTTCAGGCCATGAAATCCGAGATAGGATCCATGTACGAGAACAAAGCATGGACTTTGGTGGACTTGCCTGATGATTGGCAAGCCATTGAGAATAAATGGATCTTTAAGAAGAAGACAGACGCTGATGGTAATGTCACTGTCTATAAAGGTTGACTTGTTGCAAAGGGTTTCTGACAAGTTCAAGGGGTTGACTACGATGAGACTTTCTACTCGTAGCTATGCTTATGTTTGTTAGAATTATGTTAGCTATCGCCGCATTTTATGACTATGAGATCTGGCAAATGGACGTCAAAACGACAGTCGTTAATGGGTTTCTTAAGGAAGAGTTGTACATGATGCAACCAGAAGGTTTGTCGATCCTAAGGATGCTAACAAAGTATGCAAGCTCCAGCGATCCATCTTATTATGGACTAGTGCAAGCATCTCGGATTTGGAATATTCGCTTTGATGAGGTGATCAAAGCTTTTGGTTTTATACAAACTTAAGGAGAATCTTGTATTTACAATAAAGTGAGTGGGAGCGTTGTAGCATTTCTAATATTACATGTGGATGACATATTGTTTATTGGAAATGATATAGAATTTCTTGAAAGCATAAAATGATATTTGAACAAGAGCTTTTCAATGAAAGACCTCGGTGAAGTTGCTTACATATTGGGCATCAAAATCTATAGAGATAGATCAAGATGCTTAATAGGACTTCCACAAAGCACATACCTTGAAAAGGTTTTGAAGAAGTTCAAAATGGATCAATCAAAGAAAGGGTCCTTGACTGTATTGCAAGGTGTGAAGTTGAGTAAGACTCAATGCCCAACCACAAGAGAAGAAAGAGAAAGGATGAAAGCCATTCCCTATGCCTCAGCCATATGCTCTATAATGTATGCATGCTATGTACCAGACCTGATGTGTGCCTTTCCATAAGTCTGGCAGGGAGGTACCAAAGTGATCTAGGAGTAGATCACTGGACAGTGGTAAAGAACAGCCTGAAGTACATGAAAAGGACTAAGGACATGTTTCTCGCTTATGTAGGTGATGAAGAGCTTGTCGTAAAGGGCTATGTCAATGCTAGCTTCGACACAGATCTGGATGACTCTATGTCTCATACCAAATATGTATTTATATTGAATGGTGGAGCGGTCGGTTGGTGCAGGTCTAAGAAGAGCATTGTGGCGAGATCTACTTTAACATCCCAAATTTTCAATTTGGAATGTTATACATTAGACCATCATTGCATATCATAATTTATTTGCTTTTGGTTTTGATCCTAGAAATTCCACGCAATTCAAGGACCCACGGAGAGAGTTGGGGATTTCGTTATTTTCATATTTGAGTTTTCTCAAATTTTGCGAATAGGATCATTTGATTTTAATTATTTTATCATCAATTATTTCTATTACAAAAATATGAGAGAGGGAATAAAATGACTTTCCCAAAATAAAGAAATATTGAGGATTTAATAATAAAATCAAATAAGATTTTATTTCAGAGTTTTTCGGTATTTTATTTGAATTTAGGGAAAATGTGCGTTTTTCAAAATTGCATTTAGGCCCCAAATAAATGTTCCCCGTGTGCGGCTTGATTTTAGAAGCCCGGGAAAATTTATTTCGGGATTTTTGGAGTCCGTTTAGTATTTCTTTTATTTGTTTTTCTGCGCGGAATAATTAAAAAAAACGCGAACCGACTTTGGGCCGTACCCGAGCGGGACTCCGCCCGGGAGCAGCCTTTAAATAGCCGCCGCCCGAGCCACCCCAGCCCACTAGAGCCGCCGCCAACCCTAACCCTAGCCGCGCCTCGATCCGCACGCCTGACGCCGCCGCCGGCCCGCCTCCCGAGGTAAAAAAAAAGGGGTCACGGTTTTATTTTTTTTAGTTTCGGTTTTTTTAAATAGATCGATTTTTCCGGTTTATTTATTTTGCGAGCGTTCGTCCGTTCATTCGTTCTAGCGAACGTTTGTCGTTTGTCGTTTTTCTTTTTCTCGGATTAAATCCGCGATTTTTTTGATCGCGATTCCTGATCCGATTTTCGTTTTAGTATAACTTTTCGCTCGTTTATCGGAATCAGGCGATTCGAGCGCCTGGAGTTTCGTCTCGAAACCCTCTATCCGTTTAACCAACTTAAACAAGTTTTTGCCTATATAAAAATTGCCCTAGATCCAGAATAGTAAACGAAGCTTGTTTCTTTTGCCGTTTGACTTTCGTTGCTTCGTTTGATTTGATTCTTTTTGCAAACCGGAGTTCTTAAGTTGAACTTTCTGGTTAGATCTCTTATTTGAGTTTTACCCGTCCATTAGATGAATACTTATTGTATGCTTGTTTGTTTGTCTGCGATAGAATACCCGGAGTGCGCCGCCTGTTACTTCGAATCTCTAGGTTTCGCGGATCATCAACAAGGCAAGTAACACTTTGATCATACCTCCTACTACCCAGTTTTATTGCATTAGATCAATCCTCAAACATTGCATGATTAGGATCTAATTAAATTGTGGGATGGGAAGTAGTTGAGGTAGTACTTATTACCTATTGTACTATCAAACATTTGGGAGTTACTTCTACGTTTGCCTATTATGCCATGCTATGCTAGTAGACGTGGATTGGGTGAGTGATATCCATGACAGATGTGAGTTTGTTAATTAATGGTTTATCTAAGGTGGCTACTTAAACACACATCTGGGTGGATTGAGGTACCTGGGTATTCCAGGATTGCCTGTTTTTCTTTATGGACCGCCACCCAGGCCCAAAGGGATCATGAGATTTTTCATACTAGAAACTTCCGTGTGCAGCCACAAGCTATTATGGGCTCTAGCATAGTTGATTAAGTCGTGTGAACTCTTACAGGGTAGACTAGCAGATGTAGGGGAAAGTAGGTGTAACGGTCTATCCATCGTAAGGTGCTAGCGCTTCTGAAAGACTATGTCTCGATCATCCGTCTTCTCAAACACCATGTAGTGCGAGAAACCAAACGGAGGCGATCGAGTCTTGTGGGGAAAAGTGCGCAAACCTCTGCAGAGTGTATAAACTAATGATGGTTAGCCGTGTCCCCGGTTATGGACAGCTTGAGTATCTAGTACTTGGATTATCATGTGAATCTCAACATGTTACTCTAAAAATTAATTTTGTTGGGTTTTGTTTAATGATGATGCTTAATTGGGATTGAGGATGCTGTCAACCATTCTCAATGTTTAACAACTACCATGATAGTTAAATAAATTTATTCCTTTGCAGTAGGGAAAAATTGGCTTTTCGCAAAACTGTAACCATAGAGCTTTCCACCAGCCAAATATGCATATAGTATAGCTGTTTCATTCCATTACTCTCTATGTGTTACTTTGCCAGCATATTCCATGTGCTGACCCGTTTCGGGCTGCAACGTTAATGTTGCAGACTTTTCAGACGACGATTAAGGAGTTTTAGGTCGTGGTTCTATACTAAGTGATGCCGTTGGAGTTGATGGACTCACTTATCTTCCAAGCCTTCTGTTGTTATAGTTATTAGATGGCCTTAAGCCATATTTATTGTAATAAGTTCTCTATTGAGACACTCGATGTAATAAGTGTGTGATTGCTACTCTGTTATAAATCCTCCGAGTACTATGTGGTGTTAGCATTACTGATTTAGGGATGATACCTGAGCACAGAGATCAGACTGTTTGAGGTCTGGTCGCTACAGAGATGGTATCAGAGCACACGCTGACTGTAGGACACGACCACCAAGCTAAAGACCTAGATCACTATTCACTCTCTTCTCTTCTGACCTCTTATCTTTTCTAGTCTTTAGGATGGCGGATGCAAGGAACAAGTTCACGCAACCGGATGACGATACACCCTTTGGACGTCACTTGAAGGATGTCACTAGATACCTGAACATAGGAGTACCAAGCTTCACCGGAACCTACAACGCCACTTTACCTGAAGAAGAGCGTTGTATGATTCAAGTTCAAGTTCCAGGAAGGACGTTCATGCCAGTCACTGAGCCCATAGAGTTTTCTTTTGATGCACCAACTTGGAGTCTAGGAAAGAGCATGGCAGCTCACATCGCCATGGGACACATTGGAGAAGTCTACCGCAATGATCTCAAGGATACTATCTACCAGATTTGTGGGTGCCGAGATGAACACTGGGAGATGATCAGCACCAGGAAGGATAGATCAGTTGCATCTTTTATCTAGGAGTTAAACCAGCACATTCGACGACAGGAGAACCAGATGTGCGCCGACATGATAGACCTGAAGAAGGCAAGGACAAGAATCAAGGAACTAGATGAAAAACTTAAGGCTACACGTGAAGATTATGAAGAAGAAATTGAAGTATTGGTGGAGAAGAATGACGATCTGATCAAGAAGATCGGGATATTTATGGGAGGCCCTACACCAGTAGATGAAGACGAAGAACCCAAGGAGATTCGCCTGGAAGACTACATCATCATCGACGACACCGACTCGGACCTAGATGACAGCGATGATGACTATGTTGATGAAGCCGGAGCAGATATCATGGAGTCTGCAACCGAAGAATATTTCTAGTAGACCACCTCATCAGTAGTAGTAGTCCACCATGTAAATACAGTAGTCCGAGCACTTTTGCGACAGTTAGATCGATTGTATGCCCTTGTTTGAATGAATGAAGTGAATTGTTTGCTTTTGCCTCATGTGCATATGGGTAGTGTTTTCTCTTTAGACCCCCTCTATTCTAAACTCTCATCTTTTCTAAACCCTCAGATGCCTCCGAGACGTGACCCCGGATTTACCTTTCCACCGGAGCTCACCCAGTTGATCCAGTAGCAGAACACATTGATGCAGTTGCTAGTCCAGAATCAGAATCAGGGGAACAACAACAACAACCCACCACCACCACCACCTGTTGATCACTTAGCCCGTTTTCTTAGGCTGAATCCGCTGGTGTTTTCCAGTAGCACCGAGCCGATAGTAGCAGATGATTGGCTCCGCAAGACAGCTAGAGAGTTGACCACAGCAGGATGCACAGATGCGGAGAAGGTGAAGTTTGCCGCACATCAGCTTGAAGGACCCGCAACATCATGGTGGGAGAATTTCACGGCCACTTTCCCTGTCGACACTGTCACTTGGGACCAGTTTCAGCAGGCTTTTCGTACTGCCCATGTTTCAGCAGGAGCTATGGCCATGAAGAAGCATGAGTTTCGCAACTTGCGCCAAGGAGGACGAACAGTTGGCCAGTATGTGGAGGACTTTAGTAAATTAGCACGTTATGCCCCAGATGACGTTGCTACGGATGCAGCTAAGCAGGAGAAGTTTCTGGAAGGACTGAATGATGAGTTGAGCATGCAGTTGATGATAGCAACCTTCAACAACTACCAGGAGTTGGTAGACCGTGCTCTTATGATTGAAGGCAAGCAGCAGCAAATTGAGAACCGCAAGAGGAAGTATGGACAAGGGAAGTACAATTCTGGAGCCCAGCAGAAGCCACGTTTTACCCCTAGATCGGGAGGACATTTTCAGCATACCCATGGAGGAGGTAGCTCGCACAATCACAATGGCACCAAGAATGGTAATGGCAATGGAGGAAGCAACGGCCAGAACCGTACCAACCCATCAACCCCAGCCAAGAAGGACCTGAGCCAAGTCACTTGCTTTAAGTGCCAAAAGACCGGACATTATGCCAATGAATGTCCTGAAGGCCAGAGTGGCAATGGAAGCTCTGGGAAGAAGCCGAACCCTTTCAACAGGGGACAGGTGAACCACGTTAACGTGGAGGAGGTTGAAGAGCAACCGGATGCAGTAATCGGTAAGTTTTTGGTTAAGTCATTTACTGCACTCGTTCTTTTTGATACTGGTGCATCACATTCATACATATCAAGGGGATTTGTGGATAAGTATAACCTTCCCACTAAGGTTCTTAGAACACCTATGATAGTAAGCTCACCAGGAGCGGACTATATGGCCAGTCAAGGATGTTTTCAAGTGCCATTGAGTATAGGTAGGCATGTGTTTCCCTCAGATTTAATCATTTTGGAATCACAAGGATTGGATGTAATTCTGGGTATGGATTGGCTGTCGATGTACGGAGGAAACATTGATTGCGCCAGTAAGACAATTTTGCTTACTACCCCAGAAGGGAGAAGGATCAAGTATGTATCCCGACATGTGCCAAAAGGGACTCAAGTAAATTGTTTAACAGGAGTTGTGCAGGAGGAGGTACCAGTGGTAAGGTATTTCCCTGAAGTATTTCCAGAAGAGTTGCCAGGCATGCCATCGGATAGAGATATTGAGTTTTTGATTGAGCTATTGCCATGCACAGGGCCAATATCAAAGAGACCATACAGGATGCCTGCAAAGGATTTGGTGGAGATTAAGAAGCAGATTAAGGAGTTACTGGATAAAGGTTATACTTGCCCAAGTTCTTTGCCTTGGGGATCACCAGTACTTCTAGTGGAGAAAAAGGATGGATCGTTAAGGATGGTTGTTGATTATCGAGGATTGAATGAAGTAACCATCAAGAACAAGTACCCACTACCAATGATCAATGATCTGTTTGATCGATTGCAAGGAGCTAAGGTATTTTCCAAGATCGATCTGCGATCAGGATACCACCAGTTGAAGATTCGAGAACAGGATATACCTAAGACAACTTTTACCACCAGGTATGGGCTGTACGAGTATACCGTTATGTCATTTGGTCTGACTAAAGCACCTGCCTATTTTATGAACATGATGAACACAGTGTTTATGGAGTTCTTGGATAAGTTCGTCGTGGTGTTCATTGATGATATTCTGGTTTACTCGAAAAGTGAAGAAGAGCATAAGGAGCATTTGCGATTGGTACTTGAGAAGCTCAGAGAACATCAGTTGTATGCCAAGTTCAGCAAATGTGAGTTTTGGTTGAAGGAAGTAGGATTCCTCGGACACGTTATATCCGAAGAAGGTATATCATTAGATCCCACTAAAGTTGATACCATGACCAATTGGGAGGCACCAACAACAGTTGGAGAGATTCGGAGTTTCCTTGGACTCGCAGGATACTACCGGAGATTCATTGAGAATTTCTCAAAGATTGCGAAGCCTATGACGGAGTTATTAAAGAAGGATACCAAGTTCATATGGACTGAGGAGTGTGAGGCTAGTTTCCAGGAGTTGAAGAAACGCTTGGTTACTTCACCAGTGTTGATTTTGCCAGACCAGACCAAGGATTATGAGGTGTACTGCGACGCTTCACGTCGAGGACTTGGAGCAGTGCTTATGCAGGAAGGGAGAGTTGTTTCATATGCCTCAAGACAACTAAAACCTCACGAGTTGAATTATGCTACGCATGATTTGGAGTTAGCAGCCGTAGTGCATGCACTGAAGACTTGGAGACATTTCCTCATTGGAAATCATTGTGAGGTGTACACGGATCACAAGAGTTTGAAGTACATTTTCACGCAGAAGGAGTTGAACCTCAGACAAAGGAGATGGTTGGAGCTCATCAAGGATTATGATATGAGATTGCATTACCATCCCGGAAAAGCTAATGTAGTAGCTGACGCATTAAGCCGCAAAAGCCATGTCAATACACTAATGACAGGAGAAATACCAAGGGAGTTAGCCGAAAATCTTCGTGAACTATGTTTGGAAATAGTTCCGAGAGGCTATGTAGCAGCATTGGAGATTCAGTCAACTTTGATGGATAGAATCAGAGAAGCTCAGAAGACTGACAAGGAGATTGGCTCTATAAAGGAGAAAATGAGCGAAGGAAAGGCTAAAGGATTTTGTGAGGATGAGCACGACACCCTATGGTTCGAAGACCGTGTTTATGTGCCCAATGACCCGGAGATCAGGAAGTTGATTCTGCAAGAGGCACACGATTCACCATATTCAATTCACCCAGGAAATACCAAGATGTATTTGGATTTGAAGGATATTTTCTGGTGGACCGGAATGAAGAAAGATATTGCGGAGTATGTAGCAGTTTGTGATGTGTGTCAAAGAGTAAAGGCAGAGCATCAGAAGCCAGCAGGATTGCTACAGCCATTGCCGATACCTGAATGGAAGTGGGATAAGTTAGGCATGGATTTTATCATGGGATTACCCAGGACTCATTCAGGCTATGACTCGATTTGGGTTGTAGTTGATCGGTTGACGAAAGTAGCTCATCTCATCCCGGTAAAGACCACTTACACCAGTGCTAAGTTGGCAAAGATATACATGACCAGGATTGTATGCTTACATGGAGTTCCGAGGAGTATAGTATCAGATAGAGGAACCCAGTTTACCTCAAGGTTCTAGAATCAGTTGCACGAAACTTTGGGTACCAGGCTAGAGTTTAGCACAGCTTTTCATCCACAGACAGACGGACAGACCGAGAGAGTCAATCAGATTTTGGAGGACATGCTGAGAGCTTGTGCGCTAGATTATGGATCTAGTTGGGACGAGAATTTGCCGTATGCAGAGTTCTCTTACAACAACAGTTATCAATCTAGTTTAAAGATGGCCCCTTTCGAAGCCTTGTATGGAAGGAGGTGCAGGACACCGTTGACGTGGGATGAAGTTGGAGACCGCCAGTTGTTTGGACCTGACTTGATTAAGGAGTCTGAACAAAAGGTGAAATTGATTCGCGATAGGCTCAAGATAGCCCAGTCCAGACAGAAGAGTTATGCAGATTCTAAACGCAAGGAGACAGTTTACGAAGTTGGAGATAGAGCTTATCTTCGAGTATCCCCACTTCGGGGAACAAAGCGCTTTGGTGTTAAAGAAAAGTTAGCGCCACGATTTGTAGGACCATATCGAGTATTGGAACGTATGGGAGAAGTGGCCTACAAGTTGGAATTGCCTGAAGGATTGTCAGGAGTTCATGATGTGTTCCACGTTTCTCAGTTGAAGAAGTGCCACGCAGAGATGGCTGACATACCCTTGAGAGACACCGTGCCATTGGAAGCAATTCAGTTGGATAACGATACTAGAGTATGCCAGTCGAGTCACCCTAAGCAAGGTTATCAAGTTTTTCAAGGTTCAATGGAGCCACCACATGGAGGATGAAGCCACCAGGGAGCGAGAGAAAGATTTGCTCAAGGACCACCCTCACCTATTTTCTAGCCAACCCGAATCTCGAGGGCGAGATTCATCTTAAGGGGGGTAGGTTTGTAACATCCCAAATTTCCAATTTGGAATATTATACATTAGACCACCATTGCATATAATAATTTATTTGCTTTTGGTTTTGATCCTAGAAATTCCACGCAACTCAAGGACCCACGGAGAGAGTTGGGGATTTCGTTATTTTCATATTTGAGTTTTCTCAAATTTTGCGAATAGGATCATTTGATTTTAATTATTTTATCATCAGTTATTTCTATTACAAAAATATGAGAGAGGGAATAAAATGACTCTCCCAAAATAAATAAATATTGAGGATTTAATAATAAAATCAAATAAGATTTTATTTCGGAGTTTTTTGGTATTTTATTTGAATTTAGGAAAAATGTGCGTTTTTCAAAATTGCATTTAGGCCCCAAATAAATGTTCACCCTGTGTGTCTTGATTTTAGACGCCCGGGAAAATTTATTTCGGGATTTTTGGAGTCCGTTTAGTATTTCTTTTATTTGTTTTTATGCGCGGAATAATTAAAAAAAACTCGAACCGACTTTAGGCCGTACCCGAGCGGGATTCCACCCGGGGGCAGCCTTTAAATAGCCGCCGCCCGAGCCGCCCCAGCCCACCAGAGCCGCCGCCAACCCTAACCCTAGCCGCGCCTCGATCCGCGCGCCCACCGCCGCCGCCGGAGCCGCCGCCGACCCGCCTCCCGAGGTAAAAAAAAAGGGGTCGCGGTTTTATTTTTTTAGTTTCGTCTTTTTAAATAGATCGATTTTTCCGGTTTATTTATTTAGCGAGCGTTCGTCCGGTCGTTCGTTCTAGCGAACGTTCGTCGTTTTTCTTTTTCTCAGATTAAATCCGCGATTTTTCTGATCGCGATTCCTGATCCGATTTTCATTTTAGTATAACTTTTCGCTCGTTTATCGGAATCAGGCGATTCAAGCGCCTGGAGTTTCATCTCGAAACCCTCTATCCGTTTAACCAACTTAAACAAGTTTTTGCCTCTGTAAAAATTGCCCTAGATCCAGAATAGTAAATGAAGCTTGTTTCTTTTGCCGTTTGACTTTCGTTGCTTCGTTTGATTTGATTCTTTTTGCAAACCGGAGTTCTTAAGTTGAACTTTCTGGTTAGATCTCTTATCTGAGTTTTACCCGTGCATTAGATGAATACTTATTGTATGCTTGTTTGTTTGTCTGCGATAGAATACCCGGAGTGCGCCGCCTGTTACTTCGAATCTCTAGGTTTCGCGGATCATCAGCAAGGCAAGTAACACTTTGATCATACCTCCTACTACCCAGTTTTATTGCATTAGATCAATCCTCAAACATTGCATGATTAGGATCTAATTAAATTGTGGGATGGGAAGTAGTTGAGGTAGTACCTATTACCTATTGTATTATCAAACCTTTGGGAGTTACTTCTATGTTTGCCTATTATGCCATGCTATGCTAGTAGACGTGGATTGGGTGAGTGATATCCATGACAGATGTGAGTTTGTTAATTAATGGTTTATCTAAGGTGGAAACTTAAACACACATCTGGGTGGATTGAGGTACCTGGGTATTCCAGGATTGCCTGTTTTTCTTTATGGACCGCCACCTAGGCCCAAAGGGATCATGAGATTTTTCATACTAGAAACTTCCGTGTGCAGCCACAAGCTATTATGGGCTCTAGCATAGTTGATTAAGTCGTGCGAACTCTTATAGGGTAGACTAGAAGATGTAGGGGAAAGTAGGTGTAACGGTCTATCCATCGTAAGGTGCTAGCGTTTCTGAAAGACTATGTCTCGGTCATCCGTCTTCTCAAACACCATGTAGTGCGAGAAACCAAACGGAGGCGATCGAGTCTTGTGGGGAAAAGTGCGCAAACCTCTGCAGAGTGTATAAACTAATCATGGTTAGCCGTGTCCCTGGTTATGGATAGCTTGAGTATCTAGTACTTGGATTATCATGTGAATCTCAACATGTTACTCTAAAAATTAATTTTGTTGGGTTTTGTTTAATGATGATGCTTAATTGGGATTGAGGATGCTGTCAACCATTCTCAATGTTCAACAACTACCATGATAGTTAAATAAATTTATTCCTTTGCAGTAGGGAAAATTGGCTTTTCGCAAAACTGTAACCATAGAGCTTTCCACCAGCCAAATATGCACATAGTATAGCTGTTTCATTCCATTACTCTCTATGTGTTACTTTGCCAGCATATTCCATGTGCTGACCCGTTTCGGGCGGCAACGTTAATGTTGCAGACTTTTCAGACGACGATTAAGGAGTTTTAGGTCATGGTTCTATACTCAGTGATGCCGTTGGAGTTG
The DNA here is from genome assembly GCF_056163025.1 of Triticum urartu. Lineage (NCBI taxonomy): Eukaryota > Viridiplantae > Streptophyta > Magnoliopsida > Poales > Poaceae > Triticum > Triticum urartu. The sequence goes on from NC_141874.1 coordinate 405,100,483, forward strand.
ATGGACTCACTTATCTTCCAAGCCTTCCGCTGTTATAGTTATTAGATGGCCTTAAGCCATATTTATTGTAATAAGTTCTCTATTGAGACACTCGATGTAATAAGTGTGTGATTGCTACTCTATTATAAATCCTCCGAGTACTGTGTGGTGTCAGCATTACTGATCCAGGGATGACACCTGAGCACAGAGATCAGACTGTTTGAGGTCTGTTCACTACATCTACATGTGAAGCGGAGTATATAGTTGCTTCGGAAGCAACACAAGGAGTCTTGATGAAGGAGTTCATATCCGATCTGGGTGTAATACCTAGTGCATCGGATCCAATGACTATCTTTTGTGACAACATTGGAGCTATTACCATTGCCAAGGAGCCCGGGTTTCACAAGAGAACCATGCACATCAAGCACCGCTTCAACTCCATTCTTAATTATGTTAAGGATGGAGACATAGAACTTTGCAAAGTACATACGGATCTGAATGTGACAAACCCATTGACTAAACCTCTTCCACAGGCAAAACATGATCAACACCAAGACTCCATGGGTGTTAGATTCATAACTATGTAAACTAGATTATTGACTCTAGTGTGCTACCTCTTGAGCATGCGTTGGTTTTCCCTTGAAAAGGAAAGGGTGATGCAGCAAAGCAGCGTAAGTATTTCCCTCAGTTTTTTAGAACCAAGGTATCAATCCAGTAGGAGACCACGCGCGAGTCACCTCGTACCTACACAAACAAATAAGAACCTTGCAACCAACGCGATAAAGGGGTTGTCAATCCCTTCACGACCACTTGCAAGAGTGAGATCTTATAGAGATAATAATAATAAGATAAATATTTTTGGTATTTTTATGATATAGATTGAAATTAAAGATTGCAAAACAAAATAGATTGGAAACTTGTATGAGGGAAAATAGACCCGGGGGCCATAGGTTTCACTAGTGGCTTCTCTCAAGATAGTATAAGTATTACGGTGGGTGAACAAATTACTGTCGAGCAATTGATAGAAAAGCGAATAATTATGAGAATATCTAGGTATGATCATGTATATAGGCATCACGTCCGTGACAAGTAGACCGACTCCTACCTGCATCTACTACTATTACTCCACACATCGACCGCTATCCAGCATGCATCTAGAGTATTAAGTTCATAAGAGCAGAGTAACGCTTTTAGCAAGATGACATGATGTAGAGGGATAAACTCATGCAACATGATATAAACCCCATCTTTTTATCCTCGATGGCAACAATACAATACGTGTCGTTTCCCTTTCTGTCACTAGGATCGAGCACCGCAAGATTGAACCTAAAGCTAAGCACTTCTCCCATTGCAAGAAAGATCAATCTAGTAGGCCAAACCAAACTGAAAATTCGAAGAGACTTGCAAAGATAACAAATCATACATAAAATAATTCAGAGAAGAGTCAAATATTGTTCATAGATAAACTTGATCATAAACCCACAATTCATCAGATCTCGACAAACACACCGCAAAAGAAGATTACATCGAATAGATCTCCAAGAGAATCGAGGAGAACTTTGTATTGAGATCCAAAGAGAGAGAAGAAACAATCTAGCTAATAACTATGGACCCGAAGGTCTGAGGTAAAATACTCACACATCATCGGAGGGGCCATGGAGTTGATGTAGAGGCCCTCCGTGATCAATGCCCCCTCCGAGGGAGCTCCGAAAAAGGCCCCAAGATGGGATCTCTTGGGTACAGATGGTTGCGGTGGTGGAAATAGGGTTTCATGGTGCTCCTGGATGTTTTCGGGGTATGTGAATATATATAGGAGGAAGAAGTAGGTCGGTGGATCCACGAGGGGCCCACAAGGGTGGAGGGCGTGCCCCCTGCCCTCGTGGCCTCCTCGCTGATTGCTTGACGTCCACTCCAAATCCTCTTGATCACGTTTGTTCCAAAAATCACGCTCCCTATGGTTTCATCCCGTTTGGACTCCGTTTGATATTCTTTTTTTGCGAAACACTAAAATAGGCAAAAACAACAATTTGGGCTGGGCCTCCGGTGAATAGGTTTAGCCCCAAAAATAATATAAAAGTTTATAAATAATCCCATTAAACATCCAAAACAGAATATATAATAGCATGGAGCAATCAAAAATTATAGATACATTGGAGGCGTATCAAGTATCCCCAAGCTTAATTCCTGCTTGTCCTCGAGTAGGTAAATGATAAAATACAAATTTTTTGATGTGGAATGCTTCCTAACATATTTCTCAATGTAATTTTCTTTATTGTGGCATGAATGTTCATATCCGAAAGATTCAATATAAAAGTTTAATATTGACATAAAAATAATAATACTTCAAGCATACTAACTAAGCAATCATGTCTTCTCAAAATAACATGGCCAAAGAAAGTTCATCCCTACAAAATCATATAGTTTGGTCATGCTCCATTTTCGTCACTCAAGAATGCTCTCATCATGCACAACCCCAATGACAAGTCAAGCAATTCTTTCATACTTTAGTAATCTAAAAAATCAACTTTCACGCAATACATGAGCGTGAGCCATGGATATAGCACTATGGTGGAATAGTATATAATGAAGGGGGTTATGTGGAGAATACAAAAAGGGAGAAAGTCTCACATTGACGCGGCTAATCAATGGGCTAGGGAGATGCCCATCAATTGATGTCAATGCAAGAGTAGGGATTGCCATGCAACAGATGCACTAGAGCTATAAATGTATGAAAGCTCAACAAAAGAAACTAGTGGGTGTGCATCCAACTTGCTTGCTCACGAAGACCTAGGGCACTTGAGGAGGCCCATTGTTGGAATATACAAGCCAAGTTCTATAATGAAAAATTCCCACGGGTATATGAAAATGACAAAATAAGAGACTTTCTATCATAAAGATCATGGTGCTACTTTGAAGCACAAGTATGGAAAAAGGATAGTAGCATTGCCCATTTTTTTATTTTTTATTTTGGGCCTTTTTTATTTGGCCTTTTTTGGGACAATGCTCTATTAATGATGATCATCACACTTCGATACTAGAACAAGATATGGCTCTATATGAATGCCTTCGGCGGTGTACCGGGATGTGAAATGACTCATGAGTGACATGTATGAAAGAATTATGAATGGTGGCTTTGCCACAAATACGATGTCAACTACATGATCATGCAAGGCAATATGAGAATGATGATGCGTGTCATAATAAATGGAACGGTGGAAAGTTGCATGGCAATATATCTCGGAATGGATATGGAGATGCCATAATAGGTAGGTATGGTGGCTGTTTTGAGGAAGATATAAGGAGGTTTATGTGTGATAGAGCGTATCGTATCACGGGGTTTGGATGCACCAGCGAAGTTTGCACCAACTCTCAAGGTGAGAAAGGGCAATGCACGGTACCGAAGAGGCTAGCAATGATGGAAGGGTGAGAGTGCATATAATTCATGGACTCAACATTAGTCATAAAGAACTCACATACTTATTGCAAAAATCTACAAGTCATCAAAAGCAAGTATTACACGCATGCTCCTAGGGGGATAGATTGGTAGGAAAAGACCATCGCTCGTCCCCGACCGCCACTCATAAGGAAGACAATCAAATAACACCTCATGTTTCAAATTTGTTACACAACGTTTACCATACGTGGATGCTACGGGACTTGCAAACTTCAACACAAGTATTTCTCAAATTCACAACTATTCAACTAGCACAACTTTGATATCACTATTTCCATATCTCAAAACAATCATCAAGTATCAAACTTTTCTTAGTATTCAATGCACTTATATGAAAGCTTTTTATTAAGCCTAAAAGCAAATTGCCATGTTCTTCTAAAGGACTCTCAAAATAATATAAGTGAAGCATGAGAGATCAATTATTTCTATAAAATGAAACCATCACCGTGCTCTAAAAGATATAAGTGAAGCACTAGAGCAAAAACTATATAGCTCAAAAGATATAAGTGAAGCACATAGAGTATTCTAATAGATTCCGATTCATGTGTGTCTCTCTCAAAAGGTGTCTACAACAAGGATGATTGTGGTAAAATAAAAATCAAAGACTAAAGTCATACAAGACGCTCCAAGCAAAACACATATCATGTGGTGAATAAAAATATAGCTCCAAGTAAAGTTAGAGATGAACGAAGACAAAAGAGGGGATGCCTTCCGGGGCATACCCAAGCTTAGGCTTTTTGGTGTCCTTGGATTTTACCTTGGGGTGCCTTGGGCATCCCCAAGATTAGGCTCTTGCCACTCCTTGTTCCATAATCCATCAAATCTTTACCCAAAACTTGAAAACTTCACAACACAAAACTTAACATAAAATCTCGTGAGCTCCGTCAGCGAAAGAAAACAAAACACCACTTCAAGGTACTGTAATGAACTCATTTTTTATTTATATTTGTGTTAAACCTACTGTATTCCAACTTCTCTATGGTTTATAAACTCCATTACTAGCCATAGATTCATCAAAATAAGCAAACAACACACTAAAAACAGAATCTGTCAAAAACAGAACAGTCTGTAGTAATCTGTAACTAACGCAAACTTCTGGAACCCCAACAATTCTAAAATAAATTTCTGGAAGTGAAGAATTTATCTATTACTCATCTTAAAAATAAATTAACTAAATATAACTCTCCAATAAAAAATGGCAGCAATTCTCGTGAGCGCTAAATTTTCTGTTTTTTACAGCAAGATCAAAAAGACTTTCCCCAAGTCTTCCCAACGGTTCTACTTGGCACAAACACTAATTAAACACAAAAAACTCAACCAAAACATAGGCTAGATAAATTATTTATTTATTACTAAACAGGAACAAAAATCAAGGAATAAAAATAAAATTGGGCTGCCTCCCAACAAGCGCTATCGTTTAACGCCCCTAGCTAGGCATAAAAGCGAAGATAGATCTAGGTATTGCCATCTTTGGTAAGAAATTATTCAATAAGACACCTATAACTCCTAGGAGTTTCTTTATTTTTATTAATTATCAAACTCCTAGGCACGAAATCAAGAAAATCATTTGTAGCAAAAGTTTCCTTAAGGATAGTGAGAAAGTTGGGGTGAACACTTATGGATTTGAGGTCCGCATTTCCCTTACTAGAAGTTTCACCCTTATTTTTAGGAACATACATCAATTTGGCAATCTTAGCATTAGGAAGAGTGTTTTTAAAGGAAGAAAAGGCAGACCCTAGGTTGGTAATAATATCCTCAATTTTATCAATTCTAGTGGAATCTTGATCTATCTTTTCATTAACCATAGGTCCCTTTTCTTTAAAAAATTTAAGAGCAACTCCTACCTTAGATCCGTATTGGGTAATTTGGTTATGGATCTTTCTATCCAAATTTTCAATTAACTCTACGGTGGCAACTTTATTTTCAATAATTTCAAGCCGTTGCATCACATGTTCATAAGAGCAGAGTAACGCTTTTAGCAAGATGACATGATGTAGAGGGATAAACTCATGCAACATGATATAAACCCCATCTTTTTATCCTCGATGGCAACAATACAATACGTGTGTTTCCCTTTCTGTCACTCGGATCGAGCACCGCAAGATTGAACCCAAAGCTAAGCACTTCTCCCATTGCAAGAAAGATCAATCTAGTAGGCCAAACCAAACTGAAAATTCGAAGAGACTTGCAAATATAACCAATCATACATAAAAGAATTCAGATAAGATTCAAATATTGTTCATAGATAAACTTGATCATAAACCCACAATTCATCGGATCTCGACAAACACACCACAAAAGAAGATTACATCGAATAGATCTCCAAGGGAATCAAGGAGAACTTTGTATTGAGATCCAAAGAGAGAGAAGAAGCCATCTAGATAATAACTATGGACCCGAAGGTCTGAGGTAAAGTACTCACACATCATCAGAGGGGCCATGGAGTTGATGTAGAGGCCCTCCATGATCAATGCCCCCTCCGGTGGAGCTCCGGAAAAGGCCCCAAGATGGGATCTCTGGGTACAGATGGTTGTGGGGGTGGAAATAGGGTTTCATGGTGCTCCTGGATGTTTTCGGGGTATGTGAATATATATAGGAGGAAGAAGTGGGTCGGTGGAGCCACGAGGGGCCCACGATGGTGGATGGCGCGCCCAGGGGGGTTGGCGCGCCCCCTGCCTCGTGGCCTCCTCGTTGATTGCTTGACGTCCACTCCAAGTCCTCTGGATCACGTTTGTTCCAAAAATTACGCTCCCGAAGGTTTCATTCTGCTTGGACTCCGTTTGATATTCTTTTTCTGTGAAACACTGAAATAGGCAAAAAAAACAACAATTTGGGCTGGGCTCCGGTTAATAGGTTAGTCCCAAAAATAATATAAAAGTGTATAAATAAGCCCATTAAACATCCAAAACATAATATATAATAGCCTGGAGCAATCAAAAATTATAGATACGTTGAAGACGTATCATAGTGCAAGTGGGAGACTGTGGGAAATATGCCCTAGAGGCAATAATAAATTGGTTATTATCATATTGTTTATTTTTCATGCTAGAATTTTATTGACCGGAAACTTAAATACATGTGTGAATACATAAACAAATACTATGTCCCTACTGAGCCTCTACTAGACTAGCTCGTTGATCCAAGATGGTTAAGGTTTCCTAACCATAGACATGAGTTGTCATTTGATAACGGGATCACATCATTAGGAGAATGATGTGATGGACAAGACCCGACCGTAAACTGAGCATTCGATCGTATCACTTGAGTTTATTGCTATAGCTCTCTTCATGTCAAGTATATATTCCTAAGACCATGAGATCATGCAACTCTCGGATACCAGAGGAATACATTGTGTTCTATCAAACATCACATCATAACTAGGTGATCATAAAGATGCTCTACAGGTATCTCCGAAGGTGTCTGTTGGGTTGGCATGAATCGAGACTCGGATTTGTCACTCCATGTGATGGAGATATATCTCTGGGCCATCTAGGTAATACAGATCGTAAAGAGCTTGCAAGCAATGTGACTAATGAGTTAGTCACGAGATCTTGTATTATGGAACAAGTAAAGAGACTTGTCGGTAATGAGATTGAACTAGGTATGGAGATACCGACGGTCGAATCTCGGGCAAGTAACATATCGCCGAACAAAGGGAATTGCTTACGGGATTAATAGAATCATTGCCATCACAGTTCAACCGATAAAAGATCTTCGTTGAATATGTAGGAACCAATATGGGCATCCAGGTTCCGCTATTTGTTATTGACTAGAGAGGTGTCTCGGTCATGTCTACATGATTCTCGACCCCGTAGGGTCCGCACGCTTAACGTTCGGTGACGCTAGAGTAATATTGGGATATGCATGTTGGTGGTCGAATGTTGTTTGGTGTCCCAGATGAGATCCCGGACACCATGAGGATCTCCGGAATGGTCTGGAGGTAAATATTTATATATGGAAAGTTTCTTTCAGGGTTCCGGAAAAAGTTTCAGTTGTTTCAGTATTGTACCAGGAAGCTTCCAGAAGGTTCTGTAAACTTCTGGGGGAGTCCAGAAGTCCACCAATGGTTCCACCATGTCCCAAGTGCCAGCATGGGCTAAGGGGAGGTGCCCTAGCCTTATTAGGCCAGACGCACAAGTCCCTCAAGGCCCATGTTGTTGGAAATATGCCCTAGAGGCAATAATAAAGTGGTTATTATTATATTTTCTTAATCATGATAAAGGTTTATTATTAATGCTATAATTGTATTGATCTGAAACTTAAGTACATGTGTGAATACAAAAACAAATACCGAATCCCTAGTGAGCCTCTACTAGACTAGCTCGTTGATCAAAAGATGGTTAAGGTTTCCTAACCATAGACATGAGTTGTCATTTGATAACGGGATCACATCATCAGGAGAATGATGTGATGGACAAGACCCATCCGTTAGCATAGCATATGATCATTCAGTTTTTGCTACTGCTTTCATAATGTCAAATACATATTCCTTCGACCATGAGATCATGCAACTGCCGGATACTGGAGGAATACCTTGTGTGCTATCAAACACCACTTCATAACTGGGTGATCATAAAGGTGCTCTGCACGTAACTCCGAAGGTGTCTGTTGAGTTGGCTTGAATCGAGATTGGGATTTGTCACTCTGTATGACGGAGAGGTATCTCTAGGACCTCTCGGTAATACAGCATCACAGGAAGCTTGCAAGCAAAGTGACTAAGGATTTAGTTACAAGATGATGTATTACAGAACGAGTAAAGAGACTTGCTGGTAACGAGATTGAACTAGGTATGGAGATACCAACGATCGAATCTCGGGTAAGTAACATACCGATAGACAAAGGGGACTACATATGTTTTCATAAAGGTTCGACCGATAAAGATCTTCATAGAATATGTAGGAACCAATATGGGCATCCAAGTCCCGCTATTGGTTATTGACCGGAGAAGCGTATGATGTCGCTTGAAGCTACATCGGTATTTCCCCAAAGAGGAAGGGATGATGCAGCATAGCGGCGGTAGGTATTTCCCTCAGATATGAAACCAAGGTTATCGAACCAGTAGGAGAACCAAGCAACACAACGTAAACATCCCCTGCACACATATAACAAATCCTCACAACCCGACGTGTTAAAGTGGTTGTCAATCCCTTTCGGGGTACAGCGCCTCAAGTGGCAAACAGACATGAGATAAATTTGTAGTAAATTGATAGATCAAATGCTAAATAAAATAAATAAATAAATAAAAACTACAACAAGGTATTTTTCGGTTTTGGGTTTAATAGATCTGAAAATAAATGCAAGAAAGGTAGATCGCAAAGGCAAATATATGAGAAAGAAGACTCGGGGGCCGTAGGTTTCACTAGTGGCTTCTTTCGAGAAAAATATCAAATGGTGGGTAAACAAATTACTGTTGGGCAATAGATAGAACTTCAAATAATTATGACGATATCGAGGCAATGATCATTATATGGCATCACGTCCAAGATTAGTAGACCGACTCCTACCTGCATCTACTACTATTACTCCACACATCGACCACTATCCAGCATGCATCTAGTGTATTAAGTTCATGGAGAAACGGAGTAATGCAATAAGAACAATGACATGATGTAGACAAGATCTATCTATGTAGAGATAGAACCCATCGTTTTATCCTTAGTAGCAACGATATAGACGTGTCGTTTCCCTTTCTGTCACTGGGATCAAGCACTGTAAGATCGAACCTACTACAAAGCACCTCTTCCTATTGCAAGATAAATAGATCAACTTGGCCAAACAAAACCCAAATATCAGAGAAGAAATATGAGGCTATAAGAAATCATGCATATAAGAGATCAAAGAAACTCAAATAACTTTCATGGGTATAAAAGATAGATCTGATCATAAACTCAAAGTTCATCGATCCCAACAAACACACCGCAAAAGAGTTACATCATATGGATCTCCAAGAGACCATTGTATTGAGAATCAAGAGAGAGAGAGAGATGAAGCCATCTAACTACTAACTATAGACCCGAAGGTCTACAAAGAACTACTCACGCATCATCGTAGAGGCACCAATGGAGGTGGTGAACCCCATCTAAGATGGTGTCTAGATTGGATCTGGTGGTTCTGGACTCTGCGGCGGCTGGATGAATATTTCGTCAACTCCCCTAGGGTTCTGGGATTTTTGGGGTATTTATAGAGCAAAGAGGCAGTCCGGGGGGCACCCAAGGTGGGCACAACCCACCAGGGTGCACCTGGGCCTCCTGGCGCGCCCTGGAGGGTTGTGCCCCCTCGGGGCACCCCCTAGGCACAACCAGGGCCTGTTGTGTTCCTTTTGGCCCATAAAAATTCTCCGTAAAGTTTCATGGCATTTGGACTCCGTCTGATATTGATTTTCCGCGATGTAAAAAACATGGAAAAAACAGGAACTGGCACTTGGCACTATGTCAATAGGTTTGTACCCAAAAATGATATAAAATTACTATAAAATGATTATAAAACATCCAAGATTGATAATATAACAGCATGGAACAATAAAAAATTATAGATACATTGGAGATGTATCAGCGTCTTGGTCATGTCTACATCATTCTCGAACCCATAGGGTCCGCATGCTTAACGTTTTTTGACGATATACTATTATATGAGTTATGTACGTTGGTGACCGAATGTTGTTCGAAGTCCCGGATGAGATCACAGACATGACGAGGAGCTCCGGAATGGTACAGAGGTAAAGATTGATATATAGGATGATATGGTTAGGCCAAGGGGTAAGGCCCACAAGGCCTTGAGACAATGCACGAAGGGGTTTTCTCGGAGGGCAGGGGCTAGACGCCAAGGTTCCTGGCATCTACTGAGGGAGTCCTGGATTAGGGGGTCCCCAGGCGTCCGGGCTATGTGACGTGGGCCGGACTAGTGGACCTTTAAGATACAAGATAGAAGGCTTCCCCCGTGTCTGGATGGGACTCTCCTTGGCGTGGAAGGCAAGCTCGACGTTCGGATGTGAAGATTCCTTTCTCTGTAAACCGACTCTATACAAACCCTAGCCCCCTCCGGTATCTATATAAACTGGAGGGTTTAGTCTGTAGAGGCAGTCATAATCATGCAGGCTAGACATCTATGGTTTAGCCATTACAATCTCATGGTAGATCAACTCTTGTAACCCATATACTCATCAAAGTCAATCAAGCAGGACGTAGGGCTTTACCTCCATCAAGAGGGCCCCAACCTGGGTAAACATCGTGTCCCCTGCCTCATGTTACCTTCGATCCCTAGACGCATAGTTCTGGACCCCCTAACCGAGATCTGCTGGTTTTGACACTGACATTGGTTCTTTCATTGAGAGTTCCTCTGTGCTGTCGACAAAGGATTCGATGGCTTGTTCAATCATCCACAATGATGCTATTTCGGGGGAAATATTTTCCCCGGGCTAGATTTTCGTATTCAGAGGCTTCGCGCTGCATGCCAACTCGATTGGCCACCTCGAGCAGATCGACAGCTACGCCCCTGGTCATCGGATCAATTTCGGGAACCTAAACTATGTCGCCGATATCCGAGGGGATTTGATCTTTGAAGGGTTCACGGCCCCGATCACCGCTCCGGCCTTAGATTCGGAGCAGGCTATCGGGTCCGAAGACGGGAGTTTAGAGCCCGCCGGATCCTCTACAATTACGGAACTTGTTACCGGAGATCCAAAGGGGACGTCGTTGTCGGCTAACCCGAAGACAGACCGAACTCCCCTTGTCACTCAAGCACCGGACACTCCGCCGGACTCTAAGTACAAACTCTCGAGGTCCGTGTTAAGCAGGCGCCACCAAGAGGCTCCAACTCCGGACAACCCCATAGACTCTCGCTTCTCTATCCAACCCTCGCCTTTAAACAAGGCTCTGGACTTAATGCGATCACTTGCCATTACGGAAGGATCGGTTCCGAATTATGCCCAGCCCAGACTAGGGTCTGAGAGCGGGGAATTTTACGTCCCACCCACCACCCACTTCATAGCCACTGTCAAGGATCCAACCGACATGTTGGACTACGCCCCCGAAGACATCGACGGTATGGACGACGACGCTGGAGACGAACAAGGCCAAAACCCTCAGTTTACCGGATGATGGATGACCACCTCCACATACGACGTGTACATGGTGGAGACACCCAAAGAGGATGGCGATGATGGAAAGGAGAATATGGTTGAGAACAAGCCTACCGAAGCACCTCCAAAACATCAATGTCAGCGCCGCTGCTCAAAATCGCATCGCCAAAAAGACAGCAATACCGACACCAAACAGAATAACACTCCAGAGAACGCCGAAGACTTTGAAGCCCCTGTAGAGCCAACATCCGAACATGATGATTGGGAGGATGGGCAAGTAAACCCCGACGATCCTGTTGAGAACGAGGACTCAGAGGACAGTAACTACCTACCAAACTCCAAATAGGATACGAGCCTCGACAATGAAGATTTCATCGTGCCAGAGGAACCCCTCGAACAAGAGTGCTTTAAGCGCCGACTAATCCTATTGCAAGAAGCCTGAAAAAGAAGCAACAACAACTTCAAGCTGACCAGGATCTGCTTAATGACAGATGGACAAATGTCCTGGCAGCCGAGGAACACGGCCACAAACGCCCAACTAAGAGTTACCCAAAGCGCAAACTACTGCCTCAATTTGATGACGAGACCCTTAAGCCCACACTTCTAAAGCATAGAACTAATGACGAGCCCGATCGACCGCCATATGGACGGGATAGACCGGCCACCCATGCCGAACACCAGCCCGCGCCACCCCGCCCTCGAGGCAAGGGGGTAATGATACGTCTCCAACGTATCTATAATTTTTGATTGCTCCATGCTATATTATCTACTATTTTGGACATTATTGCGCTTTATTATCCACTTTTATATTATTTTTGGGACTAATCTATTAACCGGAGTCCCAGCCCAAAATTGTTGTTTTTGCCTGTTTTGGGGTTTCGAACAAAAGGAATATCAAACGGAGTCCAAACGGAATGAAACCTTCGGGAACGTGATTTTCTCAACGAACAAGACCCGTGAGACTTGGACCCTACGTCAAGAAAGAAAAGAGGAGGCCATGAGGTAGGGGGCGCGCCTACCCCCCAGGCGCGCCCTCCAGCCTCGTGGGCCCCCTGTTGCTCCACCGACGTACTCCTTCCTCCTATATATACCTACGTACCCCCAAACGATCAGATATGGAGCCAAAACCCTAATTCCACCGCCGCAACTTTTTGTATCCACGAGATCCCATCTTGGGGCCTATTCCGGAGCTCCACCGGAGGGGGCATCGATCATGGAGGGCTTCTACATCAACACCATAACCCCTCTGATGAAGTGTGGGTAGTTTACCTCAGACCTACGGGTCCATAGTTAGTAGCTAGATGGCTTCTTCTCTCTTTTTGGATCTCAATACAATGTTCTCCCCCTCTCTTGTGGAGAACTATTCGATGTAATCTTCTTTTTGCGGTGTGTTTGTTGAGACCGATGAATTGTGGGTTTATGATCAAGTCTATCTATGAATAATATTTGAATCTTCTCTGAATTCTTTTATGTATGATTGGTTATCTTGGCAAGTCTCTTAGAATTATCAGTTTGGTTTGGCCTACTAGATTGGTCTTTCTTGCAATGGGAGAAGTGCTTAGCTTTGGGTTCAATCTTGCGGTGTCCTTTCCCAGTGACAGTAGGGGCAGCAAGGCACGTATTGTATTGTTGCCATCGAGGATAACAAGATGGGATTTTCTTCATCCCATCCAACCCATCACCGTCCAGCAAGCCTACGATGGAATTACTCACGCACGGCGGTGAGTGTCGGTGTCAAAACGGGCGGATCTCGGGTAGGGGGTCCCGAACTGTGCGTCTAGGCCGGATGGTAACAGGAGGCAGGGGACACGATGTTTTACCCAGGTTCGGGCCCTCTTGATGGAGGTAAAACCCTACGTCCTGCTTGATTAATATTTATGATATGGGTGTTACAAGAGGAGATCTACCACGAGGTCAGAGAGGCTAAACCCTAGAAGCTAGCCTATGGTATGATTGTATGTTATGGTTCTTGTCCTACGGACTAAAACCCTTCGGTTTATATAGACACCGGAGAGGGTTAGGGTTACACAAGGTCGGTTACAAAGGAGGAGATATCCATATTCGTATTGCCTAGCTTGCCTTCCACACCAAGTAGAGTCCCATCCGAACACGAGACGAAGTCTTCAATCTTGTATCTTCATAGTCTAACAGTCCGGCCAATGGAGATAGTCCGGCTGTCCGGAGACCCCCTAATCCAGGACTCCCTCAGTAGCCCCTGAACCAGGCTTCAATGACGATGAGTCCGGCGTGCAGTATTGTCTTCGGCATTGCAAGGCGGGTTCCTTCTCCGAATACATCACAGAAGAATTTGAATACGAGGATAGTGTCCGAACCTGCAAAATAAGTTCCATATTCCACCATAGAGAGAATAATATTTTCGCAGATCTAATTTGCTGGCTTGTTTTGGCAACATGACGTTATGTCATGGCCCGGTGATTATTCGAACCATTTCTTTTAACCAGCCCCGCACATAATGCGAGGCAGTTTTTCGACACGTCTTGTCAAAGCAGAGACCGTGTCCCCTTATTACGGGATTCTCATCAATACGGGCGTGGGTAACCCAACCGCGCCATCAATTGCGGCGCTTGGGGGATAAGCGAGTTTTACTAGGCAAGTGGGGACGCTTAGTTTCATCCGCCCACATAAAGGGATAAGGATTCACCTTTCTATCCACGCCTTCTTCCTGCTTTGCTCATCCGTTTCCGCACACTCGAGCTCTAGTGCCCAAGTCCTCACTTCCACCTCAACCTTCTCCAACCATGTCCGGAGCGGGAGGCAAGTGGATGGTCTCCTCCGTCACGGAGGGAGACATCAAGAAACTGAGGAGAGCCAGATACCTTCCCAACAACATCGCGCACCGGCTCCCAGATGAGGGCCAGCTCATCCCCACCCCCAGGCCCCATGAGAGGGTAGTATTCCTCACCCATTTCCTCCGCGGACTGGGATTCCCTCTCCATCCCTTCGTCCGGGGGCTCATGTTTTATTACGGCCTGGATTTCCACGATCTGGCACCGAACTTCGTCCTCAACATCTCGGCATTTATCATCGTGTGCGAGGCCTTCCTCCGCATCAAGCCCCACTTCGGCTTATGGATGAAGACCTTCAATGTCAAGCCGAAGGTGGTGGGCGGCCGCCAGGCGGAGTGCGGAGGCGCCATGGTGGGCAAGATGCCCAACATAACATGGCTCGAGGGCTCCTTTGTGGAAACCATAAAGGGGTGGCAATCGGGGTGGTTCTATATCACCGAGCCGCGCGACCCCGCATGGGTAGCGGCCCCCCGAGTTCTGATCTGGCTTCTCCATGCGGCTCACCTCCTGGAAAGAGAAGGGCCTGTCCTGGGGTAATTTGAAAGAGCTGACCGGACTCCAAACATGTATTCAAAACATGGTGGACAAGAAGCTCAAGCTTGTCAACATAGTCCAGGTTATGCTCATCCGCCGGATACTCCCATGCCAACAACGGGAGCTCACCTTGTGGGAGTTCAATCCGGCGCAGCACCGAACTCTGAACAGGCTCTTTGACACGACTCATGAAGACACCTGGAGGGTGCTGTTCAAAAGTGCCGAGGTCCCTCCCCCTATTACTGAGGATCGCGGATTCAGCGCGAAGCGCCAAGCCAGTGCGGTAAGCTGCTTTACCTTTCACAGGATACTTATTTTCTATATAGATTGACTCTATGCGAGATCTAAACTCCCGTACCTTTGACAGGACTAGCAGAAGATGGCCGGACAGATCGACTGTCCGGCTCCTTTGCTCGAAGGCCCCGTAGACACTCTTCTGGCGAAGATGTTGACTCCGGCCCCTTATAAGGTGCGGGAGAAGACCAAGAAGGCCAAGGGAGCTCAAAAGAGTTCCCGACGCCAGGCGTCGTCAGACTCACCGTCCGATGACTCTGCGGCACACTCTTCCCCTGAAGACGAGGAGGAGGAAGAAGAAGATGCTCCCCCACCGACTGGGGGAGACAGAAAAAGGAAGGTCGCCCCAACTGGAGGGGCCGAAGGGTCCAAGAAGGGAAGGACTCTCCTTCCGGACAGCTCCACCGCCGCTGATGAAGACGAAGACGAGTGGTTGCCCAGGTCCAAGCCCCCGGGGAGATCGTAAGTATTCGGATACCAAAGTAACCCATAAGATTCCCTGGTCGCACTGCTTTCCCTAATCGCCGAACATAATTACGCAGGCCGCCACGAGCCAATATCGAGGTATCATCGGATGGCTCCCTGGGCTCGTCGGACATGGATAGCGATCCAGTCCCGACCGCCACCTCCCCTCATCCTGCCGACGACGCCGAGGTGTTGTCTCAAGAGGCACCGGATCGAGGGGAGACAGTCCTGGAGGCGCCTCAAGGCGACCTTCCAGACTCCGGGAGCCGAGGGGTTGGGGCCCCCGAGAGCTCCGAGTTCGGCCCTCAGCTGAACACCGCGCCGGACCCTCCAGCAGTTCCGGGCTCGGGCAGGCGGCCTCCTTCTAAGAGGGGCAAAACGCCTGTGCCGGTGACCTCTGTCCATCCGGAGGCGCCGGACAACCTGCTGGAAGCGCTTCGCAGCGCTTCCATCGACGAGGAGCACCGCACCATCATGAGTGCGGTGATCCAGAAGGTTCAGTCCGCCAAGAGCGGATTGACTGAAGCCTGTGCCAGCCTTCTAACAGGCTTCGAGGTATGTGTTTTAAAATGTAGTAGAAATATTACCGCATAGATAGTAGCCCCTGATGCTTTGTTCGGTGTTCACAAAGAAAAGCCGAACAGAGGATCAAATAATATCGCAGGAGTCTAATATAAGTATGTCAATATGCATATGTAGGCTTCACTGCTGGCGTCCGCCGCACTAACTGCGGAGGTCGCCGTACTGAAGGAGGACCTCGAGGGGTCCAAGAAGGAGCCCGGCCTTGCCAAGAGGCAGCTCGGGGAGAACAAGGGTAGGTAATACCCCGTCTATAGATATGTATATAAAAAAAGGACGCGATTGCAAAATGATAGGATCACTGTATGTTTGCCAGGGGCCACGACTAAGGTGGCGACCCTGAAGCAAGCGCTGACCAAGGCCGAAGATACATCGGCCAAGGAGCGCACCGAGCGAGAGAAGCACGACGCTCGGGTGGGCGAGGTGTAGCAAGAGCTCCAGGCTCTCGTGATGAAGCACGAGGCGTTGGAGCTTGACTTGAAGACGCGAGAGTATGAGCTTGTCGTGGCCCGTGAGAGCGCAAAGAGTGCCAAGGCCGAGGCCCAGAAGGCCCTTCAGGAGATCGACACGATGAAGAAGATAGCGGCGGGTAAGGCTTTCTATATGCAAAGCAGGCATGTAAAAGTGAATTACCGATTACTTACCCGAATCCGGAGCTCTTCAGGAGCATTCGCAGATTTGCCCCGCAGTGTGTCCGATGCCATACAATTTTACCAGGCCGAGGACGGAAGCTCGACGGAGAAGCTGCTCTAGTCTCAGTATGCTGAGGCCGAACATCCGGTGCCGATGAGCGACCAGCTGAAGCAGATGGTCGAGCTGCATAAGGTGGCCGATCAGGCCATGAAGAGCTTTATAGTCCGGTTGTGGCCTGGTGACGCCCTTTCGAACAACTTCTTCGGCCTGGTGAGGCGGCTTGTGGATGCCTGCCCATGGCTGGAGGTCGTCAAGCAATCTGTCTGCATTGAAGGTGCACGCCGGGCTTTCGCCCGTGTAAAAATGCAGTGGGTCAAGCTAGACGCCGTGAAGCTGATCAAGGAGGGGTCGCCGGAGGGCAAGGAGCACCGCCACCCCGAGATGTACTATGAGGGTGTTCTACCGGGTGCCCGTCTTTTCGCGGATGAGTGTTCAAAAGATGTAATATTTGAATGAGACTTGCTCGTTTTATCCTGTATGTATGAAAACTTGTTTCATATGCGCTATGCAACGCTTGTTAGAATTTAAAATATTACCTTATGTTTGGATGTTTATCCAATCTGAGAGATGGCTAGTCCTCGGCTTCTGCCCCCATGCCACGAGTGCTGGGGTGTTCGGGATAAACCTAAGCACTCTTGTTCCCATGTTTGGGTCCTTCGAGGGAGGTGCTCAGCACAACGAACAAGCCAACCGGACTAATAATGCTTTATCACTCTCACTTTGCCATAGAATTCTATAATTTTAAATTTCGGCGAAGCCCCTGGTATTCGGAAGGCGTATTCGGGGCGCAATACATGCCTGTAAGCCGGACAGGGCCGACCCCTCGCCCTAAGCGGCATAAGTCTTTAGGGACTCGAAAAACCTCGCCGAACAGTGACCAGTCTCTCGCCTTATCATGAGAGTCAGTTTTAGCTTTCTCTACTGAGGTGCTCAGCCCAGCAGAACCGGGGCACAATCGCAGTAGTTCTCCTAGCACTACCTTAGCCGATAGAGCGGAACGTAAGGTACCAAAACATAGGAGCCGGGCAAACCCAACATTTGACCAAAGACATGATTCGGAGCTGATGCATATAGTGCTATAAGTTTGGGGTGCCGCACTTGTGAAAGTGTTCGGACTTTTCACACCGCATTGTGGGGTACGTAAGCCCCTGGTGTATTGGCTGTACCAGAGTGTACGGTTGCAAGGCGTCATTAATGAACACACACACACACACACACATATATATATATAACAAGAATGCAATAATAGTCGTAATGTCATGCATTGTTTATTGAAAAATTGCGTTAAAGCAGAGTGATACAGATAGTGCGATAAGCAAATAGTAGGACTATGTCCCTTCCAAGGGCGGGCTGAGAAATGATATGAAATCTGTAATCAACCTGGGAATTCCGTTGTATAACGTAGCTGTCTGCCTCCTTGGTTGCTGCATCATGTGTTCGGCAATAATGCTGCCGGACAGTGTTTCCAGAGATTAAGGTCTTGAAAGAAAAAGAAAAATAACCAAACGGGAAGCCCCTAGTGCGGTTTAGGCCGCGTCTTGGGGCGTGCCACAGTTGTGCCCCCCTCCCCACCTGTGCCCATGGTATTTTTAATGCGTAATTATGTACGCGCGGCACGAATATCGCCATGGGGCTGGGATTGGGGTGGCCGCCATATTGCTACGCGATCTCAGATCGCGCCAGGCGGTCTATTTGCCAATTGCCCCGAGCGCGCTTGAAGGTGTCCGGGCTTTGAAACGCCGAACTGGATGATTGCCTTGAGAGGCTGCTTTGCGCTTCTGCTGCGAGGGCCGCGGTGTGCTCCTCTGCTCGGAGAGAGCGCTCTGTGTTTCCATTGACTGTAATAACTCCGCAAGGTCCTGGCATCTTGAGCTTGAGGTATGCATAATGCGGTACCGCATTGAATCTAGCGAATGTGGTTCGCCCGAGTAGCGCGTGATAACCACTGCGGAACGGGACTATATCAAAGATTAACTCTTCGCTTCGGAAATTATCCGGGGATCTGAAGACCACTTCCAGTGTAATTGAGCCTGTGCAATGGGCCTCTACGCCTGGAATGACGACCTTAAAGGTCGTTTTTGTGGGTTTGATCCTTGAGGGGTCTATACCCATTTTGCGCACTATGTCCTGATAAAGCAGGTTCAGGCTGCTGCCGCCGTCCATAAGGACTCGAGTGAGGTGAAATCCGTCGATGATTTGGTCTAGGACCAGTGCGACAAATCCGCCATGACGGATACTAGTGGGGTGGTCCCTGCGATCGAAGGTGATCGGGCAGGAGGACCAAGGGTTGAACTTTGGGGCGACTGGCTCCAACGCATATACGTCCCAGAGCACACGCTTCTGCTCCCTCTTGGGGATGTGGGTTGCGTATATCATGTTCACCGTCCGCACTTGTGGGGGAAACCTCTTCTGTCCTCCAGTGTGCGACTGCCGAGGTTCCTACTCGTCACCGCTATGCGGCCCCTTGTCCTTGTTTTCGGCAATTAACTTGCCGGCCTGCTTGAACACCCAACAATCCCTCTTGGTGTGATTGGCTGGCTTGTTTGGGGTGCCATGTATTTGACACGAGCGATCGAGTATACGGTCCAAGCTGGATGGACCCGGCATACTTTGTTTGAATGGCTTTTTCCGCTGACCGGGTTTAGAGCCTTTGAATCCGGCATTGACTGCCGTATCCTCAGTATTTTTGTTGTTAATGCAGCGCTTATGCTTGTTGCGACATGACCTGCTATTGCCGTCCTTGGTATCTGAGGTACCATGGTTCTTTGATATGTTATTACTGCGAGCCAGCCAGCTGTCTTCTCCCGCACAAAAGCGGGTCATGAGCGTCATGAGAGCTGCCATAGATTTCTGCTTTTCCTGACCAAGGTGCCGGGCTAGCCACTCATCTCGGATGTTGTGCTTGAAAGCCGCTAAGGCATCCGCATCCGGACAGTCGACGATTTGATTTTTCTTTGTAAGGAACCGAGTCCAGAATTGCCTGGCCGACTCTTCTGGCTGCTGAATTATGTGGCTCAAATCATCGGCGTCTGGTGGTCCCACATAAGTGCCCTGAAAGTTGTCGAGGAATGCGGCTTCCAGATCTTCCCAATAGCTAATGGAGTCCGCTGGCAAGCTGTTAAGCCAATGCCGCACTGGTCCTTTGAGCTTTAGTGGGAGGTATTTGATGGCGTGTAAGTCATCACCGCGGGCC
This sequence comes from Triticum urartu, assembly GCF_056163025.1. Lineage (NCBI taxonomy): Eukaryota > Viridiplantae > Streptophyta > Magnoliopsida > Poales > Poaceae > Triticum > Triticum urartu. Next base: position 405,120,558 of record NC_141874.1, read on the forward strand.
ATGTGGATGTGGAGGAGGAAGTCCTCAATCCATACTGCGGGATCTGTTGTGCCATCGTATGATTCAATGTTTACAGGTTTGAAACCTTCTGGGAATTGATGTTCCATTACTTCGCCTCTGTATTGGGCTATAAGGGGTGTGCGGCGCCTCTGTATTGGGCTATATCTCGACGCAGTTCGAATGGGTCTTGCCCGCTGTGTTCGGCCCGACCGGATTTGCTTTTACTATATCCGGTGTGACGTTTGTCGTCTCATAGAGTGGTGCGCCCTCGTGATCCGTAGATTGATCTTGAATGCTTTGCCTTGTCCTCCAATATGTCCCGCAGGTCTAGCGTATCTCCCCATGCCTTTTTATTTGAATGGCGTTGGGGTGGAGGCTGAGCTTTTGGCTGGAATGCCTCTCTATCGCGGCCACGAGGTGGCTGATCAGCCGTATCATACGCTTCTTCCTCCAGTCGGGGTAGTAACCTGCGCCTAGGGTAACTCTGGGAGGGGCGCTCGATTTTATATTCGTCGGCCGCGAGGACTTCAGTCCATTTGTCAACTAGCAGATCTTGATCAGCTTGAAGCTGCTGCTGCTTTTTCTTCAGGCTATTTGCGTGGCCATAAGCCGGCGCTTGAAGCGCTCTTGGTCGACGGGATCCTTTGGGACGGCGAATTCATCGTCGCCGAGGCTTGCCTCGTCTTCGGAGGGGGGGATATAGTTGTCATCCTCCTCTTCTCCATCTGCCGCTCTCTCAGGAGAGCTAGCTCGTTCATCCTCCTGCTCTAAATCTTGCTGGAGGGGCTTGTTGTTGTCTTCGGCACTATCTGGAGTATTATTATCTCCTGTGCCGGTATCACCACTTTTGCTTTGGCGGGACTTAGAGCGGCACCACTGATGTTGGCGCTTGGGTTGCTTCTTGGAGGGGTCATCCTCCGCTATCTCGTCGCCATTGCCTTCATTGGGTGTATCCACCATGTATATGTCATATGACAAGGTGGCTTTCCAGTGGCCTATAGGTGCTGGTTCATGCTCGTCTCCTACATTGTCGTCCATACCGTCGATGTCTTCGGAGTCGAAGTCGAGCATGTCGGTTAAATCATCGACAGTGGCTACAAAGTGGGTGGTGGGTGGGCGTCGAATTTCTTCGTCGTCCGCATCCCAATCCTGTTGGCCATAATCCAGCTAGGGCTCTCCTGACAAAGAGAGAGACCTTAGTGAATTCAGAATGTCGCCAAAGGGCGAGTGCTGAAAGATATCTGCGACGGTGAATTCCATGATCGGTGCCCAATCAGATTCAATTGGCAGGGGCGCGGGCGGTTCGGAGTCAAAAAAAGAGTCCGGCACCTTGGAGTCACGGGCTGCGCAGAGGATTAGGCTGGTGTTTGGCTCGATCACCGTTGAGACTGCAGCCCCTGAGGCGGTGTCTAACCACCCGTCCTCGGTTGGTGCAGTTGGCTCCGAACTAAGGGTCGGAGCTGATGCGGGCACGGCTTCTGGGGTACTGTTCGGCGGCAGAGCTAGGTCATACCCATCACGACAGTGCGGCGCGCCCGGCTGTGGCTCGAATCCATCGAAGATCAAGTCTCCGCGGATGTCGGTCGTGTAGTTCAAACTTCCAAATCTGACCTGATGGCCAGGGGCATAGCTTTCAATCTGCTCCAGATGGCCAAGCGAATTAGCCCGCAGTGCAAAGCCGCCGAATACGAAGATCTGTCCGGGGAGAAAAGTCTCACCCTGGACCGCATCCCTATCGATGATAGTAGGAGCCACCAAGCGTAACGATGATGACACAGAGGAACTCTCAATGAAAGCACCAATGTAGGTGTCAAAACCGGCGGATCTCGGGTAGGGGGTCCCGAACTGTGCGTCTAGGACGAATGGTAACAGGAGGCAGGGGACACGATGTTTTAACCAGGTTCAGGCCCTCTTGATGGAGGTAAAACCCTACGTCCTGCTTGATTAATATTGATGATATGGGTGTTACAAGATTAGATCTACCACAAACCCTAGAAGCTAGCCTATGGTATGATTGTATGTTATGGTTCTTATCCTACGGACTAAAACCCTTCGGTTTATATAGACACCGGAGAGGGTTAGGGTTACACAAGGTCGGTTACAAAGGAGGAGATATCCATATTCGTATTGCCTAGCTTGCCTTCCACGCCAAGTAGAGTCCCATCAGGACATGAGACGAAGTCTTCAATCTTGTATCTTCATAGTCTAACAGTCCGGCCAATGGAGATAGTCCGGCTGTCCGGAGACCCCCTAATCCAGGACTCCCTCAGTGAGCATCATGAAATTGGTGATGGAGGATGGTTGATGATGATGATGGCGACGGATTCCCCTCTCCGAAGCCTAGAACGGACTCCAGATCAGACCTCCCGAGAGGTTTTAGGGCTTGGCGACGGCTCCGTAACGTAAAACGCGATGATTTCTTCTCTCTGATTTTTTTCTCATCGAAACTCAATATATGGAGGTGGAGTTGGAGTCGGAGAGGCAACATGGGGCCCATGAGGTAGGGGGCGCGCCCTAGGGGGGTAGGCGCGCCCCCACCCTCGTGGCAAGGTGGTGGCCCCCTGGCCTTCATCTTTGGCAGGTATTTTTCTTATTTTCTGAAAAGTGTCTCCGTGAAGTTTCAGGCCACTCCGAGAACGTTTGCTCCTGCACATAAATAACACCATGGTAATTCTGCTGAAAACAGCGTCAGTCTGGGTTAGTTCCATTCAAATCATGCAAGTTAGAGTCCAAAACAAGGGCAAAAGTGTTTGGAAAAGTAGATACGTTGGAGACGCATCAACTCCCCCAGGCTTAAACCATTGCTTGTCCTCAAGCAATTCAGTTGACAAACTGAAAGTGATAAAGAAAAACTTTTACAAACTCTGTTTGCTCTTGTTATTGTAAATATGTAAAGACAGCATTCAAGTTTTCAGCAAAGATTATAACTAACCACATTTGCAATAGCGCATAGGTCTCAAGTTTACTCATATCAATAGCATAATCAACTAGCGAGCCATAATAATAAAACTCGGATGACAACACTTTCTCAAAACAATCATAATATGATATAACAGGATGGTATCTCGCTAGCCCTTTCTGAGACTGCAAAACATAAATGCAGAGCACCTTTAAAGACCAAGGACTAGCTAGACATTGTAATTCATGGTAAAAGAGATCCAGTCAAGTCATACTCAATGTAAACTAACAGTAATGAATGCAAATGACAGCGGTGCTCTCCAACTGGTGCTTTTTAATAAGAGGATGATGATTCAGCATAAAAGTAAATAGATAGGCCCTTCGCAGAGGGAAGTAGGGATTTGTAGAGGTGCCCGAGCTTGGTTTTGAAACAGAGGTGAATAATATTTTGAGCGGTATACTTTCATTGTCAACATAACAACCAAGAGATGGCGATATCTTCCATGCTACACACATTATAGGCGGTTCCCAAACAGAATGGTGAAGCTTATACTCCCCCTTCCACCAACAAGCATCAATCCATGGCTTGCTCGAAACAACGAGTGCCTCCAACTAACAAGAGTCCCATGGGGAGTTTTGTTTGCAATTATTTTGATTTAGTTTGCATAAAGCATGGGACTGGGCATCCTGGTGACTAGCCATTTATCTCATGGGTGAGGAGTGGAGTCCACTCCTCTTGAGAATAACCCGCCTAACATGGAAGATACGGACAACCCTAGTTGGTACATGAGCTATTCGAGCATACAAAACAGGATATTTATTTGAAGGTTTAGAGTTTGGCACATACAAATTTACTTGGAACAGCAGGTAGATACCGTATATAGGTAGGTATAGTGGACTCATGTGGAATAACTTTGGGGTTTAAGGGATTGGATGAACAAGAAGTATTCCCGCTTAGTACAGGTGAAGGCTAGCAAAAGACTGGGAAGCGACCAGCTAGTGAGCGACAACAGTCATGAACATGCATTAAAATTAATCAACACTGAATGCAAGCATGAGTAGGATATAATCCACCATGAACATAAATATCGTCAAGGCTATGTTGATTTTGTTTCAACTACATGCATGAACATGCGCCAAGTCAGGTCACTTAAATCATTCAGAGGAGGATACCACCCTATCATACCACACCATAACCATTTTAATAGCATGTTGGCACGCAAGGTAAACCATTATAACTCATAGCTAATCAAGCATGGCATAAGAAACTATGATCTCTAGTTGTCATTGCAAACATTTTTATTCATAATAGGCCGAATCAGGAACGATGAACTAATCATATTTACAAAAACAAAAGAGGTCGAGTTCATACCAGCTTTTCTCATCTCAGCCAATGCATCATATAACATCATAATTGCCTTTCACTTGCACGACCGAACGATGTGAATAATAATAATAATAGTGCACGTGCATTGGACTAAGCTGGAATCTGCAGGCATTCAATAAACAGGAGAAGACAAGGCAATATGGGCTCTTTTGTCAGATCAACAATAATGCATATAAGAGCCACTTCAACAATTTAATTATGGTCTTCTCCTATCGACCCCCAAAGAAAAGAAAAGAAATAAAACTATTTACACGGGAAAGCTCCCAACAAGCAAAAGAAGAACAAGAAATATTTTTGGGTTTTCTTTTAGTTACTACTACAAGCATGGAAGGTAAATTAATTAAAAGCTACAACTAATTTTTTTTGGTTTTTCTTAAGGTTTATTAAACACACAAGAAGAAAGCATAAAAAGGAAAAATGAACTAGCATGGATGATACAATGAAAAAGTATGAGCACCGACATCTAGCAGTGAGTGTGTGAGCATAAATGTAATGTCGGTGAGAAATACGTACTCCCCCAAGCTTAGGCTTTTGGCCTAAGTTGGTCTATGGCCGCGGCTGGCCTGGCGGATATCCATAATAGTAGTTGGGGTCATACTGAGAAGAATAGGAGGAAGGCTCCGATTGCCACTGGCTGACAATCATCTCCGGATCCCACTGGTAATTAGACTGTCCAGAAGGATCAAATTGTGGTTCCGACTCTGGCTCCTCGGCTGGTGCAGGGTTCCGGTAGGCGTGGATAGCCGTCAACGGAACAAGGTACATGCCTACAGTCAAATCAAACAAAGAAGGAGCAGGCAAGGTAATAGTCTCAGGATGATGTTTATTAAAGAACAATTGATATTTAAGCTCTCCTTCCCTATTCTTAACAATAAAATCATGTGCCACCATACTTTTATAATCTAAATAAACACAAGGCAGCACCTTTTCTTCCTTCTCATAATGCCTAATAGGTATGTTAAAATGTGCAGCTAGGCGTGTAGTGTAGATGCCTCCAAAGATGGGGCCCTTGGTACGGTTCAGACTTAACCGTTTAGCAATAATGCCGCCCATACTAAAAGAGTTATCACCGTATAAACCGTGGTGCAAAATAATAATATCAGGGATACTCAGGTTTCCACAGTTTCCGCGACCAATTAAGCAACAACTAGCAAATAATGCAAAATAACGTAAAACAGGAAAGTGAATGCCAGTGATTCGTGCATCGGAAACCTTCCTTGTTTCCCCTACAGTGATAGTTTCAATAAATCCCTCCACATCATCACGATGTGGTTCTTCTGTATTGCCCTCAAAAGGGACTAAACAAATCCGACAGAAATCATAAAGTGACATCTCCTTATGCTCATCATATAAATGAAACTCCATCGTAGGTGGTGAGTTCCTAGAATGAAAATGAAAGTTTTGCACAAAGGTATTTGTGAGCAAGAGATACTGATCGCATTGGTCGTGGAGGAAAGCGGTAAGGCCTGCAGTCTGATCCAACTCATGAAAATCTTCATAAATCCCGGTTGCTCTCAAGAAATCCTCGGAAGGCCATTCACACGCCCAAACCTCCGCGGTGCAAGGCATATTATACTTAGGCTTCAGTGCCTTTTCCTTCGAGCTTTGGCTCGATGAGCCCCTCAAAAGTCTCCTCATCATTTTCTGAAAAATTCTGAAATTTTTAGTAACTTTAAAATAAAAGTAAACCAAACTCAATAATATTGATAGCAACTACTCCTACAAGTGCCTAGGGCCTATATCATGCATCAAAACTACTTGGAACCATATAAATTTGACATGCAAGCTCAAGAACAGGGCCACCTAAGCAGGAAAAATTTGCAATGAATAAAGTACTAGAATAAAAACTAATTGGACCAATGGAGGAGTCACATACCAAGGAACAATCTCCCCAAGCAGTTTTGTGAGAGGTGCTTTGAGCAAGGAGATCAAAAATGGCAGCAAAACGAGCTTGGACTCGGGTTTGAGCTGGTTATTCGTGTTTGGGGGAGGAAGATGAAGTGTATGGGTGAAAGGATAAGTGGAGGAGGGCCACCGTGGGCCCATGAGGCAGGGGGGCGCGCCCTCCACCCTCGTGGCAAGGTGGTTGGCCCCCTGGTGTGTTCTTTGTTCCATAAATCCTCAAATATTCTAGAAAAAATCATATTTAATTTTCAGGGCATTTGGAGAACTTTTATTTTCGAGGTATTTTTATATTGCACGGATAATCAGATAACAGACAGAAAAATATTTATTTTATTTTATTTAATGTAAATAATAGAAAGTAAAAGTGGGGTATAGAAGGTTGTGCCTTCTAGTTTCATCCATCTCATGATCATTAAAAGGAATCCACTAACAAGGTTGATCAAGTCTTGTTAACGAACTCATTCCGAATAACATGGAACCGGAGAAATTTCGAATAACACTCTGTTACCTCAACAGGGATATGCACATCCCCAATAATAAGAATATCATTATTTCTTCTTGATAGTAGGAAGAGGAAATTCAAAACCTCCAAATATAATCGATGGAATTTTTCCAATAGAATTGATACTGTGAACTTGAGGTTGTTTCCTCGGAAAGTGTACCGTATGCTCATTACCATTAACATGAAAATTGACATTGCCTTTAGTGCAATCAATAACAGCCCCTGCAGTATTCAAAAAGGGTCTTCCATGAATAATAGACATACTATTGTCCTTGGGAATATCAAGAATAACAAAGTCCGTTAAAATAGTAATGTTTGCAACTACAACAGGCACATCCTCACAAATACCGACAGGTATAGCAGTTGATTTATCAGCCATTTGCAAATATATTTCAGTAGGTGTCAACTTATTCAAATCAAGTCTACAATATAAAGAGAGAGGCATAACACTGGCTCCAAGATCACATAAAGCAGTTTTAACATAGTTTCTTTTAATGGAGCATGGTATAGTGGGTACTCCTGGATCTCCAAGTTTCTTTGGTATTCCACCTTTAAAAGTATAATTAGCAAGCATGGTGGAAATTTCAGTTTCCGGTATCTTTCTTTTATTTGTAATAATATCTTTCATGTACTTAGCATAAGGATTAGTTTTGAGCATATCAGTTAATCGCATACGCAAAAAGATAGGTCTAATCATTTCAGCAAAGCGCTCAAAATCCTCATCATCCTTTTTCTTGGATGGTTTGGGAGGAAAGGGCATGGGTTTCTGAACCCAAGGCGCTCTTTCTTTACCATGTTTTCTAGCAACAAAGTCTTTCTTATCATAACGTTGATTCTTTGATTGTGGGTTATCAAGATCAACAACAGGTTCAATTTATATGTCATTATCATTACTAGGTTGAGCATCATTATGAACATTATTATTAGCATTATCACTAGTTTCAGGTTCATTACCAGATTGTGTTTCAGCATCAGAAATAGAAATATCATTTGGATTGTCAGGTGTTTCAACAATAGGATCACTAGAAGCATGCAAAGTCTTATCATTTTTCTTTTTCTTCTTTTTAGAAGAACTAGGTGCATCTATATTATTTCTCTGAGAATCTTGCTCAATTCTCTTAGGATGGCCTTCAGGATACAAAGGTTCCTGAGTCATTCTACCAGTTCTAGTAGCCACTTTAACAGCATAATCATTATCTTTACTATTCAATTCATTGAGCAAATCATTTTGAGCTTTAAGTACTTGTTCTACTTGAGTGGTAACCATAGAAGCATGTTTACTAATAAGTTTAAGTTCACCTTTAACATTAGCCATATAATCACCCAAGTGTCCAAGCATATTTGAATTATATTTTAGTTGTCTACCAAAATAAGCATTAAAATCTTCTTGCTTAGCCATAAATTTATCAAACTCATCTAAGCATGGGCTAGCAAATTTAGTAAATGTGATTACAGCTTTATCATATCTATAGAGAGAATTTACCTTTACTACCTGTCTCGGGTTATCAAGACCATGTGTTTCTACAATAGGTAAAGGATTAAGATTATATGTTTCTTCAACAGGCGGTAAATTAAGACCATGTATTTCTTTAATATGAGGTAGATTCTTAACATCTTCAGCTTTAATACCTTTTTCTTTCATATATTTCTTTGCCTCTTGCATATCTTTAGGACTGAGAAATAGAATACCCCTCTTCTTTGGAGTTGGTTTAGGAATAGGCTCAGGAATTGGCTCCGGAGGTGTCTAATTATTTTCATTTGTCAACATCTTATTCAATAGAATTTCAGCATCATCCGGTGTTCTTTCCCTGAAAACAGAACCAACACAACTATCCAGGTAATCTCTGGAAGCATCAGTTAGTCCATTATAAAAGATATCAAGTATTTCATTTTTCTTAAGAGGATGATCAGGCAAAGCATTAAGTAATTGGAGAAGCCTCCCCCAAGCTTGTGGGAGACTCTCTTCTTCAATTTGCACAAAATTATATATATCCCTTAATGCAGCTTGTTTCTTATGAGCAGGGAAATATTTAGCAGAGAAGTAATAAATCATATCCTGTGGACTACGCACACATCCAGGATTAAGAGAATTAAACCATATCTTAGCATCACCCTTTAATGAGAACGGAAATATTTTAAGGATATAAAAATAGCGAGTTATCTCATCTTTAGTGAATAGGGTGGCTATATCATTCTGTTTAGTAAGATGTGCCACAACAGTTTCAGATTCATAACCATGAAAATGATCAGATTCAACCAAATTAATTATATCAGGATCAACAGAGAATTCATAATCCTTATCAGTAACAAAGATAGCTGAAGTAGCAAAAGCAGGGTCAGGTTTCATTCTAGCATTTAGAGATTGCTTACTCCATTTAGCTAATAATTTTTTAAGTTCAGTTCTATTTCTGCAAGCTAAAATAGCTAAAGAAGCATCTTGATCAAAAACATAACCCTTAGGAATGGCAAGTGGTTCTTCATCATCACTTTCATCAGTATCATCAGATTCAATATTTCAATTTCTCTAGCCCTAGCAAGTTGTTCATCAAGAAAAGCACTAAGTGGCATAGTAGTATCAGGCATAGAGGTAGTTTCATCATAAGTATCATGCATAGCAGAAGTGGCATCATCAATAACATGCGGCATATCAGAACGAATAGTAGAAGTAGGTGTAGGTGTCGCAAGCTTAGTCAAAACAGAAGGTGAATCAAGTGCAGAGCTAGATGGCAGTTCCTTACCTCCCCTCGTAGTTGAGGGATAGATCTTGGTTTTTGGATCTCTCAAATTCTTCATAATGATAAGAAGATATATATCCCAAGTGACTCAAAGAATAGAGCTATGCTCCCCGGCAACGGCGCCAGAAAATAGTCTTGATAACCCACAAGTATAGGGGATCACAACAGTTTTCGAGGGTAGAGTATTCAACCCAAATTTATTGATTCGACACAAGGGGAGCCAAAGAATATTCTCAAGTATTAGCAGGTGAGTTTTCAATTCAACCACACTTGGAAACTTAATATCTGCAGCAAAGTGTTTAGTAGCAAAGTAATATGATAGTAGTGATAATGATGGCAAAAGGTAACAATAGTAAAAGTAATGTTTTTGGTATTTTGTAGTGATGATAGCAACAACAACGGAAAAGTAAATAAGCGAAGAACAATATATGGAAAGCTCGTAGGCAATGGATCGGTGATAGAGAATTATGCCGAATGTGGTTCATCATGTAACAGTCATAACCTAGGGTGACACGGAACTAGCTCCAGTTCATTGATATATTGTAGGCATGTATTCCGAACATAGTCATACGTGCTTATGGAAAAGAACTTGCATGACATCTTTTGTCCTACCCTCCCGTGGCAGCGGGGTCCTTACGGAAACTAAGGGATATTAAGGCCTCCTTTTAATAGAGAACCAGAACAAAGCATTAACACATAGTGAATACATGAACTCCTCAAACTACGGTCATCACCGGTAAGTATCCCGATTATTGTCACTTCGGGGTTAACGGATCATAACACATAATAGGTGACTATAGACTTGCAAGATAGGATCAAGAACACTCATATATTGATGAAAACATAATAGGTTCAGATCTGAAATCATGGCACTCGGGCCCTAGTGACAAGCATTAAGCATAGCAAAGTCATAGCAACATCAATCTCAGAACATAGTGGACACTAGGGATCAAACCCTAATAAAACTAACTCGATTACATGATAGATCCCATCCAACCCATCACCGTCCAGCAAGCCTACAAAGGAATTACTCAAGCACGGTGGTGAGCATCATGAAATTGGTGATGGAGGATGGTTGATGATGACGATGGCGACGAATTCCCCTCTCCGGAGCCCCGAACGGACTCCAGATCATACCTCCCGAGAGGTTTTAGGGCTTGGCGGCGGCTCCGTATCGTAAAACACAATGATTTCTTCTCTCTGATTTTTTTCTCATCAAAACTCAATATATGGAGGTGGAGTTGGAGTCGGAGAGGCAACAGGGGGCCCACGAGGTAGGGGGCGCGCCCTAGGGGGGCAGGCGCGCCCCATCCTCGTGGCAAGGTGGTGGCCCCCCCGGCCTTCATCTTTGGAAGGTATTTTTCTTATTTTCTAAAAAGTGTCTCCGTGAAGTTTCAGGTCATTCCAAGAACGTTTTCTCCTGCACATAAATAACTCCATGGTAATTCTGCTGAAAACAGCGTCAGTCCGGGTTAGTTCCATTCAAATCATGAAAGTTCGAGTCCAAAACAAGGGCAAAAGTGTTTGGAAAAGTAGATACGTTGGAGACGTATCAATGACCCGCTTTTGCTAGTTAGCCCGTAGCAACAACGACACTAGCGACCCTGGTACTTCTGAAACCAGAAACGGCAGCGACAGGCCCCGATGCAACAAACACAAGCGTCGAAGTAACAATGATAGTACCGAAGACACATTGGTTAATGCCGGATTCAGTGGCTCCAAATCTGGTCAACAGAAGAAGCCATTTAAAAGAAATAAAGATGGATCATCTAGCCTGGACCGAATACTCGATCGACCTTGCCAAATTCACGGCACCCCCGACAAGCCTGCCAACCATACCAACAGAAGCTGTTGGGTCTTTAAACAAGTCAGTAAGCTAAACACCGGACATAAGGAGAAGGGGTCGCCCAGTGAGGATGAGGACGATGAGCCTCACCCACCGAACACCGGGGACAGAAGAAATTTCTCCCCGAGGTCAAAACGGTGAATATGATATACGCTACTCACATCCCCAAGCAGGAGCGCAAGCGCGCTCTAAGGGACATCTATGCGATAGAGCCAGTCGCCCCAAAATTCAGTACATGGTCAGCCTGTCTGATCACTTTTGATCAGAGAGCATCTGACTAGTATCCGTCACGGAGGCTTGGCTGCGTTGGTACTCGACCAAATTATCGACGAATTCCACCTTACGCGGGTCCTCATGGACGGCGGCAACAGCCTTAACCTGCTCTATTAGGACACGGTCCGCAAAATGGGTATTGATTCGTCAAGAATTAAACCCACCAAAACTACCTTTAAAGGAGTAATACCTGGTGTCGGTGTCAAAACCGGCGGATCTCGGGTAGGGGGTCCCGAACTATGCGTCTAGGCCGGATGGTAACAGGAGGCAGGGGACACGATGTTTTACCCAGGTTCGGGCCCTCTTGATGGAGGTAAAACCCTACGTCCTGCTTGATTAATATTGATGATATGGGTAGTACAAGAGTAGATCTACCATGAGATCGGAGAGGCTAAACCCTAGAAGCTAGCCTATGGTATGATTGTATGTTGTGGTTGTTGTCCTACGGACTAAAACCTTTCGGTTTATATAGACACCAGAGAGGGTTAGGGTTACACAAGGTCGGTTACAAAGGAGGAGATATCCATATCCGTATTGCCTAGCTTGCCTTCCACGGCAAGTAGAGTCCCATTGAGACACGAGACGAAGTCTTCAATCTTGTATCTTCATAGTCTAACTGAAAGTGCTAGTGATCGACTAGAGGGGGGGGGGTGAATAGGCGAATTTTATGAAAGTCTTCAAAACATGGAAGTTTCGAAGACAAACGATAGAAATAAACCTATTACCATGGAGCGGAAGGTAGACTACACTAGGCAAACCATAGTCAAGTATTCAATGGAGTGAAATCACAATGACTAATAGCAGCTAGGCAGTAAAGATCAGGTAGGAAGATATTGTGAAGCCAATCAGAACAAGCAGTCACGCAGTGAAGACAAAAGATAAAGCAATCATACAATGACTTCACAAGGACCAACAGTAAGTAAAGGGAAGGGAAGGATGAAACCAGTGACTCATTGAAGACAATGATTTGTTGGACCAGTTCCAGTTGCTGTGACAACTGTACGTTTGGTTAGGGAGGCTGAGATTCAACTCAGAAGACCTCGTCTTCACCTTATTCCCCTTGAGCTAAGGACACCCAGTCCTTGCCCAATCACTCTGGTAAGTCTTCAAGGTAGACTTCCAAACCTTCACATACTTCGTTCAGCGGCGATCCACAATGACTCTTGGATGCTCAGAACGCGACGCCTAACCGGCTGGAGGATTCACAGTCCTCAAGTGTAATAAGTCTTCAGATCACACAGACAGGAAGACTTAAGTGATGCCTAACACTCTTTGGCTCTGGGTGTTCAGGGCTTTATCCTTGCAAGGAATTCTCTCTCAACGGCTTCGAGGTGGGTTGCTCTCAAACGACAAAAGCCGTGTACTAACTCTGAGCAGCCAACCGTTTATGGTTGTAGGGGGTGGGCTATTTATAGCCACTAGGCAACCCGACCTGATTTGTCCGAAATGACCCTTGGTCACTAAGGAACTGACACGTGTTCCAACGGTCAGATTTCAAACACACACGGCAACTTTACTTGGGCTACAAGCAAAGCTGACTTATCCAACTCTGGACAAGATTTGCTCTCATAGTCTTCACTCGAAGACATAGGATTTTGGTTAAGCATCACTTCAGTCATTCTGACTGGTTCACTTGGACCCCACTTAACAGTACGGTGGTTCCTATGACTCAACAAAGTAGAAAAAGAACGACGAAAGAACTAAGTCTTCGCGCTCCATAGTCTTCATGCGATGTCTTCTCTTGTCATAGTCTTCAATGTGAATGTATTCACATACCACCTTTGACTTCAATGTCTTCTTACATTTTTAGGGGTCATCTCTGGAAGGAAAACCGAATCAATGAGGGACTTCTACCTGTGTTATCCTGTAATTCTCACAAACACATTAGTCCCTCAACTAGGTTTGTCGTCAATACTCCAAAACCAACTAGGGGTGGCACTAGATGCACTTACAACCTCCCCCTTTTTGGTGATTGATGACAAACTAGTTGAAGTTTTCAACGGGGAATAAAATATGTGAAATTGTAAAGGATAGGTTATTGTCTTCATAAGTGGCAAAGGCTCCCCCTGAAGATGTGCATATAAGTAATTTGCTTTTGGTATGCAAATGCACATGGCAGGTTGTACTTGTGGAGATCCTCTTCAACTTATGATGACAATTCATCATGCATGAAAAGTATGTGAAGATAATGACATGCATAATGAAAAATGAACGTATGCAAAATGATCTAAGTGCGGAATTTATCGTCACACATGCGGAATTTATCATCGCATCACAGAAAAGCAAATAAGTAGCAGACGACCATCGAGTTTGAGTGTTACAACTCAAGGAACCAAATGTATCAAAACGCGAGAGTTGTAAACACTAGGCAAAATATAAAACCACCGCCCATATGGACCCGCTTGAAGACTATCAAACTCATATGCTTCTCCCCCTTTTGTCAGTAAGGACCAAAAAGGTTTGAAGACATAGAGCACCTACTCGTTCCCATGAGGAGTTGGTGAAGCAGCAGGGTCGTCGGAGTTGGTTGGCGGTGCAGACGAACTCGGTGTAGTGGTGATTCGCGCCAAAGGTGGTGAAGTAGCATCGTCTTCATCATCGATGACACGTGCATTCACTGTTGCAGCAAAGGAGGAGAACTCAGAGTCTTCAAGAGACGGAGTACGCCGCAGCAAGGTCCTTCTTGGAGGTGTTGAGTCAAACTTGAAGCGTTCAGAGAAACCATCCTCTTGAAGATCATCTTTCGAACACATAAGCGTCAGCCCTTTCCATGTACGCCGACAAGTTTCATGGGCGACAAAGGCATTCTTGGTGGCAAGGTTGCGAATCCTGTTTACGTCCACCAAGAGGCTTTGCATTTGGCGCTTCAGCCAGTCATGATGCTTATCCTGTTTCTGATGAAGGGAAACCAGAAGCTCTCGGTCATTGAGAACACGGGATCGCTTCTTGGGCCGTTGTGCAATGGTGCTTTCAGTGGCTTCAGTGAGGGCACGATGAGGTGCACAGGTAGTACCAACCAGAGGATAAACACGAGTGACTGCTGGGTCGCCTTCATTGTGTTGAGAGAAACTTTGCTTATCAACATTCTGAAGACTAAGGGGCTCCTTGGCAGGCTCTGGATAGATGGCTTCAACTGACATGTCGACGTCAGGCAGAAAAATCCGATGATTGCGAGCAGAGGGCTGATAGGTGACAGCTGAGTGTAGTTTGATCAGACGCATAATCCATGGGGCGTAAAACTTCAAGCCAAAGAGATCAGATCCGGATGCAACAAGTTGGCGGATGAAGAAGTCTTGTGCATTGAAGCTTTTGCCGTGAAGAATATGGAAGACCAAAGTCTTCATTGCACCTTCCAGCTTTGCATGTGGAGAATGTCCTTTGATGGGCCAGAGAGTTTGCCTTATGATGTGATAGATAGTGCGTGGCAGATACTCAAGGTCTTCAACAAAGAACTCCTTAGGATATTCAGCATCTAGAGGCAAAGGCTTCATCATGCTAAGCATCTGACTCATGTTGGGTTCAGGCTTGTGAAAAATGCTTTCCATAGTAGCAGTGTGAAGTTGACAACCAGGTTCATAAAGATCTCCTGGAGTGGGCAGGCCAGTGAGCTCAACGATATCAAAGGCTTTGGCTTCGTGATGAACATTGCCTGTCATCCACTCAAGGACCCAAGTCTTCGGATCCCTGTTGTAGCCACGAATATGAAGAGTGGCATAGAATTGGAGCAGCAATTCTTCGTTCCAGTGCTCCTTGTCAGTGACGAACTACAACAAACCAGATTCTCTGAAGCAATCCAGTGCTTCTTCCAAATAGGGCAGACCAGTTATGGCTTCAGTGTCAAGACGCATATGGGGAAAAATGCGACCTTGATTGTACAAGATGCATGAGTAATAACTGCACTGCTGATAGCTCCAGAACCGATCAGAAGATATTCTTGCCTTTGAGTAGGGGTTCTTGGTGCTATTGAAGAAGGTGTTGTGCGCTTTGAAGCCATTGACATTGAACGATCCGTGTGCAGATGCAGTGCCTGGAAACCTAGGCAGCCTTGGCATTGGCTTCTGAACCTGAGGCCTGCGCTCGACGTGATAGTCAAATTGGGGACCAGCAGCAGGTGGAGGAACAAGAGGAGGCCATTTGACAGTGATGAGCTGACCATAGTTGTATGCTTGCTCAATAGTATGTGGCCTTGGTGGCGGAACAGGAGCAGTGGCATCAACAGAGGCGTCAGGCTGCACATCTGTTGCAGGTGCATCATTGGCTTCATTGGCCTCTGGCACAGTTTTAGGTGCAGGCTCCACAGTGTCTTCAGCCATGACCACGTCATTGGCTTCAGTGGTATTAGTGGTGGCAGCCTCAGGATTCTCAACCTCCACTTGAGGGGCTGGAGGGTCGGTCACGTTCTCCTCGAGAACAACATCTTGGTGAGACGGGGGTGTAGCAACTCTTGAAACTCTTGGGGCTTCTTCTTCATCTTCTAATTCATCGGCTGATGCAGCCGGAACATCTTCAGCCATTTTGGCTTTGGATTTAGACACGTGCATTGTGGGAGTGACTTGGGGCCTTGGTCCTTTGCGAAGCCTGCGTAATGCGGGCGACGCTTGTGGAGATGGAGTGTGCTGGGCCACAAAGTCATCATCATCTTGCACTGTTGGGGTAGTTTGCGGTTGGGGAGAGCTTGGAGTGTCCTGTCTCTGTGGGTGATCAGCCCACGATGCATCCTGAGCAGTTGGCGTCAGAGGACGACCAATGCTGATGAGTTCGTTGTGCGTGAGCACAGGCGATGATACCAGTTGGTGCTCGATCTGAGGAAGGACTTCATCATCTTCAACATTGTCATGGTGACCAATGTCTTCAGCAGCGGTGGGGTCAACTGCTGGAATGTCTTCAGCTTCAGGAGCCTCTGTGGAAGCAGGCTCATGAACTATCATCCGTCATTCTTGATGCGAAGATTTAGGACGAGCAACCGAGATGGGCTCGACAACAAGGGGCTTTGTGGGAGCAGCCCGATCTTTCTTGGTTTTGCGCTTCTTCTTGGAGGGAGCGACATCAGAAGCTTCAGGATGTTTCCTCTTTCTGGCTTCAGCCTCGACAGCCCTTGTCTTCTTTAATTCTGAAGCCACTGTGGGGACCTTAGGCTTCGAGCCTGTCATACTGGCTGGGAAGACAATGGGATGTGCTTCCTGCCTTGTTGCTTCAGGTTCGGCCACGGCTGGCTTCTTCTTCTTCGTTGCAGCCATCCTGGGATCGATGCCAGGACGCCCAAGAGCCTTGCGCTTTTCAGCTTCATTGTAGGCTTGCACGCACTTGTCAGCCAGACTCTTCATGTGCTCACAAAAACCTTTAGCTTCTTCGCGTTTCTTGAGAAAGGCTTCCTTGAGCTCGTGCAGCATAGTCTTGAAGTTCTTGACATCTCGCACGCTGAGCTTTGCCATGTGCTGCTTGAACTGAGCTTTCTCATAGTCGATCTTTTGCTTCAGTTCAACGATGCGCTGAGCTAGAGCTAGCTCAGAAGCAATGGCGCCAATGAAAGCGACGCTGAGGCCAATTGGAAGTTGTAGATCATCAAAGCTGAGATTGGGGGTTTCAAACCACTCATCAATGAAGTTGTGGATGATTGCCACGTCAAAGAGAGGTAAATCATTGAAGATTTCTACTTCTTCCTTGCTCTTAATCAGTTGCTCAAGAGCGTCATCTGGAAGATCTTCATTGCTGGACAGATCAATGGCGTCATTGCGCAGAATAGCAGCAGTAGTCAGTGCCTGATCAGTATTCTTTCTCATCTCAGTCTTCTTGCAGATACATGATAGATCTTCAGACTGCACACTGTCTTCAGGAGGTGTAGTAGCCAGTGGCTTCGCCCGTAAGATTTTTGGTGCTGAGGCAGACTTTGAAGCTGTAGGCTTCTTCAGTTTCTTTGGCTTCGGTGGTGCATGCGCTTCATCAGATTCAGCGTCATCTGCAGGCTCATCCACGGCTGTCCCTTGAACCATGATATGAGTGATGAGACCTTCCAGGTTGTAGAAGGGCCCAACAAGATTGGGTTCAGCTTCGCGTGTGCCATCAGCACGAGGAGCAGAGGGGCCTGGATTGAAGTCTAAGCCTCGTGACTTCTTGTTCTCTTTGGCCGAGTTCCTGGCAAACTGAAGGTTGCGCTTGAACAGATTATCATCGTGGCACCACAGTAATGAAGATGGGTCTGCATCCTCAGGCTGCGGTCCACGGACCATGCAAGGATAGAAGCCTTGTTCAATGGCTTCAGCTCTAGACTTGGGTTGAAGATTTCTGTATAGAATGTCTCCCCATGGTTGTTTGATGGCATTCTTCTCAGCATACTCCTGGGTCACGAACCTGTACTTGAACCACTGTTCTACCCAATATCTTCGAATCCATTGGATTCGAGTTTTTCGCTGATTGTAGTCCTCCTCTGGATCTGTCTTGTACAGCTCATAGAGGTTAGGAGGCAAATCTCTTGAGGTGTTGCCACGATGCTGTCTGCCACCCTTTCTTGTAGGTTTCTCTAGTGCCATGAAGCTTAAACTGAAGGGCTTTAACACGTTTAAAGGCTTCAAAGGCTTTCGCTTTCTGGTCAAACAGGAACTGGCTTCGGGAGAGTTAATGTGATGCTGTAAGAATTCTGCAAACGAATGCAGACTATGAGAACCAAGGGATTCTCCCATGGACATGTACCTGTGACAGCATTAAGGTGCGAGGGAAGGGGAAGAGGTCATATGCATTCTCAGAAGATTTTGAAGATAAATCAGTTTAGAAGACATTGACCTCATAGTGCGAAGACATTCACTCATAGATAGAGGGTTGGTTCCAGATTTGTACGAATCCACGAATAAGTACAAGTGAGGAATCTAACTACTTTGTGAAGCATAAGTGAACATACTAGGCATATTATGAGATGCAGTATGAAATAGATCCAACTTGTGTGAACAGAAACTACTTGTGGTAGAAAGAGATGAATCTATAGGATAAAGGGCCCGTAAAAAGGAAGTTTTATTTACCACACGAAGAACTGCTAGACGGAGTGGGAGAGGAGGCCAAGCAGTTCGATCGTCTGTGCCCTAACTTGGCGATGGAGGACACCTACAGCGACGGCGGAGAAGACGATGTCCGCGGCCGGTGTGAAAAAGGCGTCGGTGAGGTTGCGGCAGCTAAGCGCTTCGTCGCCGGCGTCGTCGAGGGCTAGCGGTGGCGCTAGGGTTTGTGCGAGAGTGGAAGAAAGGATAATGACTGTGGTGAGGCGTGTATTTATAGAGACAGGGACGGCACAGTGTTATTACACAAGTGCCCCTGGCGATTCACATCTGAAGGACACGTGGCCATCATGCAACATATCGGAGGTTGTTCCATGTTCCCACGCACGCCTGGATTGTCGGGTGGTCATTCCCACTTCTCTGGGTTTCAGGTGAAGGAATTAGCATTGAAAACGGACTTAATGTTTGTCTCTGTATCTTCTGCTGACTAGGACGCAGAGAAGACATTCGACAGTTTCAATAGAATGCATATGATTTGGACAGATAGAGTTTGAGATAGAAAGCATAGAGAGATTAGGGTCCGATCACATTCACTTAGTTCAAAAGATTCAACAAGGAAGACGTAGCTATAAGTGAATGCTGTAGAGGACAGAACACTAGTATGTATATATAAGAAGACAATCAAGTCAACATAGTGAAGATAATCATGAAGACAAGTTGAAAATGAAGACAAACAAAAGGTGAAGACATAGTACATGTAAGGCCATGGGTAAAACACTTCAAACAAAAGAATTTGGTGGTGGCGTTACCCACCGTATAGGAAGTATTCGACCCAGACACGGCGCACAATTATCGTGGCGCTCCGAAGTCAAATTCCACGTTAACGTATTCACACTCAGAGTGTAAGTCTTCATTGATTGAAGATATACTTTACTTCGTGTGTTGCACATCTAAGTCATCAACATGCATAAGTGTTAGGATGTGTGCCTGATCACAGGACATTTGAGGATTCCAAGATATTTAGCTCACACCGTAACTTGCAAAACCTCTTCTCATCCAAGGGCTTGGTGAAGATATCTGCCAATTGCTCTTCAGTGTTGACGTGTATGATATCAATATCTTCCTTCACAACATGATCTCTGAGAAAATGATGACGAATTTCAATGTGCTTTGTCTTCGAGTGCTGAACTGGGTTGTTGGCAATCCTAATGGTGCTTTCATTGTCGCAGTAGAGTGGTACTTGCTTCAGGTGAATGCCATAGTCTTTGAGTGTTTGCTTCATCCATAGAAGCTGAGCGCAGCAAGATCCAGCAGCAATGTATTCAGATTCAGCAGTGGAGAGAGATACACAGTTCTGCTTCTTTGAAGACCAGCATACAAGTGATCGTCCCAGAAAATGACATGTGCATGATGTAGACTTGCGATCCACCTTATCACCAGCATAATCAGCATCCGAGAATCCAACTAGATCAAACTCTGAGCCCTTTGGATATAATAATCCTAGTGTTGGGGTGTGAGCCAAATATCTGAGAATTCACTTCACAGCTAAGTGATGCGATTCCTTTGGTGCCGCTTGGAACCGGGCACACATGCAAACACTAAGCATGATATCTAGCCTAAATGCAAATAAATAAAGCAAGGAATCAATCATGGAGCGGTATACCTTTTGATCGAACTCTTTACCATTGTCGTCGGGACCCAGAGGATGTTTGGCTGGCATTGGCGTCGTGTAGCCTTTGCAATCTTGCATTCCAAATTTCTTTAGGCAATCTTTGAGGTATTTCTCTTGAGATATAAAGATGCCGTTGCATTGCTGACGTATTTGAAGACTGTCGGGGATATACCCCGTGGCGTAAACTGGCCGGAAGTATAACCCGGCTGGACTGGATGACTCACTGGTAACCCGCCCGGTCTTGGCGGTTCATTAGTAACCCGGTGGGTGGGTCGGATGGATGACGAGGCCCATGGCCCAGAAGGCCAGTTCACGTTTAATGGTGGGCCGGTTTAAGAGGAAAGGCATGAGGAACGTTTATCTTACAAGGAGTTAAGACCTGGACTTGTATCCGGTTTGTATTAGAGATAGACTAGTCCTAATCCTAATAGGACTCTACATGTAACCCGCCCCTCCAACATATATAAGGAGGGGCAGGGCTCCCCCAAAGGGACAAGATTCACAAGTTCCACGAGTTGGACAAGTTAGGTTTAGACAACAGCTCTCGAGATAGAGCAATCTTGTAACCATGGTCATCATCATCAATATCAATGAAGCAGGATGTAGGCCCCTCTCAAGCTGGGTAAAAACATCGCGTCTCTCCTCCCGCTCAACCCCTCTCAAGCTACCACATAGATGCGTTGGCCTCGCGACTAAGTCCTGACACTAAGGACATCTGCCGTGACAATTCCACGACAGTTGGCGCCCACCGTGGGGCCTGCGCACGGTGGTGTTGAGTTCTTGAAGGGATCTCTCCTCAGGATCGAGGAGCTCGCGATTCCGTCAGATAAGGAAAAGCTGGCAAGTAAATTGTTTTTTGATCAAGAACATGATCAAATTTGAAGCCAGCGCACACGACCAGATGATCTATTGAGGCCGGATTAATTTCCGCTGCCGCTGCAAGTCCTAGGGATCGGGAAGGTTGAAATTTTCCAGATGAGAAAGGAGCCGGTACAATAAATCACATCATCCACGAGTAGTACAAACCAGATCAAGAAAAGTCAGGGTTGCATGTTCAACATCTGCCATGTGCGCCATGATAATCCGCCGAGTCCGGTTTACAGAAAAAAGGAGATGCACCGCGAGTCACCCGAGACTACAGCTTAATCCGCCGAGTTCCACTGTCGGCCGCTGGCCTTGCCCTCTGCTGCTCTGGTACTGGCCGTTCTTCCCCGGTTCATCACGGCTAGACTTCTATTCCACAAACCCGCCGCCGCAGTTACGGCCTCCGCAGTGCCCTTGCTGTTGTTGCCGGTTGTGCACGAGCCGCCTCCGACTGTGCTGCGCCTGCTGTCGAAGCCTCTGCTTCGCTCCTTCAAATCGCCTCCATGGTCACTTACACCACGCCGACCCGCCGCTGCTATAGGCGTACCTCGAGACAGTTTTCGTGTCGCCTGACTCGCCTTGGGCCGCCAAGTCAACTCCAACCCGGAAACGGACAGAACTCCACCGGATTCGCTTTCACCGGGCCGACCCGGATTCGCCTGCAATGAGTCGCCGCCGCGCCTCCGTACCAGATCACTAGACCAGCTGCCACTTTAAGTTGTTGCCTGGCCGGTTTCGCCGGTGCGCCAAACTACCCCGGGCCTCGATTCAGACGCCCCTGCCACGGCCTCACACTGAGCCGCCGCCTCTGTCAGCACGAACTCGTGCCATAACCAGCCCCGGGCCCTCCGCACTCGTCATTCGGCTGTCATGGGCCACGGCCTCGCTCCGCCGAATCACCGCCGAGTGCTACGACCCGCCTTCAAGCCATTCCGAACTGGGCCTGCCTTGCCTCGTGGCCGGTTTGCTCCTACCCGAGGTTCGCCACGCCACCCCGGTCGAGCCGCCATGGCCTCGCCTACAAACTGCCACCGTGGGTTGCCTCCGCCTGGAGCGAGTCTGCCACCACTTCGCCGGGTCGGCTCCATGGATACTGGTCTCTTCTGAGTTGCTGATTCCAAGAACCTACCATCGGCCCACGCCATCGCTTCCGCAACCCCGCGGTTGGGCCGCCCTTGTTGATCCGCTTGGTCGCCTCAGATCGCTTTAAGCAGTCTTCCGCTTGTGGTGACTCTGGTGTTTTGAACCGCCGTATCTCGAGCCGCCTGCACCCCCCGCTTACGTCCTGAGTCACTAGGGGCCTCCTCACCTGCAGCTGCACTAAACCGGCGTGGCTGAACTACTCGTCTCCGTCTTCACCTTCGCTGCTGTGGACTGCAACTCCACGTCAAAATCGCCGTCGCCGCCTTGCCAAGTCGCCGGCGCCCCTCTCGCAAACCGGCCGGGGATCAGAGGCCCCAAGCTGCCTAAGCCCTCGCCAAGCCGCCTGTTTAAAACGGCTGTCAACATATGGCCGCGTTAAGTCGCCATCGCTCTTTGCCGAGTCGCCGCCTCATCTTCAGTCTGCACGGCGACGGTCTTGACCCGGCCTCGCTTCACGGTGCTTCCAAGTCACCCCCGCCCGGGTCGTGTTGCCCCTGCCTCGCCGGTTCAGGAGAAAAATGTCCGGTTTGACCATCATATTGTGGCAAAAAAAACCATTGCTCGCTTCAAGTATGGAGGAGGAGCTATGTAATACCCCGGATATGACTCTCCCAATTTGTACTCCAACTCTTGCCGTTTCCGACGTTAAGTTATTTTTTATTTTCTCGAGTTCGGGTTTTTGTATCCGTGTGTTGTTGTCTTTGTCATGCATCTCATATCATGTCATCATGTGCATTGCATTTGCATACGTGTTCATCTCATGCATTCGAGCTTTTTCCCCGTTGTCCGTTTTGTATTCTGGCGCTCCGTTCTCCTCCGGTGGTCATTTCTAGCTTTCTTTCGTGTGTGGGGATTAAACATTTCCGGATTGGACCGAGACTTGCCAAGCGGCCTTGGTTTACTACCAGTAGACCGCCTGTCAAGTTTCGTAGCATTTGGACTCCGTTTGATACTCCAACGGTTAACCGAGGGACCGAAAAGGCCTCGTGTGTGTTGCAGCCCAACACCCCTCCAATTTGGCCCAAAACCCACCTAAACCCTCTCCATCATCTAGAGCGTTCCATCGCGATCGCGTGGCCGAAAACCGCACCTCATTTGGACTCTCCTAGCTCCCTCTATGCCTATATAAAGGACCCCTTCTAAAAAATCCCGGATCCCCTCCATCCCTGACCTCAGATCCATTCCCACCCGCCGCCGCCGGACAAAGACGCCACCGACGGACGTGTCCGCCCACCGTGTCCGCCGCCACATGTCGTCACCGGGTTCGCTGAGGCGCCCCGCCCACATCCCCGCGCTCCGGCCCGCCGGGCCCAGGCGGGGCCCTCCCGGCCCGGGTCGCCGCCGCCCCGCGCCGCTTGAGGCTCCTGCGCCACCGCCCGCGCCTCTCGCCTCCTCCGCCCGGCGCCACCGCGCCCCTTGCCGGCGGCCGCCGCTCCGCCGCGTCGGCACCACCTCGCCGCGCCCTTCTTCCGCCGCTCCGCCGCGCCGGCCGGCCACCGCCGCCACCACTCCGACGAGCTCTGGCGCTCGTCGCCACCGCCCCAGCCTCGTCCACGAGCTCCTCTGGCGAGCTTCTTCTCCGGCCATGAACAGTAACTCCGGCGGGCTGCTCCGAAATCCGTGCCAGATCCAGATCTGAAAATATCTCGGTTGACTTTTGCCTCGAAACCCTAGTTCATGTGCCCATCTTCATCATGCTATAACTTTGCATCCGTAACTCCGTTTTTGGCATATAGCATATCAAAATGTTCATCTCAGAGAGTACATAATTTCATTCCATTGCGTCATTTTCATTTGAGTTCATATTGATGCCCGAAATGCTGTTAGAAGAGGGCTACTTGATATAATTGTCAGATCTGCTACTCCATTTAGATATTTGTCATTTTTGCCATGATTATTGTGTGCATGATATGCCCATGAGCTCTACATATGTTTTGTTAAGGGTTTTGTCATCTTTCCAGAGGTGCAAACCATGTATTTTTTGTGATGTGTGTGGTGACTAGCACAAGCTTGCAAAGTGAGGCAATTGGTAATTCTGATTTCAGAGATTGAGCAATTCCACTAAGTCCTTGAGCTGTTTATTTCATATGGCCTTATGTTCTTGTTGTTTCCTAATGATCCGTGCCTCTTTTGAGGATAATCAGTAAGGATGTTTTGTTAATCTTGTAGTGCTCTATCCATCCATGCCTTTGTTTGCAATTATGGAGCAACCTAACTTGAGTCAATCGAGCTCTACTTTTGCTACTTCATGAATCTGGGTAGATTGTCTACTTGTTAGCGATTTTGCCGATGATGTTGTAGTTGATCCGTGCATGCTATGCTATTGTTCTTGCCATGTCTAGCTTGCATTTTATGTATTCTTGATGGGTGTATGCTTAGATTGCCATGACTTTCTCCGTAGTGAGTGCATCGAGCTCGTAAACATGCCTACTTGATATCTGTTTTCAGCATGCGCCAGTTTTCACTAAGTCTGTGATCTGATTATATTTTTGCCATGTTCACATGCTTGCAATTGTATTTTCTAATCCCTTTTGGCTCAAGGTCACTAAGGGACTTTTGTTAAGCTATTTGAGTAGCTCCATGCCATGCTTTACTTTGCCATGTTCAGGTCCTGTAGCATATAGTTTTGTCGCCCCGAAGAGTGCTACCTGATCTGAAATTCCAGACAAGTGTTAATTTCACTAAGTCTGAGATCTGTTTGCCATATGCATTTTTGCCATGCTTGTTTGAACCTGTTAATGGATGATTTGGCCGTTTCTCAGTGCTAGACTTCTGTTAAGCATCATGAATGCATCCCTGCCATGTATTTTTTTGCCATGTTTGGGTGCTGTAGCTTGTTCATCTCATTGCATTTAGATGGCTACTTGCTGTAAATCGCAGACCGGTGTCATATTTGATTTGCTTGCCATTTCCAAACCGTAACTCCTATTCCGGTGTTCTTTATATCGTTTTCAAGCGATTTCATCTCATCTTTCCAGTGGCACACTTGGATTTCCAAGTTGATTCCACGTTCATGCATCTCTTGTCAAATCTCGCATATGCATCCCGCATCGCATCCCGCATAGCATATCATCTTTGCTTCATATTGTTTGAGCTTTGCACGTGGTTGATTGTGCCCTTGTTGCTTGTTTGTCTTGTTTGGGTAGAGCCGGGAGACGAGTTCGCTAACGAGGAGCCCGCTGAGTTTGCTTTCGAGGATCCAGTCAACTCTGACAACTTTGCAGGCAAGATGATCATACCCTCGAAATCACTACTATCTTTGCTATGCTAGATTGCTCGCTCTTTTGCTATGCCATTGCTACGATGCCTACCACTTGCTTTCAAGCCTCCCAAATTGCCATGTAAAACCTCTAACCCACCATGTCCTAGCAAACCATTGATTGGCTATGTTACCGCTTCGCTCAGCCCCTCTTATAGCGTTGCTAGTTGCAGGTGAAGATTGGAGGCCGTTCCTTGTTGGAACATTTATTTACTTGTTGGGATACCATTATATTATCTTGTTATCTTAATGCATTTATACACTTGGTAAAGGGTGGAAGGCTCGGCCTCTCGCCTAGTGTTTTGTTCCACTCTTGCCGCCCTAGTTTCCGTCATATCGGTGTTATGTTCCCGGATTTTGCGTTCCTTACGCGGTTGGGTTATAATGGGAACCCCTTGATAGTTCGCCTTGATTAAAGCTTTTCCAGCAATGCCCAACCTTGGTTTTACCATTTGCCACCTAGCCTCTTTTTCCCTTGGGTTTCCGGAGCCCGAGGGTCATCTTATTTTAAACCCCCCCGGGCCAGTGCTCCTCTGAGTGTTGGTCCACCTGTCAGCTGCCGGTGGCCACCAGGGGCAACTCTGGGCTGGCCTACCCGTACCTAGGACAATCTGAGTGTGCCCTGAGAAAGAGATATGTGCAGCTCCTATCGGGATTTGTCGGCACATTCGGGCGGTGTTGCTGGATTAGTTTTAACCTGTCGAAGTGTCTTGAAAAACCAAGGCACCGAGTCTGATCGGAACGTCTCGGGAGGAGGTATATTCCTTCGTTGACCATGAGAGCTTGTCATGGGCTAAGTTGGGACTCCCCTGCAGGGATTTGAACTTTCGAAATCCGTGCCCGCGGTTATGGGCAGATGGGAATTTGTTAATGTCCGGTTGTAGATAACTTGAACCTTAACTTAATTAAAATGAATCTACTGGGTGTGTTACCGTGATGGCCTCTTCTCGGCGGAGTCCGGGAAGTGGACACGGTGTTGGAGTATTGTGTGCGCAGGTTGCTCTCTAGTTTATCGCTCGCGCTTTGCCTCCTCTTCTCGCTCTTTTTGCGAAAAAGATAGCCACCATATCTGCTAGTCGCTTGTTGCAGCTCCACATATATTTTTACCTTGCCTAACCTATAAGCGTAAATAGTCTTGATCGCGAGGGTGCGAGATTGCTGAGTCCCTGTGGCTCACAGATTACTATTACACCAGATGCAGGGCCTGATGATTCCGCTCCAGGTGGCGCGCTCGAGCTCAAGTGGGAGTTCGACGAGGACTCTCAACGTTACTATGTTTATTTTCCTGATGATCAGTAGTGGTGCCCAGTTGGGGGTGATCGGTACCGTGTCGCATGTTGGGTTATCTTTTATTTTGGCGCCGTAGTCGGGCCATGAGTGTTTGGATGATGTAATGTTATTCATGTACCTTGATTGACATGGCGAGTGTAAGCCAACTATGTTATCTCCCCTTTTATTAATTATATTACTTGGGATGTTTGTGATGATTGCCTAACTTGCGACATATGCCTTCAATGCGATTATGCCTCTAAGTCGTGCCTCGACACGTGGGAGATATAGTCGCATCGAGGGTGTTACAAGCTATTATGAGGGTGTTGCTCCTCATACATTGCATTTGCGTTCAACCGGCAAAAAATACCAGGTGCTATCGTTTCTATGTTTTTTATCAATACCTGTTAATTCATCCGACAACAATTACTCTGGCCTGTAATATTTTTACGCAGGGTAACTATTAAAAGAAAAAGGGGTGGTGTTATACCACGGATTCACGTTCGGCTGTATCGCGCGGCTTCATGGACAGGGTGTCGCGGTCAGGTTTACGTCAACGTACCGGCTGACTCGCCCGTCTGCACCACCTTACAACACCACAGACGACTCGCCCGTCCGCCATGGCCACGGGTTCATGCGTCCACGCCGGCTTACAACATGGAGGACAACTTGCTCGGCCGCACCGGCTTACAACGCCGGGCCGACTCATCTGTCTGCTCCTACGGTTAACTCAGCCGTGATATTTAGCATCACTGTGGTGATCATCAACTCGATGGCGGATAATTTCTGGCCTAGCACATCAGGTGATATCCATCTAAAATATATTTTATTAGCACATATTATTTTTGTCAAAGAACAGTTTACCTTTGCCTTGGTCTGCAATATTGTTTATGCAGGACAATTGTTCATTGCAAAAGCTATGGCTGTGTCATGGATGTATAAACTCGCACAACCATTATGAATGCGCTAGTATCTTACCATGCCATCAAGCTCGGTGAATATATGTGCAAACCGCCATTTTGCAGACCGGTTTACATCAGCTTGCCAGGACCGCGCCCGCGATTAACTCGCCCGTCCGTGCCGGTTTACGACACCTGTGCCAATTTTCCCAGTCCACACCGGCTTACAATGTCGCGGCCGATTCATCTATCCGCGCTGCCTCTGAAGCCGCGGTCGTCTTTTGCGGCCTGGTCTACATCAACACACCGGGCTGCACCTGTCTGCATGAGCTGTTTATTGAGTATGAGCAAGTCACAGCTTGGGTAGCCGGTTTTCTTTCAAAAAAATGGAGGGAAATCATCATATACTATCAACAACCGTCTGCACTGGGTGGCTCAATGGGCAGGCGCACAAGTCGCCGCCGCTACAGTTTGGTTAACTTCAAAATCACCAGTTGGAAGGAACCATTGGCCGAGTTGCTGACACGGTTCATATGGGATCATTTATAACCCGCCGTAGTCACCTCAATCTTCTGTGGATTCACATCGTGCTATCAACACCAATGATATACAAGTTATGCCGGTTTACATCACGGTCAAATATGGAGTCTCAAGCCAACTCCTCGAGTCACCTTTGAGACTCGGGGGCTACGATGACATGACTTAGCAAATCTTGCCAGTTTCAGCAAATTTAAGAACCCCAGGACAATGGAGGAAAGGATAACCCAGTCCCGGAGGCTACTGTTATATTGATGAAAATTTAAAGGCCGTCAGAAAATTTCCGGCTTAGCAAGTATATGACAGTTACGAAATCCCGGCTCAATAAAGAAGTTCCGGGTCATCAGAAAGAATCCCGGCTCAAGGGAAGTCAGTCTCACTGAAGCTCTCAATATCTGGTTTACGACCTGGTTCAAGGGAAATCTATTCTCCCACAAAGCTCTGAAGCGCTCAAATCCGGTTTAACAATGTCCGGTTCAAAAAGGAATTAACTTCTCGCAAGTTCAAGTTAAAGGCCGTCAGAAAATGTCCGGCTGAAAATGAAGATTCTGGTTTAAGATCCGGTTCCAGGGAAGGATGTCTCCCACAAAGCTTTGAAGCTCTCAATATCTGGTTTAACATCCGGTTCAAACATGGGTATCATGCCTTATTGGCTTATCATATTATTGGTCACTTGGGGGCTTGGTCATGTCTGAACCATAGTCACACCTCTTGATCGGCTCAATGCCACAACATCACTTGGGGGCTTGGTCGTATCTAAACCAATGCAACACCTTTTGATAGGAGAAAGCCACCAGATCACTTGGGGACATGGTCAAGTCTGAACCAGTCACGCCTCTTGATCGGCCTAAGGCCACAGAATCACTTGGGGCCTTGGTCGAACCCGAACCATTGCCATGCCTCTTGATCGGCATAATGCCACTGTTTCATTTCGGGACCTGGCTGACTTGAACCATAGCTACGCCTATCGGGGGCTTGGTCGTGTCCGACCATGGTAACACCATCTGATCGGCTCAAATAAGCCTCTTTTTGCAAACGGTTTTATCATTGCCTTTGTTTGAAAATTTTCTTTGATACATATTTCTTTATTTTTGTTGTGTTTTTAAACCGACAAAGTTTTTAAACTGGTTCATACTGTCAAATTGATGGAACACGGTCAAATCTTAATCCGGAGACTATCTGCCCGGTTTGATTTTCTGTTACCATCCTATTATGGAGTAAACTAGTGTTTATCAACCCGGCTCGGCTTTCAACTACAAGTTGTCAGGACACGATCAAATTATAATCCGGAGACTATCAGCCCGGTTTGGTTTGACTACGAGTCGCCAGTATTATATATGGTTAAACCGGTGTTTATCACAACCCGGTACGGTTTTATCATAAACCGGTACAATATGAAAGGAGTTATCATTACTCAAAGATTGGGGTTATCACTCTTACTACAAAAAGTTGGTAAACCAACGATGTGATTCAATGTCACAGGTATGATATATTTCATATTTTTAAGTGCAGCCTTGGTTATAAACCCAGGTTATATGTTGGGCATTATGACCCGTCCGGCGGTAAACCGCCAGGACACTTTAAACTTGTTGTATGCAGAAACAGGTTGAATAAAGTATGGTGATAAATTCCAGTGTTTGTTAAACCGGCCTGGCTTTTGACTATAAGTCGCCAGTATGATGATAAATTATCCGGTGTTTATTAAACCGGCCTGGCTTTAAGACAATAAGTCGCCAGTATATGATGAGAAATTATCCGGTGTTTGTTAAACCGCCTGGCTTTTGGCTATAAGTCGCCAATATATATTTGGATTGCGTCATTGGAATCATGCGCTCATAAATCATTGGGTTATATTATTTAATAGCCAAACTTGGTTGAATTTTCATTATGATATTGAACGAATAAGGTTTTCATAGTGGATTATATTATCTTGAATAGGCAACATGGCTGGATTTTATTATGGTTATTAATAACTGGTATTATTGAGGTTTTCAAAGTCGCTTTAGCGCAATGGCTATTATTTTATCGAAGGATATGATTTATTCTACAATGGAAGGAATAGTCCCGAGTCGCTGCAGGCTTACAACCTGGCACTTGGGGGCTACATTATACAAATTGAGATTACATGCAAGTCTCATGTCGCTGCAAGCATGCACCATGACACTTGGGGGCTAATGCAAAGTCATTTTTATTGGCCTTATTGAAGACCCGACTCATCATATCATAATGAGCCGACCCTTGGGGGCTACATATCGCTGCTCAAGTCTACATGATCATATTTATAAAGTACCTGCCCATTATTGCATAATGACCTGGCCATTGGGGGCTACATTAGTTGAAGGTTTTTGGGCATCAGTCAATTACAAGTCCCAGGTTGCTGCAAGCATGACAACCCGGCACTTGGGGGCTACATCATATGGAGTATTCAATTTTTACTAGTGACTGGGATGAACAACATGGATTTCTTCAAAATTGGCAGTATTTATATTGAAGCAAGTCTTAAGCCATCACTTTTTTCTACTCGAAGACTTGGGGGCTACAGGTATTATATTATTATCGAAGAAACATTTTCAAATTCTCAGTTTGAGCAAACCAGATTGAACCGGCATTGGCAACAATCATGAACCGGCATTACAAACAATCATGACCCGGAATTATCAGTTTTTATAACCCGGTAATTTTGGTAATATTGAGCCGGCAAGTTTTACATCTTCAAACCGACCGGATATCGGATGAGTATTTCAAGACCAAAATTTCTTAAGCCGGCGCTTTGGAAGCCGACTCAAGTGGATTATTCTTCACAATATTTGTCTGTGAGAAACCAATGTCAGCAAATTGAGTATGACGCTGGCTTATTGACCTGGATTTTTAAGGAGGAAATGACAAGGACTTAAGGATGATCAGGTGCCGGTTTACAAGAATTTTTAACCCGGAGCACAACCGGTCAAGTTTGTTCTTGTGTTTATTTTACATGATCGGTTTAACATGGATAAATCCAAATTAAACTGGGGGCTAATGTCGGGGATATACCCCGTGGCGTAAACCGGCCGTAAGTATAACCCGGCTGGACTGGACGACTCACTGGTAACCCGCCCGGTCTTGGCGGTTCATTAGTAACCCGGCGGGCGGGTCAGATGGATGACGAGGCCCATGGCCCAGAAGGTCGGTTCACGTTTAATGGTGGGCCGGTTTAAGAGGAAAGGCATGAGGAACGTTTATCCTACAAGGAGTTAAGACCTGGACTTGTATCCGGTTTGTATTAGAGATAGACTACTCCTAATCCTAATAGGACTCTACATGTAACCCACCCCTCCAACATATATAAGGAGGGGCAGGGCTCCCCAAAAGGGACAAGATTCACAAGTTCCACGAGTTGGACAAGTTAGGTTTAGACAACAGCTCTCGAGATAGAGCAATCTTGTAACCATGGTCATCATCATCAATATCAATGAAGTAGGATGTAGGCTTTTACCTCCACCGTGAGGGGCCGAGCCTGGGTAAAAACATCGCGTCTCTCGTCCCGCTCAACCCCTCTCAAGCTACCACATAGATGCGTTGGCCTCGCGACTAAGTCCTGACACTAAGGACATCTACCGTGACAATTCCACGACAAAGACCAAGGAAGAACTTCAGCTCACCCATCATGGACATCTGATATTGCTCTTGCATCATATATCCAAACTCGTCAGTGTATTTCTGATTGGTGCAGCCGAAGATAATGTCATCCACATATATTTGGCACACAAACAGTTCACCATCATATGTCTTTGTGAAGAGAGTGGGGTCGAGGGAACCAGGTTTGAAGCCTTTGCTCTTCAGGAAGTCTTTGAGTGTGTCATACCAAGCCCTAGGGGCTTGTTTGAGGCCATACAGTGCCTTGTTGAGTTTGTACACCATATCAGGATGTTTTGGATCTTCAAAGCCAGGCGGTTGTGCAACATACACTTCTTCGTCAATCTTGCCATTAAGAAAAGCGCTCTTCACATCGATTTGATGCAGAAGAATGTTATGATGATTTGCATAGGCCAGCAGTATGCGTATGGCTTCAAGTCTAGCCACAGGAGCAAATGTCTCATCGAAGTCCATCCCTTCAACTTGAGTATATCCTTGAGCAACGAGACGAGCTTTGTTTCTGACAACTTGACCATGCTCATCTTGCTTGTTGCGATATATCCATTTGGTGCCTATTATATTGTGCTTGCGAGGATCAGGACGCTTAACCAGTTCCCATACATTATTCAGCTCAAACTGTTGAAGCTCTTCTTGCATAGCTTGAATCCATTCCGGTTCCATGAAGGCTTCATCAACTTTCTTGGGTTCAGATATTGAGACAAATGCGAAGTGCCCACAGAAATTTGCTAGCTGTGTTGCCCTTGAATGAGTGAGTGGACCTGGTGCATTGATGCTATCAATTATTCTCTCAATCTGTACTTCATTTGCAACACGAGGATGTACAGGACGAAGATTTTGCTCTTGCTGATCATTGTCATCGTTAGAAGGATTGTCTTCACGCTGAGCATTGTCTTCAGGTTGATCAGGTGCGGAGATGATAAGTTCCTCTTCAGGCTGAGCTTTAGAAGGTATGATTTCTCTAGTTCCCATAAGTTTGATTGATTCACTGCATGGAACTTCATCTAGCACATTTGGCAGGTGCTCTCTTTTGCGAGCCGTTAGTCTCATCGAACCGCACATCCATAGTTTCAACCACTTTATAGTGAAAGTGGTTGAAGACTCTGTAGGAGTGCGAATCCTTTCCATATCCGAGCATAAAACCTTCATGTGCTTTTGGCGCAAATTTTGAAGTGTGATGTGGATCCTTGATCCAGCACCTGTCATCAAATACTCTGAAGTAACTAACATTTGGCTTCTTGCCAGTAAGGAGCTCATAGGATGTCTTGTTCAGAAGCTTGTGAAGATAAACACGGTTGATGATATGGCATGCAGTATCAATGGCTTCAGGCCAGAATTTTCTTGGAGTCTTGTATTCATCAAGGAGCGTCCGAGCCATCTCAATAAGTGTTCTGTTCTTGCGTTCGACGACGCCATTCTGCTATGGCGTGTACGGAGCTGAGAATTCATGTGTGATGCCCAAAGTATCAAGATATGTATCTAGGCCAGTGTTCTTGAATTCAGTGCCATTGTCACTTCTGATGTGCTTTATCTTGACGCCATAGTTGTTCATTGCTCGATTGGCGAAGCGTCTGAAGACATCCCGCACTTCAGTCTTGTAGAGGATTATATGCACCCAAGTATATCTTGAATAATCATCAACAATGACAAAGCCATAGTGACAAGCAGTAGTAGTAAGAGTTGAGTAATGAGTGGGACCGAAAAGATCCATGTGGAGCAGTTCGAAGGGTTGAGTCATTGTCATGATTGTCTTCGAGAGATGCTTGGCCCTTGTCATCTTTCCTGCTTCACAGGCACCGCATAAGTGACCCTTCTTGAACTTGACGCCCTCGATGCCTATGACATGCTTCTTTCTTGCAAGAGTGTGCAAGTTCCTCATGCCAGCATGCCCTAGCCTCCAATGCCAGAGCCAGCATTCTGAAGCTTTTGCTAGAAGACATACGGCAAGCTGTGGTCCTGCTGAGAAATCTACCACATATAAATCATCTTTACGATACCCTTCAAACACTAGAGACTTGTCAGATTCCATTAGAACAAGGCAACGATATTTTCCAAACATCACAATCATGTTTAAATTGCAAAGCATTGAGACAGACATTAAGTTGAAACCAAGGGATTCAACAAGCATGACTTTATCCATGTGTTTATCCTAGACCCAATACCTTACTTTTACCAGTGTCAGCAAATGTGATGTGACTTTTGTCAGATGGACGTAAGGTTGAGTCCATCAAAAGGCTTCGCTTGCCAGTCATGTGATTGGTACACCCACTATCAATAATCCATTCTGAAGCAGCTGGTGTCGTACCCTACAGTGCAGTTAGGGGGATAGGCTTCACGAAGAGAATTGTGAAGCAAAAAAATTTGATGAGCCAGTGGATTATGAAAGATTTGATCGAGATTAGGACTGATAGGGCAAGTAGCAAGCGACTCAGGAACAAAGTACATAATAAGACCATTTGGGCATTTGATCTTGTGCCCTACAAGATGTTTAAGGTCCCCAGCAATAGCTTCAGACGATTTTGGTTTTCGGCTGGAGACATTTCCCTGCAAAAGAGAGTTAGGCTTTCTTAACCACCCACATCTTCAAGGGTGGATTCGAAGCAATGAGTCTAAGTGCAGCATCTGAGAACTTTGGCTTTGGAGCCCTAGCAAAAAGTCTTGCAGGTGGACAATAGTACTCATAAGAATAAGCAGAATAGTTCTTGGTCCTATGAACATGGAGGTTTGATGAAACGTGCTCATATTCACAGGCCTGAGTATGGTTTCCCTACAAAACATTTGCGTTAGTGCGACTCAGGTGAGTCCTCTGTCTATATGAAGCCTTTGGACCGTATGAAGCCTGTGGTCTGGGGTTTTTCTTCTTCACTTGTGGTGTCATGACGACATTCACAGGAAGATTCTCCAAACACCTTTTCGTCACCCAGACCTTCTTCATAGGCGGCCCATTCCTGCAGTTAGTACCAATATATCTGGCAAACACTTCACCATTCTGATTCTTAAACAGTTTATAGTTTGCATCAAAGGATTCATCAATAACAATGGGATTAGCACAAGTGAAGCCAGATAGGGTGGATGGATCAACTGAAGGTCCCTTTGCAGCAACCCATGTGGTTTTGCGGTACTGCTCAGGTTTCCAATAAGAGCCATCAGCATTCATTTTCCTTTCGAACCCAACAACCTCTTTCCTAGGGTTTCGGTTCAGGATCTGCCTTTTGAGGACATCACACAGTGTCTGATGCCCTTTGAGACTTTTGAACATCCATGTTTCAAGCAATGTCTTCAACCTAGCATTCTCATCAGCAATAGCAGTGGCATCCTCAGCAGAGGGGTTAGTTACCACATCAACAGTTGAAGATATTGCAACAGTAGCAGCAGTAGAACATTCAGCAACAGAAGTAGCGTTATCACGCTCAATGTATTTAAGACATGGTGGTTCAAATCCTTCCTGAGCGGAACTGATCTATTTGGCGCGAAGTGACTCGTTTTCCTTTTGAAGATCTTCATGAGCCGCTCTCAATTTTTTGAGGTCTTGCTTCCTTTGAAGATAATCATAGGAAAGCTTTTCATGAGATGTTGAGAGTGTTTCATGATGACTTTCAAGTTCCTCATACTTAACATGAAGATTTTTTATGTCTTCAATTAAGGACTGAGATCGAGTCATTTCAGCGTCCAACAGGTCATCGCTTTCACTACTAGGAAAAGGGCTAAAGATGAAATTGACACTAATGGCACACCAGAGAAGTGGTGCACCACTACTATTTACTAATGGCGCACCACATGAAGATACGCCATTAGTGTGTAAGACACTAATGGCGCACCAGGCACAAGGTGCGCCACTAGTAACAAAATGTTTTTTTTCATTTTTTCAAACATACTAATGGCGCATCCGGGCAAAGTGCGCCATTAGTAGTTAGAACTACTAATGGCGCACCAACCATTGAGTGCGCCACTACTGTATTCTTTTTTTTTACTTTTTTGCAAAACTACTAATGGCGCACCGTTGCATTGTGCGCCATTACTAGTTCAAACTAGTAATGGCGCACTGTGCCACGGTGCGCTATTAGTATAAAAAAATATTTTTAATACTTTTTTGCAAAACTACTAATGGCGCATGTATGTGTGGTGCACCCTCCCCCGCTCCACCGCCGCCGACGAGCACCCCCCGCACCCGCCCCCGCTCCACCGCCGCCGACGAGCACCCCCCGCACCCTCCCCCGCTCCACTGCCGCCGATGAGCACCCCCCGCACCCGCCCCCGCTCCACCGCCGCCGACGAGCACCCCCCGCACCCTCCCCCGCTCCACCGCCGCCGACGAGCCACCGCACATATGTTACTCCCAAAAGCATATAAAGTTTGTCAAATTTTGAGCTATGGATATTTAGTTATGATTTAAAAAAGTTTGAACATATTTAAACACAAATAAATATCAAACAGCATTTTAAATGTTGTTAACATGGCAACAAACTGCATATTATTTTTCTACATGAAATTCTGAGCATCTAGCATATGTGACATGTTATATTTGGATGCATGCATAAAAAGATATGTGCAAAGAAAAAAATGCATAAAACAAAAATTGGGGAGCGTGGGAATCGAACCCAGGACCTCCCAGTTTGTGTGCTGCGTGCTGACCAGTCGGGCTAGTGTGTGTGTTCTGTTTCGGATACGGTTAGGTGGAATATAACCTGAGTGTTCGAATTGTAATAAAAAATTTGTACTAATGGCGCACCTGGGGGTGGTGCGCCATTGCTGTCATCGTACTTATGGCGCACCAGGGGGAGGTGCGCCATTGCTAACCCTCCCCCCGCTCCACCTGTTCCCCTCTGGCCTCTCTCCCTCCCCCACTCGACCTAACCTCGCCGCAGCCGCCCACGCGCCCCCGTCGCCTCCCTCTCCCCTTCGCCGCCTCACCCCCCCCAAGCCCCGCCTCCCTCGCCTCGGAGCCGCCCCGCCCCGAGTTCCACCAGGAGAGGAGGCCCGCGACCTCCCCGCCGTCTATCCCCGCCTCCCCCAAGCTCGCCATCTCCGCCCTCTGTCGTCTCCGCTCCGGCCACCACCTCATCATGGTCAGGTAACCCTCCTCCCTCTGCCTCTCTTCTCCTCTCTTCTCCTCTCCTCCCTTCCGGCCATGCCCTCTTCTTCTCTCTTTTGCTAGGTTTAGGTCAAATCCCTCTCGAATTTAGGTTAAATTGGGTTCAAAAAATTGTGGGAGTAGTGCCTAGCAAACATGAATAATTAGTACTCCATGTGCATTGGAGTACTTGGTACCTGCAAGATTTGGACACACTGAAAAAATGCACTGGACACACTGAAGAAAATTTTTGTGTCCAGTAAGATTAGAGAAAATTTTGTGCTAATGGTGTGCTGGTAGAATGCGCAATTTTTGTTAGTTCGTTGCCATATCATGATAGGACATTCAGTTGTTTCTGTTGTTCACAATGCTCTGAATTTGTGTGCCAAAGAGAGTTTTCTCCGAATTTGTTGTTCACAATGCTCTAATGTTTTGTCTGTGAATGGTGGTGCAATGGTGGCCTCTGTTTCAAATATTTCAGCAATTACTTGACCATAATTAAAAAAGAAGATTTGGGGATGGTAACTCCTTTGTGGTTTCTATTAAATTTAAAATAGTGAGGGTGTCATTTTCATCCATTCAGCTCTTTCTCTAGCTTGTCTAAAAGTTATGTTTACAATATTGCTGCATTTTCTAGAACAGCCACCACACTATAATATTTCATAAGATGATGATATAGTTAAGAATATTACTTAAGGTATGCTTCTGAATATTGTTGTCTACAATGTCTTCTCGCCAAACGCTTATCCATTTAGGAGCCATGGTCATAAGCAGTCTGCTTGAGGGTGGTCTTCCACAACATATGGAATTTATCCATCTAATGTAGTCAATAGATGTTGTCAAGTGATTGTGTCATGGTTTTGGTTCTGTTTTTAAAAAGGAAAGCCAGTTGTTCAGGCTTCAAGAAAATATTTTCTCAGAATATTACTGCTAAGCCCAAGCTTGTTAATCATGTAACTTGAGAAAATTATTGGAGTAGATCAAATTCAGCCATTATAATGTTTGATGCCTGCATCAACACTTCTCTGTATTGCATGCGGTTGTTATAGTTGATGGTCAAAAGTAGAGGTTAGCTTTAACATGATTCGCTAGTGCTTTCATCACTTGTGTGGTGATTGTCTTGGTCCTTTTCATTTTTGTCATGGCATTCTTGAGGTGCTGATGTGTCTGAGGGCACGAACCATGATCAGGTTGAGTTCAGATTTCATTAGATTAGATGGATTATTAGAACTTGACGTGGTTTTCCACTTAGCTATCTGAATTGAGAAAAAACATAGCTTTTGCTGTCTCTGAGGCAAAACTTGCTACTCCATATACAACTGATACTACTACTAGACAAGATACTACTCCATATACTACTAATACTACTAATGTATTTCATTTCAAAGTTCAAAATGCTGGTACTGAGATTTTCATTTCCAATGAGTGATGTTTTTCCTAGCAGTAGAAAAAACATAGCAACTTCTCTGATGTTATAAAGTTGTTCTTATATGGGTGAAACTTCACTTGTTTTTAGGCTAGTGTAGGGTGTTGCTTCTTCTGTATGGGCCAACTACGTCACAAATAAATTGTTCCTTCTTCTGTATTTGACAAGTAATGACTTGCAAAGATGATGATCATCTTGCTAGTTTGCTAGGTTTTGTCCCCGAGAGGCCCTTGAGTTTGCCGTAATGTCGATTAACTTCCGTTCCGGGTACTTTCTTCTCTTGAGGTACGACGATGACGCCACAATGCTCATCGTGAAGGTTTTCAACAAGACTATGTGTCGCATGCGCTACG
The DNA here is from genome assembly GCF_056163025.1 of Triticum urartu. Lineage (NCBI taxonomy): Eukaryota > Viridiplantae > Streptophyta > Magnoliopsida > Poales > Poaceae > Triticum > Triticum urartu. Next base: position 405,159,210 of record NC_141874.1, read on the forward strand.
CTGAAGACGAAGATGCCAGTGCGTTCTGCCTCTTCTTATTCCTCCATATTTGGCTTTGTCTCACATCGATTGTTAACGGTCATTGTTGCATTTGGACAGGCAATGGGAGCAGCAGCAGCGACACTGGCTACAGCCAAAGCAGCAGCGATTATGGCTGTAGCAAAAGCAACAGTGATTCTGGCCTTAGCGAAAGCAGTAGCAATTCTGGCAGCAGCGAAGACAACAAGAAGGATGATCCGAACTGGAGTGGGGGAGAAGAGGAGCAGAGTGGGGATGAGGAGCTGCAGGATGACGATGGGCATCAGGCTGAGGATGACCTAGCACTGGTGGTGGCTGACCAAGGGCAAGAGATGGTGGTGGCTGACCAGGTGCAAGAGATGGTGGTAGTTGACCATGGGCAAGAGATGGTGGTGGCTGACCATGGGCAAGAGATGGTGGGAGCTGACCATGGGCAAGAGATGGTGGTGGCTGACCATGGGCAAGAGATGGTGGTGGTTGAGGGTGGCCTCGCGATGGTAGTGGTGCCTGACAATTACCACGCACCGGTGGTGGCGCCGGCGATCCCACAGCTGGGCGACATGACCACGCCAATTGTGGTAGAAGACTACATCCCGCAGCTGCCTCCACTGCCTCCACCGCCTCGCCGCTCTTGGCGCATCAGGCTGAGGAAGGAGAAGGAGAAGAACAATGAGAACTGAACTATGTCAGGTATGTCAGATCTCCAAAATGATATATATATATATATATACTTAGTTACCTATTTATCTCTAATATGCTTAGTTTCTTATAGATTAGCTCCAAAATTACTTATGTTGGCACAAAATGATCAAGTTTACATAATAAGCTTATAGTCTTCTTCTTATTCTTCTTCTTATCCAAAATGACATATGATAGCTTCATTTTACCTAAGTTGGCTCTAATATGCTAACTTAGAGCTTATATGCTTAGTTTCCTATAGGTTAGCTCCAAAATTACTTATGTTAGCACAAATTATCAAGTTTACATAATAAGCTTATAGTCTTATTCTTATTCTTCTTCTTATCCAAAATGACATAGGTTAGCTTCATTTTACCTAAGTTGGCTCTAATATGCTAACTTAGAGCTTATATGCTTAGTTTCCTATAGGTTAGCTCCAAAATTACTTATGTTAGCACAAAATGATCAAGTTTACATAATAAGCTTATAGTCTTCTTCTTATTCTTCTTCTTATCCAAAATGACATAGGTTAGCTTCATTTTACTTAAGTTGGCTCTAATATGCTCACTTAGAGCTTATATGCTTAGTTTCCTATAGGTTAGCTCCAAAATTACTTATGTTAGAACAAAATGATCAAGTTTACATAATAAGCTTATAGTCTTCTTCTTATTCTTCTTATTCTTCTTCTTATTCTTCTTCTAGTCTTCTTCTTCTTCTCTTCTTCTTCTTCTTCTTCTTCTAACTTCTTGTTTATCATTTTGCAGATTTGATTTAATTCACGGAAGCTTGCATGGATGGAGTGCTTCTTTTCCATTTGTGTTTTTATTTTGTATCAATGTGAAACTTTTGTGAATTGATGGATAATGGTGTTGAATGAACATTGTGAAACTTTTGTAATATGTAACGATGGAACTATGTGTTGGCTATGTATGTATATATGATGAAACTTGTGTGTTGGATATGATCTGGTGGACGCAGGTAACATCGTTACATATGGCCCCCTGTATGTAAGCTAAGCAGATCTGTGTTGTATGTTATCTCTAATATTTTTTAACCTGTGAAAATATCAGAAATGAAAAAAAATCCCTAATATTCATACTAGTGGCGCACCACACAAGACACTAATGGCGCACTGTTATAATCACACTAATGGCGCATCACCCAACAATGCGCCATTAGTATGCCAAAGCACATGGTTAAATATGGCCCCCTGGGAGGCATACTAATGGCACATGGTGTTCTATACTAATGGCGCACTGCTCGGTGTGCCATTAGTATACCAGATACTAATGGCGCACCGGTGGTGCGCCATTAGTAAGAAATACTAGTGGCGTGATACTAATGGCGCACCAGCAGTGCGCCATTAGTGGGAAAAACTGGTGCGCCATTACTAGCCCTTTTCCTAGTAGTGTTTTGTCTAATAGTTTTTGAATATGTTCCATAGCTTTCTGTTGTTCAGTTGCAATTTTAGCAATTGTTTTGTAGCTGGGTTTGGAACCACAATCAGAGTCATCTTCACTTGATGTTTGATAGTGAGTGGCGCGTGAGTTTACCTTGGCACCGCGTGCCATGAAGCAGTAGGTGGGAGTGGAGTCGTCCTTGTCATTAGCATCGGCGTTGGTGACATTGTCTTCAGTATTGAAGATGGACTTGGCAACGTAGGCTGTAGCCAGACTTGCCACACCAGAATCGGACTCCTCAGACTCCACCTCCGCCTCCTCAGAAGCAGACTCCTCCTCTGAATCCATTTCCTTGCCAACAAACGCACGAGACTTGCCAGATGAGCTCTTCTTGTGTGATGAAGGCTTTGAGGAAGACTTGGAAGAAGACTTTGAGTATTTATTCTTCTTCTTGTCGTCAGAATCATACTCCTTGCTCTTCTTTTTCTTCTTGTTCTCATTGTCCCACTGCGGACACTCAGAGATGTAGTGGCCAGGTTTCTTGCACTTGTGGCATGTTCTCTTCTTGTAGTCATGAGCAGAAGCTTCATCATTCCTTGAGCTTGATCCTGAGGACTTTCTGAAGCCTCTCTTCTTGGTGAATTTTTGGAACTTCTTCACAAGCATAGCAAGCTCCTTTCCAATGTCTTCAGGATCATCAGAACTGCTGTCAGATTCTTCTTCAGATGAGGAGACAGCTTTTGCCTTCAAGGCATGAGTTCGCCCATAGTTGGGATCGTAGATATCTCTTTTCTCAGAAAGCTGAAACTCATGTGTGTTGAGCCTCTCAAGTATGTTAGACGGATCGAGTGTCTTGAAGTCAGGACGTTCTTGAATCATCAGGGCTAGGGTGTCAAACGAGCTGTCAAGTGATCTCAGGAGTGTCTTGACGACTTCATGCTTGGTGATCTCAGTAGCGGCGAGGGCTTGAAGGTCATTTGTGATGTCAGTGAGTCGATCAAACGTGAGCTGGACATTCTCATTGTCATTTCTCTTGAAGCGGTTGAAGAGGTTGCAAAGGACACTGATTCTCTGATCTCTCTGGGTTGAGACGCCTTCGTTGACCTTGGAGAGCCAGTCCCAGACTAGCTTAGATGTTTCCAAAGCACTCACACGGCCACACTGTCCTTTGGTCAGATGATCACAGATGATGTTCTTGGCAGTGGAGTCCAGTTGAACGAACTTCTTGACATCAGCAGCGGTGACACCTTCACCAGCCTTGGGAACGCCATTCTTGACGACATACCATAGGTCGACATCAATGGCTTCAAGATGCATGCGCATCTTATTCTTCCAGTAGGGATATTCAGTTCCATCGAAGACTGGGCACGCAGCGGAGACTTTGATTATCCCTGCAGTCGACATAGCTAAAACTCCAGGTAGTTAAACCGAATCACACAGAACAGGGGAGTACCTTGCTCTGATACCAATTGAAAGTGCTAGTGATCGACTAGAGGGGGGGTGAATAGGCGATTTTTATGAAAGTCTTCAAAACATGGAAGTTTCGAAGACAAACGATGGAAATAAACATATTACCATGCAGCAGAAGGTAGACTACACTAGGCAAACCATAGTCAAGTATTCAATGGAGTGAAAGCACAATGACTAATAGCAGCTAGGCAGTAAAGATCAGGTAGGAAGATATTGTGAAGCCAATCAGAACAAGCAGTCACTCAGTGAAGACAAAAGGTAAAGCAATCATACAATGACTTCACAAGGACCAACAGTAAGTAAAGGGAAGGGAAGGATGAAACTAGTGACTCGTTGAAGACAATGATTTGTTGGACCAGTTCCAGTTGCTGTGACAACTGTACGTCTGGTTAGAGAGGCTGAGATTCAACTCAGAAGACCTCGTCTTCACCTTATTCCCCTTGAGCTAAGGACACCCAGTCCTCACCCAATCACTCTGGTAAGTCTTCAAGGTAGACTTCCAAACCTTCACATACTTCGTTCACCGGCGATCCACAATGACTCTTGGATGCTCAGAACGCGGCGCCTAACCGGCTGGAGGATTCACAGTCCTCAAGTGTAATAAGTCTTCAGATCACACAGACAGGAAGACTTAAGTGATGCCTAACACTCTTTGGCTCTGGGTGTTTAGGGCTTTATCCTCGCAAGGAATTCTCTCTCAACGGCTTCGAGGTGGGTTGCTCTCAAACAACAAAAGCCGTGTACTAACTCTGAGCAGCCAACCGTTTATGGTTGTAGGGGGTGGGCTATTTATAGCCACTAGGCAACCCGACCTGATTTGTCCGAAATGACCCTTGGTCACTAAGGAACTGACACGTGTTCCAACGGTCAGATTTCAAACACACACGCAACTTTACTTGGGCTACAAGCAAAGCTGACTTATCCAACTCTGGACAAGATTTTCTCTCATAGTCTTCACTCGAAGACATAGGATTTTGGTTAAGCATCACTTCAGTCATTCTGACTGGTTCACTTGGACCCCACTTAACAGTACCGTGGTTCCTATGACTCAATAAAGAAGAAAAAGAACGACAAAAGAACTAAGTCTTCGCGCTCCATAGTCTTCATGCGATGTCTTCTCTTGTCATAGTCTTCAATGTGAATGTCTTCACATACCACCTTTGACTTCAATGTCTTCTTACATTTTAGGGGTCATCTCTGGTAGGAAAACCGAATCAATGAGGGACTTCTACCTATGTTATCCTGCAATTCTCACAAACACATTAGTCCCTCAACTAGGTTTGTCGTCAATACTCCAAAACCAACTAGGGGTGGCACTAGATGATTTACACTAATAGTCCGGCCAATGGAGATAGTCCGGCTGTCCGGAGACCCCCTAATCCAGGACTCCCTCAGTAGCCCCTGAACCAGGCTTCAATGACGATGAGTCCGACGCGCAGTATTGTCTTCGGCATTGCAAGGCGGGTTCCTTCTCCGAATACATCACAGAAGAACTTGAAAACGAGGATAGTGTCCGACCCTGCAAAATAAGTTCCACATACCACCGTAGAGAGAATAAAATTTTCGCAATTCTAATTTGCTGGCTTGTCTTAACAGTATGACGTTATGTCATGGCCCGGTGATTATTCGAACCATTCCCTTTAACCAGCCCCGCACATAACGCGAGGTAGTTTTTCGACACGTCTTGTCAAAGCAGAGATCGTGTCCCCTTATTACGGGATTCTCATCAATACGGGCGTGTGTAACCCAACCGCGCCATCAATTACGACGCTTGGGGGATAAGCGAGTTTTACCAGGCAAGTGGGAACGCTTAGTTTCGTCTGCCCATATAAAGGGATAAGGATTCACCTTCCTATACACGCCTTCTTCCTCCTTTGCTCATCCGTTTTCGCACACTCGAGCTCTAGCGCCCAAGTCCACACTTCCCACCTCAACCTTCTCCAACCATGTCCGCAGCGGGAGGCAGGTGGATGGTCTCCTCCGTCACGGAGGGAGACATCAAGAAGCTGCACAGAGCCGGATACTTAGCCGCGAACATCGCGCATCGGCTGCCCGCTGCGGGCAGATCGTCCCTACCCCAGAACCTCACAAGAGGGTAGTTTTCCTTCACCACTTCCTTCGTGTACTAGGGTTTCCCCTCCATCCATTTTTCCGTGGTCTCATGTTCTACTACGGGCTAGACTTTCATGATCTGTCCCCGAACTTCATCCTCAACATTTCGGCGTTCATCGTCATGTGTGAGGCTTTCCTCTGCATCCGGCCCCACTTCGGCCTGTTGTTAAAGACCTTCAGTATCAAGCCAAAGGTAGTAAGAGGCTAACAAGCAGAATGCGGCGGATCCATGGTGGGCAAGATGCCCAATGTCATATGGCTCGAAGGCTCCTTCATGGAGACAATAAAGGGATGGCAATCGGTGTGGTTCTACATCACCGAGCCACGCGACGCCAAATGGGCGGCAACCCCTAAGTTTCGATCCGGATTCCCAATATGACTCACTTCCTGGAAAGAGAAGGGCTTGTCGTGGGGTTCATCAGTGGAGCTGGATGGACTCCAGAAATGTATACGGAGCATGGCGAGGAAGAAGCTCAAGCTTGTCAACATAGTCCAAGTTATGCTCATCCCCGCGGATCCTCCCGTGTCAACAACGGGATTTTACCTTGTGGGAGTTCGACCCGGCCCAGCACCAGACTCTGAGCGAGCTCTTCGATACGATGCACAAGGACGTCTGGAAGGTGCTGTTCAAGGGTGTCAAGGTCCCCCCTTCTCTCGCCAAGGACCGCGGACTAAGCGCAAAGCGCCTAGCGCATTCGGTGAGTTCAATACGTCCCGTAGGACATTTATTTTCCCTAGATTAATTATGCGCGGGGTCTAATCTCCATGCCTTTGATAGGACTGGGTGGAGATGTCGGGGCAGATTAACTGTCTGGCCCCTTTGCCTGAAGACACTGCAGGCGCTCTCCTGACGGAGATGCTGGCTCCGGCTCGTTACAAGGTGCCGGAGAAGACCAAGAAGGCCAAGGGAACCCGAAAGAGTTCCCGGCGCCAGGTGTTATCGGACTCATTCTCCGATAACTCTGCGGCACACTCTTCCCCCGAAGACGAGGAGGAAGAAGAAGATGCTCCCCCTCCAGGCGGGGGAGACAAGAAAAGGAAGGCCGCCCCAACTAGGGAGGCCGAAGGGTCCAAGAAGGGAAGGACTCTCCTTCCGGACAGTTCTACCGCTGCCGACGAAGGCGAAGACGAGTGGTTGCCCAAGGCCAAGCCCCCGGGGAGATCGTAAGTATTCGGATACCAGAGTAACTCATAGATTCCTTTGTCACACTGTTTTCCCTAACGCCGAACATAATTATGCAGGCCGCCACGAGCCAATATCGAGGTATCATCGGACGGCTCCCTGGGCTCGTCGGACATGGACAGCGATCCAGTCCCGGCCGCCACCTCCCCTCATCCCGCTGACGACGCCGAGGTGCTGTCTCAAGAGGCACCGGGTCGAGGGGAGACTGTCCTGGAGGCGCCTCAAGGTGACCTTCTGGACTCCGGGAGCCAAGGGGACGTGGCCCCTGAGAGCTTCGAGTTCGGCCCTCAGCCGAACACCGTGCCGGAACCTCCAGCGGTTCCAGGCTCAGGCCGGCGGCCTCCTTCTAAGAGGGGCAAGACGCCTCTACCGGTGACCTCTGTCCATCCATAGGCGCCGGACAATCTGCTGGAAGCGCTTCGCAACGCTTCCATCGATGAGGAGCACTGTACTGTTATGAGTGCGGTGGTCCAGAAGGTTCAGTCCGCCAAGAGCGGGTTGACCGAAGCCTGTGCCAGCCTTCTAACAGGCTTTGAGTTAAGTGTTTTAAAATGCAGTAGAAATATTACCGCATAGACAGTAGCCCCTGATGCTTTGTTCGGTGTTCACAAAGAAAAGCCGAACAGAGGATCAAATAATATCGCAGGAGTCTAATATAAGTGTGTCAATATGCATATGCAGGCTTCGCTGCTGGCATCCGCCGCACTGACTGCGGAGGTCGCCGTACTAAAGCAGGACCTCAAGGGGTCCAGGAAAGAGCTCGGCCTTGCCAAGAGGCAGCTCGAGGAGAACAAGGGTAAGTAATACCCTGTCTATAGATATGTATATATAAAACAAGATGCGATTGCAAAATGACAGGATCATCGTATATTTGCCAGGGGCCACGACCGAGGTGGCGACCCTGAAGCAGGCGCTAACCAAGGCCGAAGATAAAGCGGCCAAGGAGCGCGTCGAGCGAGAGAAGCACGAGGCTCGGGTGGGCGAGGTGCAGCAAGAGCTCCAGGCTCTCGTGGCGCAGCACGAGGCATTGGAGCTTGACTCAAAGACGCGGGGGTCTGAGCTTGACGCGGCGCTCAATAGCGCAAAAAGTGCCAAGGCCGAAGCCCAAAAGGCTCTCCAAGAGATCGACGCGATGAAGAATATAGCGGCGGGTAAGGCTTTCTATATGCAAAGCAAGCATGTAAAAGTAAATTACCGATTACTTACCCGAATCCGGAGCTCTCCAGGAGCATTTGCAGATTTGCCCCGCAACGTGTCCGATGCGGCACAATTTTACCTAGCCGAGGATGGAAGCTCAATGGAGAAGCTGTTCTGGTCTCAGTATGCTGAGGCCAAACACCTGGTGCCAATGAACGACCAGCTGAAGCAGATGGTTGAGCTTCATAAGGTGGCCGATCGGGCCATGAAGAGCTTTATAGTCCGGCTGTGGCCTGGCGACGCCCTTCCGAACAGCTTCTTCGGCCTGGTGAGGCGGCTAGTGGATGCCTGCCCGCAGCTGGAGGGCGTCAAGCGATCTGTCTGCATTGAAGGTGCATGCCGGGCTTTCGCCCGTGTGAAATTGTAGTGGGTCAAGCTAGACGCCGTGAAGCTGATCAAGGAGGGGCCGCCGGAGGGCAAGGAGCACCGCCACCCCGAGATGTACTATGAGGGTGTTCTGCCGGGTGCCCGTCTCATCGCGGACGAGTGTTCAAAAGATGTAATATTTGAATGAGACTTGCTCGTTTTATCCTGTATTTATGAAAACTTGTTTCATATGCGCTATGAAACGCTTGTTTGAATTTAAAATATTACCTTCTGTTTGGCTGTTTATCCAATCTGAGAGACGGCTAGTCCTCGGCTTCTGCCCCCATGCCACGAGTGCTGGGGTGTTCGGGATAAATCTAAGCACTCTTGTTCCCATGTTTGGGTCCTTCGAGGGAGGTGCTCAGCACAGGGAACAAGGCAACCAGACTAATAATGCTTTATCACTCTCACTTAGCCATAGAATTCTATAATTTTAAATTTCGGCGAAGCCCATGGTATTCGGAAGGCCGAATTCGGGGTGCGATACACGCCTTTAAGCCGGATAGGGCCGACCCCTCGCTCTAAGCGGCATAAGTCTTTAGGGACTTGAAAAGATCACCGAACAGCGACCAGTCTCTCGCCTTATCATGACAGTCAGTCTTAGCTTTCTCTACTGAGGTGCTGAACCCAGCAAAACCGGGGCACAATCGCAGTAGTTGTCCTAGCGCTACCTTAGCCGATATTGCGGAACGTAAGGTACCAAAACATAGGAGCCGGGCAAACCCAACATTTGACCAAAGACATGATTCGGAGCTGATGCATATAATGCTATAAGTTCGGGGTGCCGCACTTGTGAAAGTGTTCAGACTTTTCACTTCGCATTGTGGGGTACGTAAGCCCCTGGTGTATTGGCCGTATCAAAGTGTACGATCGCAAGGCGTCGTTAATGAACACATAGATATATATCGTAATGTCATGCATTGTTTATTCAAAAAAATTGCGTTAAAGCAGAGTGATACAGATAGTGCGATAAGCAAAGAGTAGGACTATGTCCCTTCCAAGGGCAAGCTGAGGAATGATATTAAATCGAATATTTCGCTCATTACTGTAATCCACCTGGGAATTCCGTGGTATGACGTAGCTGTCTGCCTCCTTGGTTGCTGCATCATGTGTTCGGCAATAGTGCTGCCGGACAGTGTTTCCAGAGATAAAGGTCCTGAAAAAAAAGGAAAATAACCAAACGGGAAGCCCCTAGTGCGGTTTAAGCCGCGTCCTGGGGCGTGCCGCAGTTGTGCCCCACTCCCCATCTGTGCCCATGGTATTTTTAATGCGTAATTATGTACGCGCGGCATGAGTTTCGCCGTTGGGCTGGGATTTGGGTGGCCGCCATATTGCTACACGAGCTCAGATCGCGCCAGGTGGTCTATTTGCCAATTGCTCTGAGCGCGCTTGAAGGTGTCTGGGCTTTGAAGCGCCGAACTGGTTGATTGCCTTGAGAGGCTGCTTTGCGCTTCTGCTGCGAGGGCCGCGGTGTGCTCCTCTGTTCGGAGGGAGCGCTCTGTGTTTCCATTTACTGTAATAACTTCGCGAGGTCCTGGCATCTTGAGCTTGAGGTATGAATAATGCGGTACCGCATTGAATCTAGCAAATGCGGTTCGCCCGAGCAGCGCGTGATAACCACTGCAGAACGAGACTATATCAAAGATTAACTCTTCGCTTCAGAAGTTATCCGGGGATCTGAAGACCACTTCCAGTGTAATTGAGCCTGTGCAATGGGCCTCCACACCTGGAATGACGCCTTTAAAGGTCGTTTTTGTGGGTTTGATCCTTGAGGGGTCTATACCCATTTTGCACACTGTGTCCTGATAAAGCAGGTTCAGGCTGCTGCCGCCATCCATAAGGACTCGAGTGAGGTGGAATCCGTTAATGATTGGGTCTAGGACCAATGCGGCAAATCCGCCATGATGGATACTAGTGGGGTGGTCCCTGCAATCGAAGGTGATCAGGCAGGAGGACCAAGGGTTGAACTTTGGGGCGACTGGCTCCAACGCATATACGTCCCTGAGCGCACGCTTCCGCTCCCTCTTGGGGATGTGGGTCGCGTATATCATGTTCACCGTCCGCACTTGCGGGGGAAACCTCTTCTGCCCTCCGGTGTGCGGCTGCCGGGGCTCCTCCTCGTCATCGCTATGCGGCCTCTTGTCCTTGTTTTTGGCAATTAACTTGTCGGCCTGCTTGACCACCCAACAATCCCTGTTGGTGTGATTGGCTGGCTTGTCTGGGGTTCCGTGTATTTGACACGAGCGATCGAGTATACGGTCCAAGCTGGACGGACCCGGCGTACTTTGTTTGAATGGCTTTTTCCGCTGACCGGGTTTAGAGCCTTTGAATCCGACATTGACTGCCGTATCCTCGGTGTTTTCATTGTTAATACGGTTCTTATGTTTGTTGCGACGTGAACTGCTATTGCCGTTCTTGGTATCCGGGGTACCATGGTTCTTTGATATGTTGTTATTGCGAGCTAGCCAGTTGTCTTCTCCCGCGCAAAAGCGGGTCATGAGCGTCATGAGAGATGCCATAGATTTTGGCTTTTCCTGACCAAGGTGCCGGGCTAGCCACTCGTCTCGGATGTTGTGTTTGAAAGCCGCTAAGGCCTCTTCATCCGGACAATCGACGATCTGATTTTTCTTTGTAAGGAACCGAGTCCAGAATTGCCTGGCCAACTCTTCTGGCTGCTGAATTATGTGGCTCAAGTCATCGGCGTCTGGTGGTCACACATAAGTGCCCTGAAAGTAGTCGAGGAATGCGGCTTCCAGATCTTCCCAACAGCTAATGGAGTCCGCTGGCAAGCTGTTAAGCCAATGCCGCGCTGGTCCTTTGAGCTTTAGTGGGAGGTATTTGATGGCGTGTAAGTCATCACCGCGGGCCATGTGGATGTCGAGGAGGAAATCCTTGATCCATATTGCGGGATCTGTTGTGCCGTCGTATGATTCAATATTTATAAGTTTGAAACCTTCTGGGAATTGATGTTCCATTACTTCGTCTATGAAGCATAAGGGGTGTGCGGCGCCTCTGTATTGGGCTATATCTCGACGCAGTTCGAATGGGTCTTGCCCGCTGTGTTCGGCCCGGCCGGATTTGCTTTTACTGTATCCGGCGTGACGTTTATCGTCTCGCAGAGTAGTGCGCCCTCGTGATCCGTAGATCGATCTTGCATGCTTTGCTTTATCCTCCAATATGTCTCGCAGGTCTGGCGTATCTCCCCATGCCTTTTTATTTGAATGGCGTCGGGGTGGAGGCTGAGCTTTTGGCTGGAATGCCTCTCTATCACGGCCACGAGGTGGCCGATCTGCCGTATCATACGCTTCCTCCTCCAGTCGGGGTAGTAACCTGCACTTTGGGTAATTCTTGGAGGGGCACTCGAGTTTATATTCCTCGGCCGCGAGGACTTCAGTCCATCTGTCAGCTAGCAGATCTTGATCAGCTTGAAGCTACTGCTGCTTTTTCTTCAGGCTATTTGCCGTGGCCATAAGCCGGTGCTTGAAGCGCTCTTGTTCGACGGGATCCTCTGGTACGGCGAATTCATCGTCGCCGAGGCTTGCCTCGTCTTCGGAGGGGGGCATGTAATTGTCATCCTCCTCCTCTCCATCTGCCGCTCTCTCAGGAGAGCTGGCTCCTCCATCCTCCTGCTCTGAATCTTGCTGGAGGGGAATGTTGTTGTCTTTGGCACTATCCGGAGTGTTATTATCTCCTGTGCCGGTATCACCACTTTTGCTTTGGCGGGACCTAGAGCGGCGCCGCTGACGTCGGCGCTTGGGTTGCTTCTTGGAGGGGTCATCCTCCACTATCTCATCGCCATTGCCTTCTTTGGGTGTATCCACCATGTATATGTCATATGACGAGGTGGCTTTCCAGTGCCCTATAGGCGCTGGTTCATGTTCGTCTCCTACATCGTCGTCTATACCATCGATGTCTTTGGAGTCAAAGTCGAGCATGTTGGTTAAATCATCGACAGTGGCTACGAAGTGGGTGGTGGGTGGGCGTCGAATTTCTTCGTCGTCCGCATCCCAATCCTGTTGGCCATAGTCCGACCAGGGCTCTCCTGACAAAGAGAGAGACCTTAGTGAATTCAGGATGTCGCCGAAGGGCGAGTGCTGAAAGATATCCGCGGCGGTGAATTCCATGATCGGCACCCAATCGGATTCGATTAGCAGGGTCACGGACGGTTCGGAGTCCAGAAAAGAGTCCGGCACCTTGGAGTCACGGGCTTCGCAGAGGATTAGGCTGGTGTTCGGCTCGATCGCCGTTGAGACTGCAACCCCTGAGGCGGTGTCTAGCCACCTGTCCTCGATTGGTGCAGTTGGGTCCGAGCTAAGGGCCGGAGCTGATGCAGGCGCGGCCTCTGGGGTACTGCTCAGCGGCAGAGCTAGGTCATACCCGTCGTGATAGTGCGGCGCGCCCGGCTGTGGCTCGAACCGTCGAAGATCATGTCTCCGCGGATGTCGGCCGTGTAGTTCAAACTTCCAAATCTGACCTCACGATCAGGGGCGTAGCTTTCAATCTGCTCCAGATGGCCAAGCGAATTAGCCCGCAGTGCAAAGCCGCCGAATACGAAGATCTGTCCGGGGAGAAAAGTCTCGCCCTGGACCACATCGCTATTGATGATAGTAGGAGCCATCAAGGCTAAGGGCGACGACACAGAGGAACTCTCAATGAAAGCACCAATGTGCATCTAGGCCGGATGGTAATAGGAGGCAGGGGACACGATGTTTTACCCAGGTTCGGGCCCTCTTGATGGAGGTAACCCTACGTCTTGCTTGATTAATATTGATGATATGGGTAGTACAAGAGTAGATCTACCACAAGATCGGAGAGGCTAAACCCTAGAAGCTAGCCTATGGTATGATTGTATGTTGTGGTTGTTGTCCTACGGACTAAAACCCTTCGGTTTATATAGACACCGGAGAGGGTTAGGGTTACACAAGGTCGGTTACAAAGGAGGAGATATCCATATTTGTATTGCCTAGCTTGCCTTCCACGCCAAGTAGAGTCCCATCCGGACACGAGACGAAGTCTTCAATCTTGTATCTTCATAGTCTAACAGTCCGGCCAATGGAGATAGTCCGGCTGTCCGGAGACCCCCTAATCAAGGACTCCCTCACCTGGTGTAGAGGTCCGTTGCACGGGCTCAATCACATTGGAAGTTGTCTTCGGTTCGTCGGACAACTTCCGAAGCGAGGACTAGATCTTTGACATTGTTCCCTTCCGTAGCGGTTATCATGCATTGCTCGGACGAACCGCATTCGCTCGCTTCAATGCGATCCCGCATTACGCATATCTCAAACTAAAGATTCCCGGACCACGCGGTGTTATAACAGTCAATGGAAACACGGAGCGCTCCCTCCGTACTAAGGAGCACACCGTGGCCCTTGCAATGGAGATCCAGGGTGGCCTTATCATGCCAAACACTACATCGGCAGTCAAGCCCCCGGACACTGTTATACGCGTCTGGACTACTCGACAGAGCGACTGTCCGCCTCGACCGGACCTCGATCAGCAATTTGGCTTCAGTCTCAGCCCCAGCAGAATTGCGGCATATGTGTCACACGTGCATAACTACGCACTAAAGATACCATTTGGGCCAAGACGGAGGCATAGTAGAGACAAAGTCCACAATACGGCTCGACCCTACCTGGACCCTCATGTTTCTTTTTCTCTTATTTTTTCTTTTCCAGGTTCCTTACAACCACCAACACCTTCTGACGGTAGCAAGGGCCTTTTTTAGGTCCCTCATGAGAACCCGATCATTGATCCTTTCAAAGGATAATACACCAAGGAGGAAAAACGGCACGGATGTGTGCCAGATTATCTAAAGGATATTTAAAGATCAGATTTTCCTTTTGAGGACCTGTACACAGCTTTCCCTGGTATTCGGCATGTAAAATACCTCGATGCTTGTCACATCATTTGTAAAAATATATTTTGACGTATCAATCAGACTATAATGGAAACAATCTTTCGCCCAACGTACTCAGTACTAGCTTATTTCCTAATCTATATTCCTTCTTTTTTCTCTCTCGTCTGATTGCCATGTACACCTTGGCATGACCTAAATCGCCCGGGGCTCCATTCGGCCACGTACATGTCTTAAAAATAAAATAAGTCCGAAACACTTTTACAGTGCAAATTCGGCGTCACGAATATAGCATTATATGCATCAGCTTTGAATCATGTCTTTGGTCAATAGTTGGGTTGCCCGACTCCTGTGGTTATTGCCGTACATTCCGCTTGTTCGGCTAAGATAGTAAAGGGAGAACTACCACGATTGTGTTTCTGGCTCATATGGATAAACACCTCAGTAGAGAAAGCCGAAAACTGACTGTCATGGTGCGGCGAGAGCTGGTCAGCTAGGCGACTAACTACAAATCTCTTGCAATTTTACCCGCATTATGTGAAGGACCGGTCTATGCCCGATCAGGCGTCTACAACACCCAAGTTTGGATAATCGAGCAACACCAGGGGCTACGCCTATAACCTCATTGTCAAACTCCTATGGCTAAGTGAGAGCGATAAAGCCACATAGTCTGATTGCCAGGTTCGCCGCACTGACCACCTCCTTCAAGGACCATGCTGGTTGGGTCAAGTGTGTCTAGGTGCCATTCTAAACACCCCCGTAGTTCCTATGTGGGGGCTGAAGCCGACGACTGGCTAACTCTCAGATACCATAAACGGCCGCACATGAGGAAAGGATTTCAAAGTAAAACAAGCAACACATTATACATAAGCCTTGTTTTATAATACAAAGTACGGGCATTACAGGTACATTCATTCGAAAATAGTGTCCTTCGAACACTGGCCCTCTACAATGCAGGAACCCTCCAAGACTTCATCGAAATACCGCTCCAGTGTGGGGTGCTCTTTGCCTGCGGGCGGTCCCTCGGTTGCCAGATTGACGGCGTTCATCTTCGCCCACTACACCTTGAGACGGGTGAAGGCCATCCGGGCACCTTCGATATAGGCCGACCGCTTTATGGCATCAAGCCGGGGGCAGGCGCTGACGAGCCGCTTCACGAGTCTGAAGTAACTACCGGGTGTGGGTTCGGCTGGCCAAAGTCAGACTATAACATCCTTCATGGCCAGTTCGTCCACCCTATGCAGCTCGGTCAGCTGCTTCAGCTGATCGCTGAGGGGCACCAGATGCTCTGGCGCAAGGTACTGCGACCAAAAGAGCTTCTCTGTCGAGCTCCCCTCTTCGGCTCGGAAGAACTCCACAGCATTAGCAATACTCCGGGGCAGATCCGCAAACGCTGCTAGAGAACTCCAAACCCAGGTTAGTAAGAGGTACCTTCTCCTCACAAATTTGCTCTGCATAATAAAGGCCTTACCCGCCACAATCTTCTTGGCCTCTTGAATCTCCCGGTAGTCGCCTTGGGCTTCAACCCGGGCTTCCTGCGCGCTTTGGAGGGCCTTAGCAAGTTCGGCATCTTGATCCGTAATCTTGCGCTTCAAGGACTCACATTTGTTTATGGCATCCCGGAGCTCTTGCTGGACTTCCTCCACCCGTGATTCATGCTTCTGGCGGGCGGCTCGTTCCCCCTCCGCTTCCTTGGCCTCGGCTAGCGCGTTCTTTAGGGCCTTGACCTCGGACACGCCAACTATAAGCATGATCACAAAACTCAACAAGATAATTAACCAGCAAGTCATATCATTTCAGATGCGAACAAAGTACCACATACCTTGCTTCTCCTTCAATTGTTTGTTGGTACGGATGAGCTCTTCATCGACCTGCTCCAGCCTCCTCTTTAGTCCGGATATCTTGGCGGAATCAGTGGTGGCTGCTAACTTCGAAGCCTGTTTGTTCAAATACACATGTATGTTAATCTCCCATGAAGACTATTTGATCCTCTGTTTGGCCTTTCTTAAACGAACGCCGAACAGAGTCTCAGGGGCTACTGACTATACACAGGTATTCTTTTTATAGTTAAATCATGTACCTCAAAGCCTATCAGAAGGCTAGTATAGGCCTCATTCAACCCGCTTTTAGCGGACCGAACCTTTTCAACCACCGTACGCAGAAGGGCACGATGTTCCTCAATAATGGAGGTGCTCTGAAGCGCTTCCATCAGAGTGCCGGTGCCTCCGGATTGACAGAGGTCGCCGGTTGAGTCATCGCACCCCCTTCTTACGAAGGAGGCTGCTCGCCTGATTCTGGAGCCATATCGGCCTCCGGATGATATTCGGTTGGGGCCTGAATTGGGCATGGCCCCCGTCGCTGACCTCCCCGGGAGTCGGTTCCCCCATGTTTTTGGCAGCAGAGGTATTACCCTCTGGATCCACCCTGACGGCTTCCCGCACCTCTCCATGGCCTGGAAAGGTCCCTCGGGACAACACTTTGGTGTTGTCCGTAGCAATAGGTGGGGACGCCAACGGAGGCGACTCACTCTCCATCATGTGTGAGCCCAGCGAATTCCCAGAAGGCGATGATTGCCGGGGGAGATAGCGGGCTGGACTACAATACGTGATTCTGCGTGTTAGGATCACAAGGAATAAAGCCATGTACATTCATTATCCTTAAATACTTACGATTTGGCCGAAGGCTTCAGCCTGGGGTTCCATTTGGAGACGGCTTCGGCGTCTAATTCCGAATCATACGAAAGGGAGAGTTTCCTCTTCTTGGACGCTTCCGCCTCTAGATCTGCGGAAGCTCCCCTTTTATTCTTCCCCCCTTAGGGGGAGAATTGTGCTCCTCCTCCTCCTCGTATTCATCGTGGGAGGAGAGAGCTTCGGTATCTTCGGATGATATGTCCGAAGCACTTTTGCGGCGAAGGCCACTTCGGACCTCCTTGCCCTTCTTCTTGGCCTTCTTTTCCGGTGCCTGGTATGGCACCGAAACCAGCATCTTCGTCAGAAGAGGAATAGCTGGGTCTTCGGGCAGGGGAGCCGGACACTTGATCCACTCTGCCTTCTTCGTCCAACCCTGGGGGACAAGAGGAAGGTTTAAACTTACTCCTTGGATCTACAAATCAAGGACATGATTAGAAAGCTGAAAAACTCATTGGAGTGGCTAAATGAGCGCAGTCGTGGCCGAGGTCTTCGGTCGTCGGTGGCCACGTCTTTTGGGTCTTAAAAGGTAGCTTCCATATATCTTCGTGCTTCGTGCCGAAGAACCGTACAAGGTCCGGGGACTTGCCAAATCAAACTCCCATGTATGGAGAGTTCGTGTTGGTAGGGGAGAATCCAGCGAAATAGCATCACCCAGATCACGCTGGCAAGGCTGGTGTTCTTGTCCACCATGCTCTTGACGCGCTTTTGCAGCGTCATCACCTCATCGGATGACACCCAATCTAGGCTCTTCTTGAGCCATGATGTGAGCCGCATTGGCGGGCCGGTTTTGAACTCAGGAGTGGCGGCCCATGAGGCGTCACGAGGTTACGTAACGTAGAACCACTCATGTTGCCACCCCTTCACGGTCTCTATGAAGGTCCCCTTGGGCCAGGTGACGTTAGGGAGCTTTCTCACCATGGCACCGCCGCACTCCGCGTGTTGACCCTCGACCACCTTCGACTTCACATTGAATACCTTGAGCCATAGGCCGAAGTGGGGGGGGGATGCAGAGGAACGCTCAAACACGATGATGAACGCTGAGATGTTGAGGAATGAATTTGGATATAGATCATGGAAATCTAGCCCGTAATAGTACATGAGTCCGCGGTCGAAAGGGTGGAGAGGAAACCCTAGCCTGTGAAGGAAGTGGGGAATGAATACTACCCTCTCATTGGGCTCTGGTGTGGGAATGATCTGCTTTTTGGCAAGGAGCCGATGGGTGATTTCCTTCGCTAAATACCCCGCCTACCGGAGTTCTTTGATGTGCTCCTCCGTGACGGAGGAGGCCATCCACTTGCCGTGTGCTCTAGATCCGGACATGGTTGGAGCGCTTGTTGGGGACGGAAAGGGTTGAAGCTTGGGCGCTAGAGCTCGAGAGAAGATGGGCTGAGGAGGAAGAAGGCGTGGGGTAAAAAGGTGAATCCTTGTCTCCTTATAAAGGCAGTGAATATCAAGCGCCCCCCATGAGCCTTAAAAATTGCCTACTCCCCAGGAGTCATGCGAGTGGCACGGTTGGATTACCCAAATCCGTATTGATGAGAATCCCGTAGTAAGGGGACACGGTCTCTGCTTTGACAAGATGTGTCAATGAATATCACATCTCGAAATGCGAAACGGGAGGATGGAAAATGGTTCGAAATAATAATAAGGCCGGATCACAATACCTCGCCGAAAAAGTTGTCAGAAGACATAACCTATTTCTGTTTAAAGTGTTTTGTCCTCATGGCCCAGGTTTGTAACTATTGTACATAGCTGGATATAGTTCTTTTGATCAACTGCTTTGGAGTATTCGGAGGAGGAACCCGCCTTGCAATGCCGAAGACAATCTACGTTCCGGACACATCGTCATTGAAGCCTGGTTCAGGGGCTACTGAGGGAGTCCTGGATTAGGGGGTCCCCGGGCATCCGGGCTATGTGACGTGGGTCGGACTAGTGGGCCGTGAAGATACAAGATAGAAGGCTTCCCCCGTGTCCGGATGGGACTCTCCTTGGCGTGGAAGGCAAGCTCGGCGTTCAGATGTGAAGATTCCTTTCTCTGTAAACCGACTCTGTACAAACCCTAGCCCCCTCCGGTATCTATATAAACCGGAGGGTTTAGTCCATAGAGGCAGGCATAATCATACAGGCTAGACATCTAGGGTTTAGCCATTATGATCTTGTGGTAGATCAACTCTTGTAACCCCTATACTCATCAATGTCAATTAAGCAGGACAAAGGTTTTACCTCCATCAAGAGGGCCCGAACCTGGGTAAACATCGTGTCCCCTGCCTCCTGTTACCTTAGATCCTTAGATGCACAGTTCGGGACCCCCTACCCGAGATCTGCCGGTTTTGAAACTGACATCTACCCCCTGGGCCAGACGCGGTAGTCCGTGGCGTTTGCGTAAACGCCAGGAACCGTGGCGTTTGCCCCTGGAGTCCGAGAAGGACTCTTCTTTGCGTTCCAAATCGACTTTGGGGAGGCCGTCTCCCCAAGTAACGACCCCATGGCTCAACATATAAATAGAGGAGCAGGGCTAGCCCTTAGAGCACAAGTTTATGAGCCTCCTCTAGTTTATCCAGTTCTAGTTCTAGTTGGTCCTAGTTGACTAATTAGAGCTAGCACTAACTACCTCTAATCCTCATAATTAGAAGCCCAGTGTGGATCTAATCTCCTCTGCTCTAAATATATTGTGCTTGGCGAAGCCCTGTGAAAATAGTTTCACCACCACCATCACCACGCCATCGTTCTGCCGGAACTCATCTACTACTTCACCCCTCTTGCTGGATCAAGAAGGCGAGGACGTCATCAAGCTGAGCGTCTGCTGAACATGGAGGTGTCGTACATTCGGTGCTTGATCAGAATGGATCGTGAAGGTGTACGACTACATCAACCGCGTTGACAAACGCTTCCTCTAAGTTATCTATAAGGGTATGTAGATGATTTCCCCCTCTCGTAGCTATGCACTCCATGGATAGATCTTGCATGTGCATATAATTTTTTTGTTTTCCATGCAACGTTCCCCAACAATGGTATCAGAGCCAGGTCTATGCGTAGATGACATGCATGAGAGAACACAAAGGATTTGTGGGCAGTGATGTTCATACTACTTACTACCTATGTCTTATTTTGATTCGACGGTATCGTGAGATGAAGCGGCTCGGACGAACTTACATGTCCACGTACATGAGACCAGTTCCACCGATTAACATGCAACTTATTTTGCATAAAGGTGGCTGGCTGGTGTCTATTTCTCCCACTTTAGTTGACTCTAATTTGACTATGGCGGTACTTGTAGAAGGTAGCAACTTGATAATCACCATTGTGGTTTTGGGTAGGTAAGAACGGTTCTTGCTAGTTGCCATAGCAGCCACGTAAAACTTGCAACAACAAAGTAGAGGACGTCTAACTTGTTTTTGAATGGTATGTTGTTGTAACACCCCAGTAGTAAAACTTCCATTTTTGGCAATGTATCCATCTTGTTCTTCATCTATTTCAAGTGGTTTTCCTCTTTGTGGGTTTCATGTTGGGTTTGTTTTGTTTCCCATTGCATTGTCTTGTTTTTGCTTTTCATATTTTCTTTGCCATTCTTTGTTGCATCATGTCCTCACCATAGTGTTGCATTTGTGCTTCTTGCCTTTGGACTTGTCATCATCATCATGTGCATCTTCTTGTGTAGCATATTGCATTGGGCATGGTAGATTATGACTCATGGCATCATCATATTCCCCCTCATCTACTCACCTCTTCCTTCCCTTATTTTATTTTGGCAAGCATTATTTTGGCCTCCATAAATGTTCATCCTCTCCCTATAAATCAGTCATCATGCCCTAAACCTCTCTGCCAATTTTCATCTATTTTGAAGTTGTTTTGGTTAGGTTTTAAAATGGCTCAAGTTTGAATTAAATTCAAACATGAATTATTTTACTTCCTTTAAAAATCTCCAAACCAATTTTATTAAATAGGCATAATTCCAAGATCATGGAAATATTCTCATATTTCACAAACTCCTCTCCTATTCCACTATGCTTTTCTTTTTCTTTTTCTACCTAAGGAAAAGGGAAAAGAAAAGCAGCAGCAGCACCCCCCGGGCCTCGGCCTCCAGGCTAGCCCAGCAGCAGCAGCAGAGCAGGCCAGCCAGCCCAGCTAGCAGCAGCCCCGCAGCCTAGCTAGCCTCGCGACCTTCTCCTCCCAACCTTTTTCTCACCCGCGCACGCGTGCACCCCCGCTGCCCCATCGACACGTGGCCAAGGCGGACCCGCTCGTCAGCGAGTCCCTGTAGACTCCGACCCACCTTTTCGTCCTCCTCGCGCCACGCCAGGGGGACCGCGAGCTCGAGCGCGTCGCCGCTCCATCCCGTCATCCTAGCCCCCCTTTTAAGCCTTCTCCTTGTCCCTCAAACCCTTTAGGGTTCCCTTTCTCTCTCCCTGCCGCCGCCAGGGCACCTAACCCACCAGATCTGTCGTTTTGGCCGTGTCCGAGTGCATCTGGGAGCACGGGCTCATCGTCGGCGTGCTCCTCGTCGTCTTCTGCCTTGCCAACCTTGTCCATCATCTTACCCGATGTCGACTACGTCCCTGTCATCGCCGTCTTCGTCCACCTCCTGACCAACGGAGCTCACCTCCGAGCTCCTGGTGAGCACGCGCGTCTCCCCGTCCCCTTTCCCCCCTCGTTTGCATGCTCTGTCGTTGATCGCCATGTTCGCCCGAGCTCGCCGCCGTCGGACCTCGTCTCCGGTGAGTGCCTCGACCCCCTCTCACTAGGTTCGCATGTCCGTCATCTTCTCCGCGTCGCGTAGGCCAGTTCCTCGCACGTAGTAGCTCGTTAGGGTCGCCACCTCGCCGCGTTCATCTCCGGATCACCTCCTCTGTTCCTCATCGCCGGCGTCGACTCCGTCGTCACCCGGTGTCGTACGATGCACGTACGAGTGTCGGATCACCAGACGGTTCCGTAGCACCCCTCCGCCGCTCTGTTAGGTCCCCGGAGCTGCTCCGGCGAGGCCGTGCCATCGCCCTCCTCTATTTTCCCCTGTTTGGGCGCGTCTGTGTCACCGCCATGTGGGTCCTTGCGGGACCTGTCAGCCTCTCGGGGGACCAGGACCCACATGTCATCCCCTCCCTCCTTTTCTCTTTTCTTTTATTTATTCCAGCGCATATTCTGTTTCAGGCAGAAGGAATCTTTCCAAATCGGGCAGGTCCATATCTGGACATTTCCTATTAGGGAGACTTGCCATTTCTGTCCCTTTCCATTTAGGGCAGTTTTTCACTTATAGCTTTTGTGATGATTTTTCTACAGTAACCTAGACATATTATATATGTTTTTGGGATAGAAAAACCCCACCAATCCAGTGGAGCCATTAGTTTTTGCATTTGAGAAAGTTCATGAACATGTCATTTTGCATCATGATGATGTTTTATGTTTTATGTGTAATTTTATTCAAATATGCTATGGGTTAGTTTTGCTCATGAACATGCTCTTTAACATGCCTACTTCATGCTAGATTTTATTTCATGTCATTTAGTGCACTGTGATGAGTGCCACAAGCTTGCAAAGTTGCCATCATGAATCTGCTTATGCCATGCCATGATTTCCTCTAAGTCTGAAATCTATTCATATCATTTGCCATGTTTGCATTGATGCTACCATCTTTTCTGTGGGTCTCTGAGACAAGTTCAGTAAGGGAGTTTTATTAAGTGCATTTAGTACTATCATGCCATGATCTTGTGTAATGTAATATGTTCCTATAGAATATAGTTTGCTATGCATAAACTTTGCTACCTGATGCTGTTTCTGTCTTGATGCATGAATTTCTGCCAAGTCTGATAAGTTGTTAACTTTTGCATTTTTGCCATGCTATTTTAGACTTGTTCTAGGGGTTTCTAGCAGTAGCTCAGTGTTCATGATTTGTAGAGCTTCACCTGTACTTCACTGCCATGTATTGTGTTTTCATGTTTGGGTGCTGTAGTATATTTTAACCTTGCATCTAAGTGGTCATGTTGCTGTTTTAAGCAGCTTGCATCATATCTTGTTTTGCTTGTCATTTGCAAACCGTGCATCCGCTTCCGGTGATCTTCATATCGATTTCATTCAAAATCTCCCAACCTATCTAGTGGCATGCTTGGTTTGCCAAGTTGATGACATGATCATCCTTTTCCTTCCGGAGTACCCATATGCATTGCACATCATATCTTGCATTCCATGCCATGTCTTGCATCATGTTGCTTGTGCATTGCACCGTGATTGATTGTTGTTCCATTGCTTGTGTTTTTTGCTTTGGGTAGAGCCGGGAGACAAGTTCATGAATGAGGATCCTGTTGAGTACGTTTACGAGGAGCAAGCTTTCGACAACCCTGAGAACTTTGCAGGCAAGATGATCATTACCCTCGATATCACTTCTATCTTTCCTTGCTAGTTGTTTGTTCTATCGCTATGTCGCGCTACCTACCACTTGTTTATAATGCCTCCCATATTGCCATGTCAGCCTCTAATCCACCTTCCTAGCAAACCGTTGTTTGGCTATGTTACTCATACATCTCCAACGTATCTATAATTTTTGATTGCTCCATGCTATATTAGCTACTGTTTTGGACATTATTGGACTTTATTATCCACTTTTATAGTATTTTTGGGACTAACCTATTAACCGGAGGCCCAGCCCAGAATTGTTGTTTTTGCCTATTTTAGGGTTTCGAAGAAAAGGAATATCAAACGGAGTCCAAACGGAAGGAAACCTTCGGGAACATGATTTTTGGAACAAACAAGATCCAGGAGACTTGGACCCTGCGTCAAGCAACCAACATGGAAGCCACGAGGTAGGGGGGCGCGCCTACCCCCTAGGCGCGCCCTCCACCCTTGTGGGCCCCCTGTTGCTCCACCGACATACTCCTTCCTCCTATATATACCTACGTACCCCCAAATGATCAGATACGGAGCCAAAAACCTAATTCCACCGCGCAACCTTCTGTATCCACGAGATCCCATCTTGGGGCCTGTTCCGGAGCTCCGCCGGAGGGGGCATCCATCACGGTGGGCTTCTACATCAACACCATAGCCTCTTCGATGAAGCGTGAGTAGTTTACCTCAGACCTTCGGGTCCATAGTTATCAGCTAGATGGCTTCTTCTCTCTTTTTGTATCTCAATACAATGTTCTCCCCCTCTCTTGTGGAGATCTATTCGAAGTAATCTTCTTTTTGCGGTGTGTTTGTTGAGATCGATGAATTGTGGGTTTATTATCAAGATTATCTATGAACAATATTTGAATCTTCTCTGAATTCTTTTATGTATGATTGGTTATCTTTGCAAGTCTCTTCGAATTATCAGTTTGGTTTGGCCTACTAGATTGATCTTTATTACAATGGGAGAAGTGCTTAGCTTTGGGTTCAATCTTGCAGTGTCCTTTCCCAGTGACAGTAGGGGCAGCAAGGCACGTATTGTATTGTTGCCATCGAGGATAACACGATGGTTTTTTTTATCATATTGCATGAATTTATCCCTCTACATCATGTCATCTTGCTTAAGGCGTTACTCTGTTTTCATGAACTTAATACTCTAGATGCATGCTGGATAGCGGTCGATGAGTGGAGTAATAGTAGAAGATGCATGCAGGAGTCGGTCTACTTGTCTCGGACGTGATGCCTATACACATGATCATACCTAGATATTCTCATAACTATGCTCAATTCTGTCAATTGCTCAACAGTAATTCGTTCACCCACCGTAAAATACTTATGCTCTTGAGAGAAGCCACTAGTGAAACCTATGGCCTCCGGGTCTATCTTCATCATATTAATCTTCCTATACTTAGTTATTTACTTTTCTTTTTACTTTGCTTTTATTTTACTTTGCTTATTTATCACAAAAATACCAAAAAATATTATTCTATCATATCTATCATATCTCACTCTCGTAAGTGACCGTGAAGGGATTGACAACCCCTTATCGCGTTGGTTGCGAGGAGTTATTTGTTTTATGCAGGTACGAGGGCTCGCGCATAGCCTCCTACTGGATTGATACCTTGGTTCTCAAAAACTGAGGGAAATACTTACGCTACTTTGCTGCATCATCCTTTCCTATTCAAGGAAATCCAACACAGTGCTCAAGAGGTAGCAAGAAGAATTTCTAGTGCCGTTGCCGGGGAGGTTCGCGCAAGTCAAGATTTCACTCCCGACAACGAGCCATTTCTGGCGCCGTTGTTGGGGAGTCTACGCAAAAGTCAACATACCAAGTACCCATCACAACCCTTATCTCCCGCATTACATTATTTGCCATTTGCCTCTCGTTTTCCTCTCCCCCTCTTCACCCTTGCTGTTTTATTCGCCCTCTCTCTCTCTATCCTCCCTCTCTTTCTCTATTTGCCTCTTTTTGCCCGCTTGCTTTTTGTTTGCTTGTGTGTTGGATTGCTTGCTTGTCACGATGGCTCAAGATAACACTAAATTGTGTGACTTTACCAATACCAACAATAATGGTTTTATTAGCACTCCGAGTGCTCCTCTTACCAATGCTGAATCTTGTGAAATTAATGCCGCTTTGCTGAATCTTGTCATGAAAGATTCGTTTTCCGGCCTTCCTAGTGAAGATGTCGCTACCCATCTAAATAGCTTCGTTCATATGCAAAATAAGAAAGATGTGGACAACGATATTGTTAAGTTGAAGCTATTTTCTTTTTCGCTTAGAGATCGTGCTAAAGCTTTGTTTTCGCCGTTGCCTAAAAATAGTATTGATTCTTGGAACAAATGCAAAGATGCTTTTATCTCTAAGTATTTTCCTCCCGCTAAGATCATCTCCCTTAGAAACGATATTATGAGTTTTAAGCAACTTGATCATGAACATGTTGCGCAAGCTTGGGAGAGGATGAAATTAATGATACGTAATTGCCCTACTCATGGTTTGAATTTGTGGATGATTATACAATTTTTTATGACGAATTGAATTTTGCTTCTAGAAATCTTTTAGATTCGGCTGCGGGAGGCACTTTTAGGGAAATCACTTTAGGAGAAGCTACTAAACTCCTAGATAATATTATGGTTAATTATTCTCAATGGCATACTGAAAGATCTACTAATAAAAAGGTGCATGCGATAGAAGAAATTAATGTTTTGAGTGGAAAGATGGATGAACTTATGAAATTATTTGCTAGTAAGAGTGTTTCTTCTGATCCTAATGATATGCCCTTGTCTACTTTGATTGAGAATAATAATGAATCTATTGATGTCAATTTTGTTGGTAGGAACAATTTTGGTAAGAACGCGTATAGAGGAAATTTTAATCCTAGGCCTTATCCTAGTAATCCCTCTAATAATTATGGTAATTCCTACAACAATTCTTATGGAAATTATAATAATATGCCCTCTGATTTTGAATCTAATATTGAAGAATTTATTACTTCGCAAAAGAATTTCAATGCTTTGATTGAAGAAAAATTGCTTAAGATTGATGAGTTGGCTAGGAACGTTGATAGAATTTCTCTTGATGTTGATTCTTTGGAACTTAGATCTATTCCTCCTAAGCATGACATCAATGAGTCTCTCAAAGCCATGAGAATTTCCATTGATGAGTGCAAAGAAAGAACCGCTAGGATGCGTGCTAAGAAAGATGCCTTTATAACAGCGTGTTCTTCTAGTTCCCATGAAAATAAAGATGAAGATCTAAAAGTTATTGATGTGTCCCCTATTAAATCTTTGTTTTTCAATATGAATCTTGATAATGATGGGACTGAATATGATCCACCTTTACCAAGAAGGCGTTCCAAAAATTCAGAGTTTTTAGATCTTGATGCTAAATTTGATGAAAGTGGAATTGAAGAAATTAAAACCCTAGATGTTGCTAAATCCACTATTTTCGATTTCAAGGAATTTAATTATGAAAATTGCTCTTTTATTGATTGTATTTCCTTGTTGCAATCCGTGCTAAATTCTCCTCATGCTTATAGTCAAAATAAAGTGTTTACTAAACATATCGTTGATGCCTTGATGCAATCGTATGAAGAAAAACTTGAGTTGGAAGTTTCTATCCCTAAAAAACTTTATGATGAGTGGGAACCAACTATTAAAATTAATATTAAAGATCATGAGTTCTATGCTTTATGCGATTCGGGTGCTAGTGTTTCCACGATTCCAAAGACTTTGTGTGATTTGTTAGGTTTCCGTGATTTTGATGATTGCTCTTTAAACTTGCACCTTGCAGATTCCACTATTAAGAAACCTATGGGAAGAGTTAATGTTGTTATTATTGTTGCAAATAGGAATTATGTGCCTATATATTTTATTGTTCTTGACATAGATTGTAATCCTTCAGGTCCTATTATTGTTGGTAGACCTTTACTTAGAACGATTGGTGCAATTATTGATATGAAGGAAGGGAATATTAGATTCCAATTTCCGTTAAGGAAAGGCACGGAACACTTCCCTAAGAAAGAAAATTAAATTACCTTATGAATCTATTATGAGAGCCACTGGATTGCCTACGAAAGATGGCAATACCTAGATCTATCCTTGCTTTTTATGCCTAGCTAGGGGCGTTAAACGATAGTGCTTGTTGGGAAGCAACCCAATTTTATTTTTATTCCTTGCTTTTTGATCCTGTTTAGTAATAAATAATTTACCTATCCTCTGTTTTGGTTGTGTTTTTTGTGTTTAATTAGTGTTTGTGCCAAATAGAACCGTTGGGAAGACTTGGGGAAAGTCTTGTTCTCTTGCTATAAAAAACAGAAACTTTAGCGCTCACCAGAACTGCTGCCATTTTTATTTTGAAAGTGATATTTAGTTAATTGTTTTTGAAGATGATTAATAGATAAATTCCTCACGTCCATAAATTTATTTTAGAATTTTTGGGGTTCCAGATTTTGTGCTAGCTATAGATTACTACAGACTGTTCTGTTTTTGACACATTCTGTTTTCGTGTGTTGTTTGCTTATTTTGATAAATCTATGGCTAGTAAAATAGTTTATAAACCATAGAGAAGTTGGAATACAGTAGGTTTAACACCAATATAAATAAATAATGAGTTAATTACAGTACCTTAAAGTGGTCTTTTGTTTTCTTTCGCTAACGGAGCTCACGAGATTTTCTACTTTAAGTTTTGTGTTGTGAAGTTTTCAAGTTTTGGGTAAAGATTTGATGTATGGAACAAGGAGTGACAAGAGCCTAAGATTGGGGATGCCCATGGCACCCCCAAGATAATCTAAGGACACCTAAAAGCCAAAGCTTGGGGATGCCCCGGAAGGCATCCCCTCTTTCGTCTACTTCTATCGGTAACTTTACTTGGAGCTATATTTTTATTCACCACACGATATGTGTTTTGCTTGGAGCGTCTTGTATGATTTGATTCTTTGCTTTCTAGTTTACCACAATCATCCTTGCTGTACACACCTTTTGAGAGAGCCATACATGATTTGGAATTTGTTAGAATACTCTATGTGCTTCGCTTATATTATTTGAGTTATATAGTTTTGATCTAGTACTTCACTTATATTTTTTAGAGCACGGTGGTGGAATTGTTTTATAGAAACTATTGATCTCTCATGTTTCACTTATATTATTTTGAGAGTCTTAAATAGCATGGTAATTTTCTTAAATAATCCTAATATGCTTGGTATTCAAGAATAGTAAAAACTTTCTTATGATTGTGTTGAATGCTATGAGAAGTTTGATGCTTGATAATTGTTTTGAGATATGAAGATGGTGATATTAAAGTTGTGCTAGTTGAGTAGTTGTGAATTTGATAAATACTTGTGTTGAAGTTTGTGATTCCCGTAGCATGCACGTATGGTGAACCGTTATGTGATGAAGTCAGAGCATGATTAATTTTTTGATTGTCTTCCTTATGAGTGGCGGTCGGGGACAAGCGATGGTATTTTCCTACCAATCTACCCCCCTAGGAGCATGCGCGTAATACTTTGCTTTGATAACTTGTAGATTTTTGCAATAAGTATATGAGTTCTTTATGACTAATGTTGAGACCATGGATTATACACACTTTTCTTCCTTCCACCATTGCTAGCCTCTCTAATACCGCGCACCTTTCGCCGGTATCATACACCCACCATATACCTTCCTCAAAACAGCCACCATACCTACCTATTATGGCATTTCCATAGCCATTCTAAGATATATTGCCATGCAACTTTCCACCGTTCCGTTTATTATGACACACTCCATTATTGTCATATTGCTTAGCATGATCATGTAGTTGACATCGTATTTGTGGCAAAGCCACCATTCATAATTCTTTCATACATGTCACTCTTGATTCATTGCATATCCCGGTACACCGCTGGAGGCATTCATATAGAGTCATATTTTTTCCTAAGTATCGAGTTGTAATTGTTGAGTTGTAAGAAAATAAAAGTGTGATGATCATCACTATTAGAGCATTGTCCCAGTGAGGAAATGATGATGGAGACTATGATTCCCCCACAAGTAGGGATGACACTCCGGACAAAAAAATAAAAAAATAAAAAAAGGGAAAGAAAATAGGCCATAAAAAAGAGAAAAGGCCCAAATAAAAAATGAGAGAAAAAGAGAGAAGGGACAATGTTACTATCCTTTACCACACTTGTGCTTCAAAGTAGCACCATGATATTCATGATAGAGAGTCTCTCATTTCGTCAGTTTCATATACTAGTGGGAATTTTTCATTATAGAACTTGGCTTGTATATTCCGATGATGGGCTTCCTCAAAATGCCCTAGGTCTTCATGAGCAAGCAAGTTGGATGCACACCCACTTAGTTTCTTTTGTTGAGCTTTCATATACTTATAGCTCTAGTGCATCCGTTGCATGGCAATCCCTACTCCATCACATTGATATCTCTTGATGGGCATCTCCATAGCCTGTTGATACGCCTAGTTGATGTGAGACTATCTTCTCCCTTTTTTGTCTTCTCCGCAACCACCATTCTATTCCACATATAGTGATATATCCATGGCTCACGCTCATGTATTGCGTGAAGATTGAAAAAGTTTGAGAATGTCCAAAGTATGAAACAATTGCTTGGCTTGTCATCGGGGTTGTGCATGATTCAAATACTTTGTGTGGTGAAGATAGAGCATAGCCAGACTATATGATTTTGTGGGGATAACTTTCTTTGGCCATGTTATTTTGAGAAGACATGATTTCTTTGTTAGTATGCTTGAATTATTATAATTTTTATGTCAATATTAAACTTTTATCTTGAATCTTTCGGATCTGAATATTCATACCACAATTAAGAAGAATTACATTAAAATTATGCCAAGTAGCACATCGCATGAAAAATTATCTTTTTTATCATTTACCTACTCGAGGACGAGCAGGAATTAAGCTTGGGGATGCTTGATATGTCTCCAACGTATCTATAATTTTTGATTGTTCCATGCTATATTATCTACTGTTTTGGACATTATTGGGCTTTATTATCCACTTTTATATTATTTTTGGGACTAACCTATTAACTGGAAGCCCAGCCCAGAATTGCTGTTTTTGCCTATTTTAGCGTTTCGAAGAAAAGGAATATCAAACGGAGTCCAAACGGAATGAAACCTTCAGGAACGTGATTTTTGGAACAAACAAGATCCAGGAGACTTGGACCCTACGTCAAGCAACCAACAAGGAAGCCACGAGGTAGGGGGCGCGCCTACCCCGCCCCCCCAGGCGCGCCCTCCACCCTCGTGGGCCCCCTATTGCTCCACCGACGTACTCATTCCTCCTATATATACCTACGTACCCCAAACGATCAGATACGGAGCCAAAAACCTAATTCCACCACCGCAACCTTCTGTATCCACGAGAACCCATCTTGGGGCCTGTTCCGGAGCTCCACCGGAGGGAGCATCTGTCACAGAGTGCTTCTACATCAACACCATAGCCTCTCCGATGAAGTGTGAGTAGTTTACCTCAGACCTTCGGGTCCATAGTTATTAGCTAGGTGGCTTCTTCTCTCTTTTTGGATCTCAATACAATGTTCTCCCCCTCTCTTGTGGAGATCTATTCGATGTAATCTTCTTTTTGCGGTGTGTTTGTTGACACCGATGAATTGTGGGTTTATGATCTAGATTATCTATGAACAATATTTGAATCTTCTCTGAATTCTTTCATGTATGATTGGTTATCTTTGCAAGTCTCTTCGAATTATCAGTTTGGTTTGGCCTACTAGATTGACCTTTCTTGCAATGGGAGAAGTGCTTAGCTTTGGGTTCAATCTTGCGGTGTCCTTTCCCAGTGATAGTAGGGGCAGCAAGGCACGTATTGTATTGTTTCCATCGAGGATAACAAGATGGGGTTTTTATCATATTGCATGAATTTATCCCTCTACATCATGTCATCTTGCTTAAGGCGTTACTCTGTTTTCATGAACTTAATACTCTAGATGCATGCTGGATAGCGGTCGATGAGTGGAGTAATAGTAGTAGATGCAGGCAGGAGTCGGTCTACTTGTCTCGGACGTGATGCCTATACACATGATCATACCTAGATATTCTCATAACTATGCTCAATTCTGTCAATTGCTCAACACTAATTCGTTCACCCATCGTAAAATACTTATGCTCTTGAGAGAAGCCACTAGTGAAACTTATGGCCTCCGGGTCTATATTCATCATATTAATCTTCCAATACTTAGTTATTTCCTTTGCTTTTATTTTACTTTGCATCTTTATCACAAAAATACCAAAAAATTATCATTCTATCATATCTATCATATCTCACTCTCGTATGTGACTGTGAAGGGATTGACAACCCCTTATCGTGTTGGTTGCAAGGAGTTATTTGTTTTGTGCAGGTACGAGGGACTCGCGCATAGCCTCCTACTGGATTGATACCTTGGTTCTCAAAAACTGAGGGAAATACTTACGCTACTTTGCTGCATCATCCTTTCCTCTTCAAGGAAATCTAACGCAATGCTCAAGAGGTAGCAGTTACCGCTTTTCCTCGGCCCTCTTATAGCGTTGCTAGTTGCAGGTGCCTTGCAGGTTGTTCCATGTTGGAACATGGATATGTTGGGATATCACAATATCTCTTATTTAATTAATGCATGTATATACTTGGCAAAGGGTGGAAGGCTTGGCCGTTTGCTCGGTCTTTTGTTCCACTCTTTCCGCCCTAGTTTCCGTCATACCGGTGTTATGTTCCTTGATTTTTGTGTCCCTAACACGGTGAGGGTTTATGGGCCCCTCTTGATAGTTCACCTTGAATAAAACTCCTCCAACAAGGCCCAACCTTGGTTTTACCATTTTCCTAATAACAACTTAAAACTTGCATAGGGACTTTTCGGACCCCGTGGACTTAATCAACCCGCCCTGGACCAGTGCTCCTCATGAGTGTTGGTCCATACTGGCAGTAGCCGGGGCCACCAACGGGTGTGCCAGCATGAAACTTAGCCAAACCGATGATGGCCTGAGACGAGACACGCGCGGATCCTATCGGGGTGTCGGCACGTCGGGATGTCTTGCTGCACTAGTTTTACCATTGTCGAAATATCTTGTGCACCGGGATTCGAGTTTGATCGGAGGGTCCAGCAATGGAGGATTGTCTCCGCGGATCGTGAGCTTGTCATGGGCTAAGTTGGGACACCCATGCAGGGTTTAAACTTTCAAGAGCCATGCCCGCGGCTATGTGGCAGATGGGAATTTGTTAATATCCGGTTGTAGAGAACTTGACACTAAGACACCAACCGCGTGTGTAACCGTGATGGTCTCTTTTCAACGAGGTTCGGGAAGAGAACATGGTGGGGTTATGTTTGAATGTAAGTACTTCAGGATCACTTCTTGATCACTTCTAATTTACGACCGTTGCGTAGTTTCTCATTTTACACTTGTACTCGTATGTTAGCCACCATATTAGCTTAGCGCTTGCTGCAGCTCCACCTCATAACCTCATCCTACCTATAATCTTAAATAGTCTTGATCTCATGGGTTTTGAGATTGCTGAGTCCTCGTGACTCACAGATACTACCAAAACAGTTGCAGGTGCCGATGATACCGATGCAGGTGATGCAACCAAACTCAAGTGGGAGTTCGACGAGGACCTTGGTCATTACTATGTTTCATTTCCGGATAATCAGTAGTGGTGCCCAGTTGGGACGATCGGGATTTAGCATTTGGGTTGTCTTCTTTTATTTGGATTCGTCTGTAGTCGGACTATGTGTGTACTTTGAATGATGTATGATTTATTTAAGCATTGTGTGACATGGCGATTGTAAGCCAACTATTTATTTATCCTTGTTCTTGTACATGGGATTGTGTGAAGATGACCCTTCTTGCGACAATACCCAAAATGCGGTTATGCCTCTAAGTCGTGCCTCGACATGTGGGAGATATAGCCGCATCTTGGGCGTTACAAGTTGGTATCAGAGCCGTACTCCTCTCAATTGGTCCAAGACTGGTGAACGCCAACTTCTTGACAATGACTTGATCATAGAAGCTGAAGTAATGTGTAAAGTTATCCGTGAAACTCTCAAAGCCGCGCAATCGCGCCAGAAGAGTTACTATGATAGCAAGCACCATGACTTGTCTTTCGAGATCAGAGAGCATGTCTATCTCCGCGTCTCTCCCATGAAAGGCACTCAACGCTTCGGTATCAAAGGGAAGCTTGCCCCGAGATACGTGGGCGCTTTCAAGATCATTGGCAAAAGAGGCGACCTCGCCTATCAACTCGAGCTTTGTAGCGACCAGACCTCAAACAGTCTGATCTCTGTGCTCCGGTGTCATCCCTGGATCAGTAATGCTGACACCACACAGTATTCGGAGGATTTATAGCAGAGTAGCAATCACACACTTATTACATCGAGTGTCTCAAAAGAGAACTTATTACAATAAATATGGCTTAAGGCCATCTAATAACGGTAACAGCGGAAGGCTTGGAAGATAAGTGAGTCCATCAACTCCAACGGCATCACTGAGTATAGAACCACGACCTAAAACTCCTTAATCGTCGTCTGAAAAGTCTGCAACATTAACGTTGCAGCCCGAAAACGGGTCAGCACATGGAATATGCTATCAAGGTAACACATAGAGAGTAATGGAATGCGACAACTCTACTATATGCATATTTGGCTGGTGGAAAGCTCTATGGTTAATGTTTTTTGCGTAAAGCCAATTTTTCCCTACTTCAAAGGAATAAAATTAATTACTATCATGGTGGTTGTGAAACATTGAGAATGGTTGACAGCATTCTCAATCCCAATTAAGTATCATCATTAAAATTCCCCAAAATTAATTTAGAGTAACATGTTGAGATTCACATGAAAATCCAAGTACTAGATACTCAAGATGTCCATAACCGGGGACACGGCTAACCATGATTAGTTTATTACACTCTGCAGAGGTTTGCGCACTTTTCCCCACAAGACTCGATCGCCTCCGTTTGGTTTCTCGCACTGCAGGGTGTTTGAGAAGATGGATGACCGAGACACAGTCTTTCAGAAGCGCTAGCACCTTACGACGGGTAGACCGGTACACCTACTTTCCCCTACATCTGCTAGTCTACCACTGTAAGAGTTCGCACAACTTAGTCAACTATGCCAGAGCCCATAATGGCTTGTGGCTGCACACGGAAGTTTCTAGTATGAATAATCTCATGATCCCTTTGGGCCTAGGTGGCGGTCCAAAAAAAACAGGCAAGTCCTGGTAACCCCAGGTGCCTCAATCCACCCAGATGTGTGTTAGGTTGCCACCTTAGATAAACCCTTAATTATCAATCTCACATCTGTTATGGATATCACTCACCCAATCCACGTCTACTAGCATAGCATGGCATAATAAGCAAACGTAGAAGTAACTCCCAAAGGTTTGATAATAAACAGGTAATAGGTACTACCTCATCTACTTCCCATCCCACAATTTAATTAGATCCTAATCATGCAGTGTGTGAGGATTGATCTAATGCAATAAAACTGGGTTGTAGAAAAGGTATGATCAAAGTGTTACTTGCCTTGCTGACGATCCGCGAAACCTAGAGATTCAACGTAACAGGCGGCGCACTCCGGGTATTCTATCGCAGACAAACAACAAGCATACAATAAGTACTCATCTAATGCACAGGTAAAACTCAAATAAAAGATCTAACCAGAAAGTTCAACTTAAGAACCCTGGTTGGCAAAAGAATCAAATCGAACGAAGCAAAAGAAAACAAACGGCGAAAGAAAACAACTTCGTTCTAGTAATCTGGATCTAGGGCAAATTTTACAGTAGCAAAAACTTGTTTAAGTTGATTATTCGGAAAGAGGGTTTCGAGACGAAACTCCGGGCGCTTGAATCGCCTGATTCCGATAAACGAGCGAAAAGTTATACTAAAACGAAAATCGGATCAGAAATCGCGATCAGAAAATAACCGCGGAAAAATCCGACGAAAAAGACAAACGACGAACAGATTTTTTTTTTTAAAAAAAACTGCATGGAAAAACGGGGCGGCGGCGAACCTCGAAAGGTGCGCTCTCCGGCGACGGCGGCGGCGGCGGCTAGGGTTTCGGTGGTGGCGGGCTGGCTCTCTCTCGCGAGCCTCGGGCACTATTTAAAGGCCCCGGGCGGAGGTTTCCTGGCCGGGTACGGCCCGGAGTCGGTTCTGTTTTTTTTTTAAATCCGCTCGGAAGAAAAATAAAAAGAAATACTAAACAGACTCCAAAAATCACGAAATAAATTTTGCCGGGTTCCTAAAATCAAGCTCGATAAAGTGAACATTTATCTGGGCCCAAACTACAAATTTGAAAAACACGCATTTTTCCTAAATTCAAATAAAAATACCGAAAAACTCCGAAATAAATCTTATTTGATTTTTTTATTAAATCCTCAATATTTCTATATTTTGGGAAAGTCATTTTATTCCCTCTCTCATATTTTTGTAATAGAAATATTTGATGATAAAATAAATAAAATCAAATGATCCTGTTTACATAATTTGAGAAAACTCAAATACGTACATAACGAAATCCCCAACTCTCTCCATGGGTCCTTGAGTTGCTTAGGATTTTCTAGGATCAAAACCAAAAGCAAAATAAAATATGATATGCATGATGACCTAATGTATAACATTCCAAATTGAAAATTTGGGATGTTACAAACCTACCCCCCTTAAGATGAATCTCGCCCTCGAGATTCGGGTTGGCTAGAAAATAGGTGAGGGTGGTCTTTGAGCAAATCTTCCTCTCGCTCCCAGGTGGCTTCATCCTCCATGTGGTGGCTCCACTAAACTTTGCAAAACTTGATAACCTTGCTACGAGTAACTCGGCTGGCAAACTCGAGAATCTTGACTGGTTTCTCCTCATAGGTCAAATTGTTATCCAACTGAATTGATTCCAATGGTACTGTGTCTCTCAAGGGTATGTCAGCCATCTCCGCGTGACACTTCTTCAACTAAGAAACGTGGAACACATCATGCACTCCTGCCAATCCTTCTGGCAATTCCAACTTGTAGGCTACTTCTCCCATACGCTCCAGAACTCGATATGGCCCTATAAATCGTGGCGCTAACTTCCCCTTAACTCCAAAACGCTTAATCCCTCGAAGTGGGGATACTCAAAGATAAGCTCTATCTCCAACTTCGTAAACTGTCTCCTTGCGTTTAGAATCTGCGTAGCTCTTCTGTCTGGACTGGGCTACCTTGAGCCTATCGCAAATCAACTTCACCTTCCGTTCAGACTCCTTAATCAAATCTGGTCCAAACAACTGGCGGTCTCCAACTTCTTCCCATGACAATGGTGTCCTGCACCTCCTTCCGTACAAAGCTTCGAAAGGTGCCATCTTCAAACTGGTCTGATAGCTGTTATTGTAAGAAAACTCTGCATATGGCAAATTATCGTCCCAACTAGATCCATAATCTAGTGCACAAGCTCTCAGCATATCCTCCAAAATCTGATTGACTCCCTCAGTCTGTCCATCTGTCTGCGGGTGAAAAGCTGTACTAAATTCTAGCCTAGTACCTAAAGTCTCATGCAACTGCTTTCAGAACTTTGAGGTAAACTGGGTTCCTCTATCTGATACGATACTCCTCGGAACTCCATGCAAACATACGATCCTAGTCATGTATATCTTTGCCAACTTAGCACTGGTGTAAGTGGTCTTTACTGGGATGAAATGAGCTACCTTCGTCAATCGATCGACTACAACCCAAAATGAGTCATAGCCTGAACGAGTCCTTGGTGATCCCGTGATAAAATCCATGCCTAGCTTATCCCACTTCCATTCGGGTATCGGAAATGGTTGCAACAATCCTGCTGGCTTCTGATGCTCTACCTTTACTCTCTGACATACATCACAAACTGCTACATACTCCGCAATATCCATCTTCATTCCGGTCCACCAGAAAGTATCCTTCAAATCCAAATACATCTTGGTATTTCCTGGGTGAATCGAATACGGTGAATCATGTGCCTCTTGCAGAATCAACTTTCTAATCTCTGGGTTATTGGGCACATAAACACGGTCTTCAAACCATAGGGTGTCGTGCTCATCCTCACGAAATCCTTTAGCTTTTCCTTTGCTCAGTTTCTCCTTTATAGCGGCAATCTCTTTGTCAGTTTTCTGAGCTTCTCTGATTCTATCCATCAGGGTTTACTGAATCTCTAGTGCTGCTACATAGCCTCTCGGAACTATTTCCAAACATAGTTCACGAAGATTATCTGCTAACTCCTTGGGTATTACTCCCGTCATTAACGTATTGACATGGCTCTTACGGCTCAATGCATCAGCTACTACATTAGCTTTCCCGGGATGATAATGCAACTTCCTATCATAATCCTTGATGAGCTCCAACCATCTCCTTTGTCTAAGATTCAACTCCTTCTGCGTGAAAATGTACTTCAAACTCTTATGAGCCGTGTACACCTCACAATGATTTCCGATGAGGAAATATCTCCATGTCTTCAATGCATGCACTACGGCTGCTAACTCCAAATCATGCGTAGCATAATTCAACTCATGGGGCTTCAGTTGTCGTGAAGCATACGAAACAACTCTTCCTTCCTGCATAAGCACTGCTCCAAGTCCTCGACGTGAAGCGTCACAATACACCTCATAATCCTTGGTTTGATCTGGCAAAATCAACACTGGTGAGGTCACCAAACGTTTCTTCAACTGCTGGAAACTAGCCTCACACTCCTCAGTCCATTTGAACTTGGTATCCTTCTTCAGCAACTCCGTCATAGGCTTTGCGATCTTTGATAAATTCTCAATAAATCTCTGGTAGTATCCTGCGAGTCCAAGAAAACTCCGGATCTCTCCAACTGTTGTTGGTGCTTCCCACTTGGTCACGGTTTCAACTTTAGCGGGATCTACTGCTATACCTTCTCCAGATATAACATGTCCGAGGAATCCTACTTCCTTCAACCAAAATTCACATTTGCTAAACTTGGCATATAATTGGTGTTCTCTGAGCTTTCCAAGTACCAAACGCAAATGCTCCTTATGCTCCTCTTCATTCTTCGAATATACCAGGATATCATCAATGAACACTACGACGAACTCATCCAAAAACTCCATAAACACTTTGTTCATCATGTTCATAAAATAGGCAGGTGCGTTAGTCAGTCCAAATGACATAACGGTATACTCATATAGTCCATATCTTGTGGTGAATGCTGTCTTAGGTATATCCTGTTCTCGAATCTTCAACTGGTGGTATCCTGATCACAAATCGACCTTGGAAAACACTTTAGCTCCTTGCAATCGATCAAACAGATCGTTGATCATTGGTAGTGGGTACTTGTTCTTGATCGTAACTTCATTCAATCCTCGATAATCAACAACCATCCTTAACGATCCATCCTTCTTCTCCACTAAAAGTACTGGCGATCCCCAAGGCGAAGAACTTGGGCGAATATATCCCTTATCCAGTAACTCCTTAATCTGCTTCTTAATTTCCACCAAATCTTTTGCTCGCATCCTATATGGTCTCTTTGATATTGGCCCAGTGCCTGGCAATAGCTCAATCAAAAAATCAATGTCTCTATCCGGTGGCATGCCTGGCAACTCTTCGGGAAATACATCAGGAAAATCCTTTACTACTGGTACTTCCTCCTGCACAACTCCTGATAATGAATTTACTTGTGTCTTGTTTGGCGCATGTCGGGATACATACTTGATCCTTGCATCCGCCATCCTAAAGAGTAGAAGAGATGAGAGGTCAGAAGAGAAGAGAGTGAGTAGTGGTCTAGGTCTTTAGCTTAGTGGTCGTGTCCTACAGTCAGCGTGTGCTCTGATACCATCTCTGTAGCGACCAGACCTCAAACAGTCTGATCTCTGTGCTCCGGTGTCATCCCTGGATCAGTAATGCTGACACCACACAGTATTAGGAGGATTTATAGCAGAGTAGCAATCACACACTTATTACATCAAGTGTCTCAAAAGAGAACTTGTTACAATAAATATGGCTTAAGGCCATCTAATAACGGTAACAGCGGAAGGCTTGGAAGATAAGTGAGTCCATCAACTCCAACGGCATCACTGAGTATAGAACCACGACCTAAAACTCCTTAATCATCGTCTGAAAAGTCTGCAACATTAACGTTGCAGCCCGAAAACGGGTCAGCACATGGAATATGCTGGCAAGGTAACACATAGAGAGTAATGGAATGCAACAACTATACTATATGCATATTTGGCTGGTGGAAAGCTCTATGGTTACTGTTTTTTTTGCATAAAGCCAATATTTCCCTACTTCAAAGGAATAAAATTAATTACTATCATGGTGGTTGTGAAACATTGAGAATGGTTGACAGCATTCTCAATCCCAATTAAGTATCATCATTAAAATTCCCCAAAATTAATTTAGAGTAACACGTTGAGATTCACATGAAAGTCCATGTACTAGATACTCAAGATGTCCATAACCGGGGACACGGCTAACCATGATTAGTTTATTACACTCTGTAGAGGTTTGCGCACTTTTCCCCACAAGACTCGATCGCCTCCGTTTGGTTTCTCGCACTGCAGGGTGTTTGAGAAGACGGATGACCGAGACACAGTCTTTCAGAAGCACTAGCACCTTACGACGGGTAGACCGGTACACCTACTTTCCCCTACATCTACTAGTCTACCACTGTAAGAGTTCGCACAACTTAGTCAACTATGCCAGAGCCCATAATGGCTTGTGGCTGCACACGGAAGTTTCTAGTATGAATAATCTCATGATCCCTTTGGGCCTAGGTGGCGGTCCAAAGAAAACAGGCAAGTCCTGGTAATCCCAGGTGCCTCAATCCACCCAGATGTGTGTTAGGTTGCCACCTTAGATAAACCCTTAATTATCAATCTCACATCTGTTATGGATATCACTCACCCAATCCACGTCTACTAGCATAGCATGGCATAATAAGCAAACGTAGAAGTAACTCCCAAAGGTTTGATAATAAACAGGTAATAGGTACTACCTCATCTACTTCCCATCCCACAATTTAATTAGATCCTAATCATGCAGTGTGTGAGGATTGATCTAATGCAATAAAACTTGGTTGTAGAAAAGGTATGATCAAAGTGTTACTTGCCTTGCTGACGATCCGCGAAACTTAGAGATTCAACGTAACAGGCGGCGCACTCCGGGTATTCTATCGCAGACAAACAACAAGCATACAATAAGTACTCATCTAATGCACAAGTAAAACTCAAATAAAAGATCTAAACAGAAAGTTCAACTTAAGAACCCTAGTTGGCAAAAGAATCAAATTGAACGAAGCAAAAGAAAACAAACGGCGAAAGAAAACAACTTCATTCTAGTAATCTGGATCTAGGGCAAATTTTACAGTAGCAAAAACTTGTTTAAGTTGATTATTCGGAAAGAGGGTTTCGAGACGAAACTCCAGGCGCTTGAATTGCCTGATTCCGATAAACGAGCGAAAAGTTATACTAAAACGAAAATTGGATCAGAAATCATGATCAGAAAATAACCGCGGAAAAATCCGACGAAAAAGACAAACGACGAACAGAATTTTTTTTAAAAAAAAACTGCACGGGAAAACGTGGCGGCGGCGA
This sequence comes from Triticum urartu, assembly GCF_056163025.1. Classification (NCBI taxonomy): domain Eukaryota; kingdom Viridiplantae; phylum Streptophyta; class Magnoliopsida; order Poales; family Poaceae; genus Triticum; species Triticum urartu. The sequence continues at coordinate 405,200,086 of NC_141874.1, forward strand.
ACCTCGAAAGGCGCGCTCTCCGGCGACGGCGGCGGCGGCTAGGGTTTCGGTGGTGGTGGGCTGGCTCTCTCTCGCGGGCCTCGGGCGCTATTTAAAGGCCCCGGGCGGAGGTTTCCTGGCCGGGTACGGCCCGGAGTCGGTTCCGTTTTTTTTTTAAATCCGCTCGGAAGAAAAATAAAAAGAAATACTAAACGGACTCCAAAAATCACGAAATAAATTTTGCCGGGTTCCTAAAATCAAGCCCGATAAAGTGAACATTTACCTGGGCCCAAACTACAACTTTGAAAAACACGCATTTTTCCTAAATTCAAATAAAAATACCGAAAAATTCCGAAATAAATCTTATTTGATTTATTTATTAAATCCTCAATATTTCTATATTTTGGGAAAGTCATTTTATTCCCTCTCTCATATTTTTGTAATAGAAATATTTGATGATAAAATAAATAAAATCAAATGATCCTGTTTACATAATTTGAGAAAACTCAAATACGTACATAACGAAATCCCCAACTCTCTCCATGGGTCCTTGAGTTGCTTAGGATTTTCTAGGATCAAAACCAAAAGCAAAATAAAACATGATATGCATGATGGCCTAATGTATAACATTCCAAATTGAAAATTTGGGATGTTACAAGCTTCCACCCAACTTCTCAAATGCGCATGATGTGTTTCACGTGTCACAGCTTCGCAAGTGCTTCAAGACGCCCGAATGCACTATCAACTTTGAAGAGATTGACCTCCAAGAAGACTTGTCTTATCATGAGCATCCCATTGCCATTCTTGAAGAAACCGAGCGCAAAACTCTCAACAAGTCGATCAAATTCCTGAAAGTTAAGTGGTCTCACCATTCCAACCGAGAAGCGACTTGGGAGCGCGAGGATCACCTCCGTTCTGAATATCCGGAGTTCTTTCAGTCCTAGATCTCAGGACGAGATCCTCTTGTAGTGGAGGAGAGTTGTAAAACCTCAGTAGTAAAACTTCCATTTTGGCAATGTATCCATCTTGTTCTTCATCTATTTCAAGTGGTTTTCCTCTTTGTGGGTTTCATGTTGGGTTTGTTTTGTTTCCCATTGCATTGCATTGTCTTGTTTTTACTTGTCATATTTTCTTTGCCATTCTTTGTTGCATCATGGCCTCACCATAGTGTTGCATTTGTGCTTCTTGCCTTTGGACTTGTCATCATCACCATGTGCATCTTCTTGTGTAGCATATTGCATTGTGGCATGGTAGATTGTGAGTCATGGCATCATCGTATTCCCCCTCATCTACTCACCTCTTCCTTCCCTTATTTTATTTTGGCAAGCATTATTTTGGCCTCCATAAATGTTCATCCTCTCCCTATAAATCAGTCATCATGCCCTAAACCTCTCTACCAATTTTCATCTATTTTGAAGTTGTTTTGGTTAGGTTTTAACATGGCTCAAGTTTGAATTAAATTCAAACTTGAATTATTTTACATCCTTTAAAAATCTCCAAGCCAATTTTATTAAATAGGGCATAATTCCAGGATCATGGAAATACTCTCATATTTCTCAAACTCCTCTCCTATTCCACTATGCTTTTCTTTTTCTTTTTCTGCCTGAGGAAAAGAGAAAAGAAAAGCAGCAGCAGCACCCCCCCGGGCCTCGGCCTCCAGGCCAGCCCAGCAGCAGTAGCAGCAGAGCAGGCCAGCCGGCCCAGCTAGCAGTAGCCCTGCAGCCCAGCTAGCCCCGCGGCCTTCTCCTCCCTGCCTTTTCTCACCCACGCATGCGTGCACCCCCGCTGCCCCGCCGACACGTGGACAAGGCAGACCCGCTCGTCAGCGAGTCCCTGTAGACTCCGACCCACCTTTTCGTCCTCCTCGCGCCATGCCATGGGGACCACGAGCTCGAGCGCGTCGCCGCTCCGTCCAATCGTCCTAGCCCCCTTTTAAGCCTTCTCCTTGTCCCTCAAACCCTCTAGGGTTCCCTCTCTCTCTCCATGCCGCCGCCAGGGCACCTAATCCACCAGATCCGTCGTTTTGGCCGCGTCCCGAGCGCATCTGGGAGCATGGGCTCGTCGCCGGCGTGCTCCTTGTCATGTTCCGCCTCGCCAACCTTGTCCATCGTCTTCCCTGACGTCGACTACGTCCCCATGTAGCAACCTGACCTCAGACGGTCAAGTCTCTATGCTTAAGTGTCATCCCTGGATCGGTATGCTGACACACATGGTACTCGAGGATTTATAACAGAGGTAAGTCACATGTATAAAGTAACATAAATACTATTACCTCAATACAAATAGAGAAGTAAGAATAAGGTTGTGGATTCCCATCGACACCAATGGTAAAGTTGAGTGTAGAAATCGTAACCCTAATGTATCACTTACTCGTCGTAAGGAAATCCTGCAATATGAGACGGTGCAGCCACAAAGGGTCAGTATATTGAATGTACTAGCAAATTCACACCATAGGATAATGATGTATAATAACTATCACTACATGCATATATGGCTGGTGGAGGCTCAATGGTTATAATGTTTTTGCGAAAAGCCAATTTTTCCCTACTGCAAAGGAATATATTTTATTTAACTACAAAGTTGGTTTGATAAATATTGAGAAGGTTCATCCAACTCAATCCCAAAATAATAATCATTAACCCAATCAAATTAATTAAATAAAGTGCTGAGATCAACATGATAATTCAAGAACCAGATACTCAAGATGTCCATAACCGGGGACACGGCTAACCATGATTAGTTTGTACACTCTGCAGAGGTTTGTGCACTTTTCCCCACAAGACTCGATCTCCTCCGTTGTATTTCTCGCACTGCATGGTGTTTGAGAAATGGATGACCGAGACACAGTCTTTCAGAAGCATTAACCCCTTACTCTGGGTGGACCGTTACACCTACTTTCCCCTACATATGCTATCCCACCACTGAAAGAGGTCACACAACATACTCAACTATGCCAGAGCACATAATGGCTTGTGGCTGCACACGGAAATTTCTAGCATGAATAATCTTATGATCCCTTTGAGCCTGGGTGGCATTCCATAGGGTGATCACATGGGTCCTCCGGGATCCCCTTGGGCAAGCACTAGGTTCTCCAAGTGCCCGGGCAAACCAGTGGGTGCTCCAGGGTGCCCCTACTATTCCACCCAGATGTGTATTAAAGTAGCCACCTTAAGTTAACCATTAAACAATAACTCTCACATCTGTCATGAATTCTCTCAAAGCCAAACCACGTCTACGAGCATATCATAGCAGTAAGCATAACATAGTAACACCCTGGGTTTGAATGCAAGACATTAGGTTCCTACCTCATCAACTACTTCCCAATAACCACATGTTATCAAGTCCTAACCATGCAGTGTTTGAAGGTTGAAACTAATGCATAAAAACTAGGTATGAAAGGAATATGATCAAAGTGTGAACTTTCCTTGTACTGTTGATGAAGGTGATTCACACTCATAACTACTGATAGTTCTACTCGTCACACTCCGGTCAGTCTATCGTAAGCAGGGAATAGTAACCACACATAAGCAATCACTCAAAAGATCGGGAAGAACGAAGAAGACAAATCGGAAAACATCAATACCAAGCAAATAAATGTTGCAACATAAAACAATTTCTAACAGTACCAAAATTATGTGTATTTGGCCTTATCAGAAAGTTTAGGTCAAAAGCTTCGATTTGCAAAAAGAATCAACTAAATCGGAGTTATAAAACTCAAGTTACGATCAAACGAAGTTCAAATACAAATCTGTTTGAATTCAAAATTTTAAACTTTCAAAAACATATTTAAGTTCTCTTACTAGATACAGGGGATCATAACGAAGAAGTGGGCACTGGTTTCGTATAATTCCGACTAATGAGCAAAAAGTAGTGATCGGTGGAAGTACATAGACTAATCTATAAATATAATATTCATGGATGGGTCCCTGACCGAAATTAAAAAGAAAAAGACTAAACAACGAACGTTCGCTACCGAACGCTAACGAACGAAAATGTTCGCTGATACTATCTAAATAGGGAACGTTCGCTATTTAAATGATCTAATAATAAAAAACCGATCTATATGAATAAACCGAGAAGACCAAAAAAACCGAGGTTGGTTTGGTTTTTATACCGGTTCGGCAAAGGTGGCGAGGCAGGGACAATGGCGGCGAGGCGAGGCGTCGGTGGCGACTCCGGCGAGCGGTGGCAGACGGCGCGACGGCGGCGGCACGGGCAAAGTGCGGCGGCAGCGGCGCGGCGATGCGGCGAAGTGCGGCGGCAGCGTGGAGTGGCGTCGGCGGCGGAAGGAGGCAATGGCGAAGTGTGGCAACGCGACACGGATGCGGCTCCGACGGGCGAGGAGGAGAAGGGGCGACGGGGTGCTGGGCTGGCTCAGCCCGGTTGGCTGGGCCGACCCAGTTCGACGGAGATTTTTTTTACACACAACAAAGATATGAATAAACGACAAATAAAATAAAATAAACTATAGGCATATTATATATCAAAATTTTGAAAAAAAGATTTCCTACAACCTTAACATTATTCTGGCCTCAAATAAAATCTACAAAAATTCAAATAAATCAAACAGTGCTACTGCTCGAATAAAATCCAGTAAAACTATTTTAAAAAAAATACCAAAATGATTACAAATTTATTTTTCTCCAATTGTCTATTGTAGGGAATCATTTTACCCTATTTTCCATATATTTTATTTTTAGAGAAAACTAATTTTAATAAAAACCAAATAACCCCAAATTGAAAATAATTCCAATGGGATTTTGAGTTTAATTCCTTTAAAACTTCCAACTCATATTTCATATATTTTGAAGAAGTCATTTTATCTTCTCTCATGAAAATCATTGAGTTGCTTAAAGTTTTTGAATTTGAAATATTTCCAAATGAAATTCAAATCTTTTCAACAACCCTTTCCATTTATTTAAATGGAAGAAGACATATCATCTTCACTCAAGGTTTTTGTGATGAAAAGAATTTGAATTCATGGAGATCATCAATGCAAAAACGGAAGTTTGGGAAAGTCCTTTTATTCCCTCTCATTTAACTTTCAAAAAGTTTCGAATTTCACTCAATTTCACACAAGCAACCACACCACAATCAAACAATCAACCAAAACTATTTATTTAATATAACATTCCAAAATTTAGAATTTTGGGATATTACAAACCTACCACCCTTAAAATGAATCTTGTCCTCAAGATTCAGAGAGGCTAGCAAGAAATAGGTTAGGTTTGGGGTCTTCTCAAAATCCCTCGATCATCTCTGGGGTCTCGGGTGCTACCACCCTTAGAAGCATTGTTACGGTTCCATCAAAACTCATATACTCCGTCTGCATTGTTGGCAGTGTCGATCTTCTTAGATCTTTAGGATAATTCCTTCTTGGGGCTCTTTCGGTAGTGGCTTAACCTTTTTTCCTCAATTCTTGTGTCCTTTCATCTTGGTAAGGTTCTTACGAGACTGGGTCTTCTTAGCTGACGGGTCTGGCGCCAATACTAAACAACTATCGATATCTCATGGTGGTCATCAAACAATTTGACTGGGTCCCTACAGAAAATGGGTCTGGGCTTGAACCTCACTGTATGACCTACGGTTGGCAACAGCTGCCTTTTACAAGGGGAAAATTTGTCATACCATTCTAAGGTTCAAACAAGGTTTTGATCGTTGTCGCTCTACTATGGATAAGTCACTCAGATTTACCATCCCATATAGCAAGGCAAATAATAAGAGTAAGTCAGTATGGTGATCAATCCATCCCGCACCCAAATCATTACCTGGTATATGGTTTAGCGAATCTCGCATTCTAACACTCGGTCATCCTCACAAGCATTGCAGAATTTCTCTTGTCGACGAACCAAGTTCAGATAAATCCATTGATTATGCAAGCCAAAACAAACATCTATTGTTTCTTCACAACTCTCAGGTTTTGCGTAAGCTCCTATAAGATCGTCTGTTGATAAAATCGTAACTTCTTCCAGGGTTTTTTCCTTCAGCAAGAGTGTGCTTGCTTCTTGGCAGGTCCTGGGGCATGTGGGTTATGGCCCATCTCATCACTTGCAAACCTTGAATTCATCATCAGGGGCAACTCATCGTTATTCCAACATCCAGCTTCCTAGCATTCTTAATTCCATCCAATTGTACTGTCTCCCTTCCTTCTATTGGCACCAAACTAAGACGTGATTACTCAAACTCATCACAAGGTTACTATTGCTCCATATTACCAACATTCAACCTCCTTAATATCCAATAGTACTTCATCCCTTCATACTCTTGGGGTATCCCACATATCGAGTTAAAACATATACTTATGAAGTCCACTCTGTGGAACATCATTATCCTTTCCAGGGGTCAAGGGTCCTCACAGTTACTACCACCCTTGAAATGCACAAACTCATCCATAGACCATATTTCTCATAGCCTCGAAATGGTCAAAATCTTTCTTTATAGAGTAACAACACACAAAACCCAATTCAGTGCCAACAAAGCTAACTTTATTGATTCTCCAATGACTACAATCTCTCTCCAATGAATATCGCATCTCGAAACGCGAAACGGGAGGATGGAAAATGGTTTGAAATAATAATAAGGCTGGAACACAATACCTCACCGAAAAATTTGTCAGAAGACATAACCTATTTCTGTTTAAAGTGTTTTTCCCTCATGGCCCAGGTTTGTAACTATTGTACAGAGCTGGATATAGTTCTTTTGATCAACTGCTTTGGAGTATTCGGAGGAGGAACCCTCCTTGCAATGTCGAATACAATCTCCGTGCCGGACACATTGTCATTGAAGCCTAGTTCAGGGGCTACTAAGGGAGTCCTGGATTAGGGGGTCCCCGGGCGTCCGGGCTATGTGACGTGGGCCGGACTGGTGGGCCGTGAAGATACAAGATAGAAGGCTTCCCCCGTGACCGGATGGGACTCTCCTTGGTGTGGAAGGCAAGCTTGGCGTTCATATGTGAAGATTCCTTTCTCTGTAAACCGACTCTGTACAAACCCTAGCCCCCTCCGGTATCTATATAAACCGGAGGGTTTAGTCCATAGAGGCAGTCATAATCATACAGGCTAGACATCTAGGGTTTATCCATTATGATCTCGTGGTAGATCAACTCTTGTAACCCCTATACTCATCAAAGTCAATCAAGCAGGACGTACGGTTTTACCTCCATCAAGAGGGCCAGAACCTGGGTAAACATCATGTCCCCTTCCTCCTGTTACCTTCGATCCTTAGACGCACAGTTCGGGACCCCCTACCCAAGATCTGCCGTTTTGGACACTGACATCTACCCCCTGGGCCAGACATCGTAGTCCGTGGCATTTGCGTAAACGCCAGGAACCATGGCGTTTGGCCCTGGAGTCCGAGAAGGACTCTTCTTTGCGTTCCAAACCGACTTTGGGGAGGCCCTCTCCCCAAGTAACGACCCCATGGCTCAACATATAAATAGAGGAGCAGGGCTAGCCCTTAGAGCACAAGTTTATGAGCCTCCTCTAGTTTATCTAGTTCTAGTTCTAGTTGGTCCTAGTTGACTAATTAGAGCCAGCACTAGCTACCTCTAATCCTCATAATTAGAAGCCCAATGTGGTTCTAATCTCCTCTTCTCTAAATCTTTTGTGCTTGGCGAAGCCCTGTGAAAATAGTTTCACCACCATCGTCACCACGCCGTCGTGCTGCCAGAACTCATCTACTACTTCACCCCTCTTGCTGGATCAAGAAGGCGAGGACGTCATCGAGCTGAGCGTGTGCTAAACATGGAGGTGTCGTACATTCGGTGCTTGATCAGAATGGATCGTGAAGGTGTATGACTACATCAAACGCATTGACAAACGCTTCCTCTAAGTTATCTACAAGGGTATGTAGATGCTTTCCCCCTCTCGTAGCTATGCACTCCATGGATAGATCTTGCATGTGCATATAATTTTTTTGTTTTCCATGGAACGTTCCCCAACAATGGTATCAGAGCCAGGTCTATGCGTAGATGACATGCATGAGTAGAACACAAAGGATTTGTGGGCAGTGATGTTCATATTGCTTACTACCTATGTCTTATTTTGATTCGACGGTATCGTGAGATGAAGCGGCTCAGACGAACCTTACATGTCCACGTACATGAGACCAGTTCCACCAATTAACATGCAACTTATTTTGCATAAAGGTGGCTGGCTGGTGTCTATTTCTCCCACTTTAGTTGAATCTAATTTGACTATGGCGGTCCTTGCAGAAGGTAGCAACTTGATAATCACCATTGTGGTTTTGGGTAGGTAAGAACGGTTCTTGCTAGTTGCCATAGCAGCCACGTAAAACTTGCAACAACAAAGTAGAGGACGTCTAACTTGTTTTTGAAGGGTATGTTGTTGTCACACCCCAGTAGTAAAACTTCCATTTTTGGCAATGTATCCATCTTGTTCTTCATCTATTTCAAGTGGTTTTCCTCTTTGTGGGTTTCATGTTGGGTTTGTTTTGTTTCCCATTGCATTGTCTTGTTTTTGCTTGTCATATTTTCTTTGCCATTCTTTGTTGCATTATGGCCTCACCATAGTGTTGCATTTGTGCTTCTTGCCTTTGGACTTGTCATCATCATCATGTGCATCTTCTTGTGTAGCATATTGCATTGGGCATGGTAGATTGTGAGTCATGGCATCATCATATCCCCCCTCATCTACTCACCTCTTCCTTCCTTTATTTTATTTTGGCAAGCATTATTTTGGCCTCCATAAATGTTCATCCTCTCCCTATAAATCAGTCATCATGCCCTAAACCTCTCTGCCAATTTTCATCTATTTTGAAGTTGTTTTGGTTAGGTTTTAAAGTGGCTCAAGTTTGAATTAAATTCAAACTTGAATTATTTTAATTCCTTTAAAAATCTCCAAACCAATTTTATTAAATAGGCATAATTCTAGGATCATGGAAATATTCTCATATTTCACAAACTCCTCTCCTATTCCACTCTGCTTTTCTTTTTCTTTTTCTGCCTAAGGAAAAGAGAAAAGAAAAGCAGCAGCAGCACCCCCCGGGCCTCGGCCTCCAGGCTAGCCCAGCAGCAGCAGCAGCAGAGCAGGCCAGCCGGCCCAGCTAGCAGCAGCCCCGCAGCCTAGATAGCCTCGCGGCCTTCTCCTCCCAACCTTTTCTCACCCGCGCACGCATGCACCCCCGCTGCCCCGCCGACACGTGGCCAAGGCGGACCCGCTCGTCAGCGAGTCCCTGTAGACTCCGACCCACCTTTTCGCCCTCCTCGCGCCATGCCATGGGGACCGCGAGCTCGAGCGCGTCGCCGCTCCGTCCCGTCGTCCTAGCCCCTCTTTTAAGCCTCCTCCTTGTCCCTCAAACCCTCTAGGGTTCCCTTTCTCTCTCCCTGCCGCCGCCAGGGCACCTAACCCACCAGATCCGTCGTTTTGGCCGTGTCCCGAGCGCATCTGGGAGCACGGGCTCGTCGTCGGCGTGCTCCTGGTCTTCTTCTGCCTTGCCAACCTTGTCCATCATCTTCCCCGATGTCGACTATGTCCCTGTCGTCGCCGTCTTCGTCCACCTCCTGACCAACGGAGCTCACCTCCAAGCTCCTGGTGAGCATGCGTGTCTCCCCATCCCCTTTTCCCCCTCGTTTGCATGCTCTGTCGCCGATCGCCATGTTCGCTCGAGCTCGCCGCCGTCGGACCTCGTCTCCGGTGAGTGCCTCGACCCCCTCTCGCTAGGTTCGCATGTCCGTTGTCTTCTCCGCGTCGCGTAGGCCAGTTCCTCGCGTGTAGTAGCTCGTTAGGGTCGCCACCTTGCCGCGTTCGTCTCCGCATCACCGCCTCTATTCCTCATCGCCGGCGTCGACTCCGTCGTCACCCGATGCCGTACGATACACATACGAGTGCCGGATCGCCAGACGGTTCCGTAGCACCCCTCCGCCGCTCTGTTAGGTCCCTGGAGCTGCTCCGGCGAGGCCCCGCCGTCGCCCTCCTCTGTTTTCCCATGTTCGGGCGCGTCTGTGTCACCGCCATGTGGGTCCTTGCGGGACCCGTCAGCCTCTTGGGGGACCAGGACCCACCTGTCATCCCCTCCCTCCTTTTTCTCTTTTATTTTATTTATTCCAGCGCATATTCTGTTTCAGGCAGAAGGAATCTTTCCAGATCGGGCAGGTCCATATCTGGACATTTCCTATTAGGGAGACTTGCCATTTCTGTCCCTTTCCATTTAGGGCAGTTTTTCACTTATAGCTTTTGTGATGATTTTTCTACAGTAACCTAGACATATTATATATGTTTTTGGGATAGAAAAACCCCACCAATCCAGTGGTGCCATTAGTTTTTGCATTTGAGCAAGTTCATGAACATGTCATTTTGCATCATGATGTTGTTTTGTGTTTTATGTGTAATTTTATTCAAATATGCTATGGGTTAGTTTTGCTCATGAACATGCTCTTTAACATGCCTACTTCATGCTAGATTTTATTTCATGTCATTTAGTGCACTGTGATGAGTGCCACAAGCTTGCAAAGTTGCCATCATGAATCTGCTTATGCCATGCCATGATTTCCTCTAAGTCTGAAATCTGTTCATATCATTTGCCATGTTTGCATTGATACTACCATCTTTTCTGTGGGTCTCTGATACAAGTTCAGTAAGGGAGTTTTATTAAGTGCATTTAGTACTATCATGCCATGATCTTGTGTAATGTAATATGTTCCTATAGAATATAGTTTGCTATGCATAAACTTTTCTACCTGATGTTGTTTCTATCTTGATGCATGAATTTCTGCCAAGTCTGATAAGCTGTTAACTTTTGCATTTTTGCCATGCTATTTTAGACTTGTTCTAGGGGTTTCTAGCAGTAGCTCAGTGTTCATGATTTGTAGAGCTTCACCTGTACTTCACTGCCATGTATTGTGTTTTCATGTTTGGGTGTTGTAGTATATTTTAACCTTGCATCTAAGTGGTCATGTTGCTATTTTAAGTAGATTGCATCATATCTTGTTTTGCTTGTCATTTGCAAACCGTGCATCCGTTTCTGGTGATCTTCATATCAATTTCATTCGAAATCTCCCAACCTATCCAATGGCATGCTTGGTTTTCCAAGTTGATGGCATGATCATCCTTTTCCTTCTGGAGTACCCATATGCATTGCGCATCATATCTTGCATTCCATGCCATTTCTTGCATCATGTTGCTTGTGCATTGCATCGTGATTGATTGTTGTTCCATTGCTTGTCTTTTTGCTTTGGGTCGAGCTGAGGGACAAGTTCATGAATGAGGATCCTGTTGAGTACGTTTACAAGGAGCAAGCTTTCGACAACCCTGAGAACTTTGCAGGCAAGATGATCATTACCCTCGATATCACTTCTATCTTTGCTTGCTAGTTGTTTGTTCTATGGCTATGTCGCGCTACCTACCACTTGTTTATCATGCCTCCCATATTGCCATGTCAAGCCTCTAATCCACCTTCCTAGCAAACCGTTGTTTGGCTATGTTACTGATACGTCTCCAACGTATCTATAATTTTTGATTGCTCCATGCTATATTATCTACTGTTTTGGACATTATTGGGCTTTATTATCCACTTTTATATTATTTTTGGGACTAACCTATTAACAGGAGGCCCAGCCCAGAATTGTTGTTTTTGCCTATTTTAGGGTTTCGAAGAAAAGGAATATCAAACGGAGTCCAAACGGAAGGAAACCTTCGGGAACGTGATTTTTGGAACAAACAAGATCCAGGAGACTTGGCCCTGCGTCAAGCAACCAACAGGGAAGCCACAAGGTAGGGTGCGTGCCTACCCCCCAGGCGCGCCCTCCACCCTTGTGGGCCCCCTGTTGCTCCACTGACGTACTCCTTCCTCCTATATATACCTACGTACCCCCAAACGATCAGATACGGAGCCAAAAACCTAATTCCACCGCCGCAACCTTATGTATCCACGAGATCCCATCTTGGGGCCTGTTCCGGAGCTCCGCCGGAGGGGCATCCATCATGGAGGGCTTCTACATCAACACCATAGCATCTCCGATGAAGTGTGATTAGTTTACCTCAGACCTTCGGGTCCATAGTTATCAGCTAGATGGCTTCTTCTCTCTTTTTGTATCTCAATACAATGTTCTCCCCCTCTCTTGTGGAGATCTATTCGATGTAATCTTCTTTTTGCGGTGTGTTTGTTGAGACCGATGAATTGTGGGTTTATTATCAAGATTATCTATGAACAATATTTGAATCTTGTCTGAATTATTTTATGTATGATTGGTTATCTTTGCAAGTCTCTTCGAATTATCAGATTGGTTTGGCCTACTAGATTGATCCTTATTGCAATGGAGAAGTGCTTAGCTTTGGGTTCAATCTTGCGGTGTCCTTTCCCAGTGACAGTAGGGGCAGCAAGGCACGTATTGTATTGTTGCCATCAAGGATAACAAGATGGTTTTTTATTTATCATATTGCATGAATTTATCCCTCTACATCATGTCATCTTGCTTAAGGCGTTACTCTGTTTTCATGAACTTAATACTCTAGATGCATGCTGGATAGCGGTCGATGAGTGGAGTAATAGTAGTAGATGCAGGCAGGAGTCGGTCTACTTGTCTCGGACGTGATGCCTATACACATGACCATACCTAGATATTCTCATAACTATGCTCAATTCTGTCAATTGCTCAACAGTAATTCGTTCACCCACCGTAAAATACTTATGCTCTTCAGAGAATCCACTAGTGAAACCTATGGCCTCCGGGTCTATCTTCATCATATTAATCTTCCAATACTTAGTTATTTCCTTTTCTTTTTTACTTTGCTTTTATTTTACTTTGCTTCTTTATCACAAAATTACCAAAAAATATTATTCTATCATATCTATCAGATCTCACTCTCGTAAGTGACCGTGAAGGGATTGAGAACCCCTTATCGCATTGGTTGCGAGGAGTTATTTGTTTTGTGCAGGTACGAGGGACCCCTTATCTCCCGCATTACATTATTTGCCATTTGCCTCTCGTTTTCCTCTCCCCCTCTTCACCCTTGCTGTTTTATTCACCCTCTCTCTTCTCTATCCTCCCTCTCTTTCTCTATTTGTCTCTTTTTGCCCGCTTGCTTTTTGTTTGCTTGTGTGTTGGATTGCTTGCTTGTCACGATGGCTCAAGATAACACTAAATTGTGTGACTTTACCAATACCAACAACAATGATTATATTAGCACTCCGATTGCTCCTCTTACCAATGCTGAATCTTGTGAAATTAATGCCGCTTTGCTGAATCTTGTCATGAAAGATCTGTTTTCCGGCCTTCCTAGTGAAGATGTCGCTACCCATCTAAATAGCTTCGTTGATTTGTGTGATATGCAAAAGAAGAAAGATGTGGACAACAATATTGTTAAGTTGAAGCTATTTTCTTTTTCGCTTAGAGATTGTGCTAAAGCTTGGTTTTCGTCTTTGCCTAAAAATAGTATTGATTCTTGGAACAAACGCAAAGATGCTTTTATCTCTAAGTATTTTCCTCCCGCTAAGATCATCTCCCTTAGAAACGATATTATGAATTTTAAGCAACTTGATCATGAACATGTTGTGCAAGCTTGGGAGAGGATGAAATTAATGATATGTAATTGCCCTACTCATGGTTTGAATTTGTGTATGATTATACAATTTTTTTATGCCGGATTGAATTTTTCTTCTAGAAATCTTTTAGATTCGGCCGCGGGAGGCACTTTTATGGAAATCACTTTAGGAGAAGCTGCTAAACTCCTAGATAATATTATGGTTAATTATTCTCAATGGCATACTGAAAGATCTACTAATAAAAAGGTGCATGCGATAGAAGAAATTAATGTTTTGAGTGGAAAGATGGATGAACTTATGAAATTATTTGCTAGTAAGAGTGTTTCTTTTGATCATAATGATATGCCCTTGTCTACTTTTATTGAGAATAATAATGAATCTATGGATGTGAATTTTGTTGGTAGGAACAATTTTGGTAACAACGCGTATAGAGGAAATTTTAATCCTAGGCCTTATCCTAGTAATCCCTCTAATAATTATGGTAATTCCTACAACAATTCTTATGGAAATTATAATAATATGCCCTCTGATTTTGAATCTAATATTGAAGAATTTATTACTTCGCAAAAGAATTTCAATGCTTTGATTGAAGAAAAATTGCTTAAGATTGATGAGTTGGCTAGGAACGTTGATAGAATTTCTCTTGATGTTGATTCTTTGGAACTTAGATCTATTCCTCCTAAGCATGACATCAATGAGTCTCTCAAAGCCATGAGAATTTCCATTGATGAGTGCAAAGAAAGAACCGCTAGGACGCGTGCTAAGAAAGATGCCTTTATAAGAGCGTGTTCTTCTAGTTCCTATGAAAATAAAGATGAAGATCTAAAAGTTATTGATGTGTCCCCTATTAAATCTTTGTTTTGCAATATGAATCTTGATAATGATGGTACTGAATATGATCCACCTTTACCTAGAAGGCGTTCCAAAAATTTGGAGTTTTTAGATCTTGATGCTAAATTTGATGAAAGTGGGATTGAAGAAATTAAAACCCTAGATGTTGCTAAACCCACTATTTTGGATTTCAAGGAATTTAATTATGAAAATTGCTCTTTGATTGATTGTATTTCCTTGTTGAAATCCGTGCTAAATTCTCCTCATGCTTATAGTCAAAATAAAGCGTTTACTAAACATATCGTTGATGCCTTGATGCAATCTTATGAAGAAAAACTTGAGTTGGAAGTTTCTATCCCTAGAAAACTTTATGATGAGTGGGAACCGACTATTAAAATTAATATTAAAGATCATGAGTTCTATGCTTTATGCGATTTGGGTGCTAGTGTTTCCATGATTCCAAAGACTTTGTGTGATTTGTTAGGTTTTCGTGATTTTGATGATTGCTCTTTAAACTTGCACCTTGCGGATTCCACTATTAAGAAACCTATGGGAAGAGTTAATGTTGTTCTTATTGTTGCAAATAGGAATTATGTGCCCGTAGATTTTATTTTTCTTGACATAGATTGTAATCCTTCATTTCCTATTATTGTTGGTAGACCTTTACTTCGAACGATTGGTGCAATTGTTGATATGAAGGAAGGAAATATTAGATTCCAATTTCCGTTAAGTAAAGGCACGGAACACTTCCCTAAGAAAGAAAATTAAATTACCTTATGAATCTATTATGAGAGCCACTTATGGATTGCCTACGAAAGATGGCAATACCTAGATCTATCCTTGCTTTTTATGCCTAGCTAGGGGCGTTAAACGATAGCGCTTGTTGGGAAGCAACCCAATTTTATTTTTATTGCTTGATTTTTGATCCTGTTTAGTAATTAATAATTTACCTAGCCTATGTTTTGGTTGTGTTTTTTGTGTTTAGTTAGTGTTTGTGCCAAGTAGAACCGTTGGGAAGACTTGGGGAAAGTCTTGTTATCTTGCTGTAAAAAACAGAAACTTTAGCGCTCACCAGAACTGCTGCCATTTTTATTTTGAAAGTGATATTTAGTTAATTATTTTTTAGTATGATTAATAGATAAATTCCTCACGTCCATAAATTTATTTTAGAATTTTTGGAGTTACAGATCTTGCGCTAGCTACAGATTACTACAGACTGTTCTGTTTTTGACAGATTTTGTTTTTCGTGTGTTGTTTGCTTATTTTGATGAATCTATGGCTAGTAAAATAGTTTATAAACCATAGCGAAGTTGGAATACAGTAGGTTTAACACCAATATAAATAAATAATGAGTTCATTACAGTACCTTGAAGTGGTCTTTTGTTTTCTTTCCCTAACGGAGCTCACGAGATTTTCTACTTTAAGTTTGTGTTGTGAAGTTTTCAAGTTTTGGGTAAAGATTTGATGGATTATGGAACAAGGAGTGACAAGAGCCTAAGCTTGGGTATGCCCATGGCACCCCAAGATAATCTAAGGACACCTAAAAGCCAAAGCTTGGGGATGCCCCGGAAGGCATCCCCTCTTTCGTCTACTTCTATCGGTAACTTTACTTGGAGCTATATTTTTATTCACCACATGATATGTGTTTTGCTTGGAGCATCTTGTATGATTTGAGTCTTTGATTTCTAGTTTACCACAATCATCCTTGATGTACACACCTTTTGAGAGAGCCATACATGATTTGGAATTTGTTAGAATACTCTATGTGCTTCGCTTATATCATTTGAGTTATATAGTTTTGCTCTAGTACTTCACTTATATTTTTTAGAGCACGGTGGTGGAATTGTTTTATAGAAACTATTGATATCTCATGCTTCACTTAGATTATTTTGAGAGTCTTAAATAGCATGGTAATTTGCTTAAATAATCCTAATACGCTTGGTATTCAAGAATAGTAAAAACTTTCTTATGAGTGTGTTGAATGCTATGAGAAGTTTGATGCTTGATAATTGTTTTGAGATATGAAGATGGTGATATTAAAGTTGTGATAGTTGAGTAGTTGTGAATTTGAGAAATACTTATGTTAAAGTTTGTGATTCCCGTAGCATGCACGTATGGCGAACCGTTATGTGATGAAGTCGGAGCATGATTTATTTTTTAATTGTCTTCCTTATGAGTGGCGGTCGGGGACGAGCGATGGTCTTTTCCTACCAATCTACCCCCCTAGGAGCATGCACGTAATACTTTGCTTTGATAACTTGTAGATTTTTGTGATAAGTATATGAGTTCTTTATGACTAATGTTGAGTCCATGGATTATACGCACTTTTCTTCCTTCCACCATTGCTAGCCTCTCTAATACCGCGCACCTTTCGCCGGTATCATACACCCACCATATACCTTCCTCAAAACAGCCACCATACCTACCTATTATGGCATTTCCATAGCCATTCCGAGATATATTTCCATGCAACTTTCCACCGTTCCGTTTATTATGACACACTCCATCATTGTCATATTGCTTGGCATGATCATGTAGTTGACATCGTATTTGTGGCAAAGCCACCATTCATAATTATTTCATACATGTCACTCTTGATTCATTGCATATCCCGGTACACCACCAGAGGCATTCATATAGAGTCATATTTTGTTCTAAGTATCGAGTTGTAATTGTTGAGTTGTAAGAAAATAAAAGTGTGATGATCATCATTATTAGAGCATTGTCCCAGTGAGGAAAGGATGATGGAGACTATGATTCCCCCACAAGTCGGGATGAGACTCCAGATGAAAAAATAAGAAAATAAAAAAAGGGAAAGAAAAGAGGCCATAAAAAAGGAGAAAAGGCCCAAATAAAAAAATGAGAGAAAAAGAGAGAAGGGACAATGTTACTATCCTTTACCACACTTGTGCTTTAAAGTAGCACCATGATATTCATGATAGAGAGTCTCTCATTTCGTCACTTTCATATACTAGTGGGAATTTTTCATTATAGAACTTGGCTTGTATATTCCGTTGATGGGCTTCCTCAAAATGCCCTAGGTCTTCATGAGCAAGCAAGTTGGATGCACACCCACTTAGTTTCTTTTGTTGAGCTTTCATATACTTATAGCTCTAGTGCATCCGTTGCATGGCAATCCCTACTCACTCACATTGATATCTATTGATGGGCATCTCCATAGCCTGTTGATACGCCTAGTTGATGTGAGACTATCTTCTCCCTTTTTTGTCTTCTCCACAACCACCATTCTATTCCACATATAGTGATATATCCATGGCTCACGCTCATGTATTGCGTGAAGATTGAAAAAGTTTGAGAATGTCAAAAGTATGAAACAATTGCTTGGCTTGTCATCGGGGTTGTGCATGATTCAAATATTTGTGTGGTGAAGATAGAGCGTAGCCAGACTATATGATTTTGTGGGGATAACTTCATTTGGCCATGTTATTTTGAGAAGACATGATTGCTTTATTAGTATGCTTGAAGTATTATTATTTTTATGTCAATATTAAACTTTTATCTTGAATCTTTTGGATCTGAATATTCATACCACAATTAAGAAGAATTACATTAAAATTATGCCAAGTAGCACTTCGCATCAAAAATTATCTTTTTTATCATTTACCAACTCGAGGACGAGCAGGAATTAAGCTTGGGGATGCTTGATACGTCTCCAACGTATCTATAATTTTTGATTGCTCCATGCTTTATTATCTACTGTTTTGGACACTATTGGGCTTTATTATCCACTTTTATATTATTTTTGGGACTAACCTATTAACCGGAGGCCCAGCCCAAAATTGTTGTTTTTGCCTATTTTAGGGTTTCGAAGAAAAGGAATATCAAACAGAATGAAACCTTCGGGAACATGATTTTTGGAACAAACAAGATCCAGGAGACTTGGACCCTACGTCAAGCAACCAACAGGGAAGCCACAAGGTAGGGGGCGCGCCTACCGCCCCCCCCCCCCCCAGGCGCGCCCTCCACCCTCGTGGGCCCCCTGTTGCTCCACCGACATACTCATTCCTCCTATATATACCTACGTACCCCCAAACGATCAGATGCGGAGCCAAAAACCTAATTCCACCACTACAACCTTCTGTATCCATGAGATCCCATCTTGGGCTTGTTCTGGAGCTCCGCCGGAGGGGGCATCCGTCACGGAGGGCTTCTACATCAACACCATAGCCTCTCCGATGAAGTTTGAGTAATTTACCTCAGACCTTCGGGTCCATAGTTATTAGCTAGATGGCTTCTTCTCTCTTTTTGGATCTCAATACAATGTTCTCCCCCTCTCTTGTGGAGATCTATTCGATGGAATCTTCTTTTTGCGGTGTGTTTGTTGAGACCGATGAATTGTGGGTTTATGATCAAGATTATCTATGAACAATATTTGAATCTTCTCTGAATTCTTTTATGGTTGATTGGTTATCTTTGCAAGTCTCTTCGAATTATCAGTTTCGTTTGGCCTACTAGATTGATCTTTCTTGCAATGGGACAAGTGCTTAGCTTTGGGTTCAATCTTGCGGTGTCCTTTCCCAGTGACAGTAGGGGCAGCAAGGCACGTATTGTATTGTTGCCATCGAGGATAACAGGATGGGGTTTTTATCATAATGCATGAATTTAGCCCTCTACATCATGTCATCTTGCTTAAGGCGTTACTCTGTTTTCATGAATTTAATACTTTAGATGCATGCTGGATAGCGGTCGATGAGTTGAGTAATAGTAGTAGATGCAGGCAGGAGTCGGTCTACTTGTCTCGGACGTGATGCCTATACACATGATCATACCTAGATATTCTCATAACTATGCTCAATTCTGTCAATTGCTCAACAGTAATTCGTTCACCCACCGTAAAATACTTATGCTCTTGAGAGAAGCCACTAGTGAAACCTATGGCCTCCGGGTCTATCTTCATCATATTAATCTTCCAATACTTAGTTATTTCCTTTGCTTTTTACTTTGCTTTTATTTTACTTTGCATCTTTATCACAAAAATACCAAAAAATATTATTCTATCATATCTATCAGATCTCACTCTCGTAAGTGACCGTGAAGGGATTGACAACCCCTTATCGCGTTGGTTGCAAGGAGTTATTTGTTTTGTGCAGGTACGAGGGACTTGCGCATAGCCTCCTACTGGATTGATACCTTGGTTCTCAAAAACTGAGGGAAATACTAATGCTACTTTGCTGCATCATCCTTTCCTCTTCAAGGAAATTCAACGCAATGCTCAAGAGGTAGCAGTTACCGCTTTTCCTCAGCCCTCTTATAGCATTGCTAGTTGCAGGTGTCTTGCAGGTTGTTCCATGTTGGAACATGAATATGTTGGGATATCACAATATCTCTTATTTAATGAATGCATGTTTATACTTGGCAAAGGGTGGAAGGCTTGGCCTTTTGCTCGGTCTTTTGTTCCACTCTTTCCGCCCTAGTTTCTGTCATACCGGTGTTATGTTCCTTGATTATTGTGTCCCTAACACGGTGAGGGTTTATGGGCCCCTCTTGATAGTTCACCTTGAATAAAACTCTTCCAACAAGGCCCAACCTTGGTTTTACCATTTTCCTAATAACAACTCAAAACTTGCATAGGGACTTTCCGGACCCCATGGACTTAATCAACCCGCCCCGGACCAGTGCTCCTCATGAGTGTTGGTCCATACTGGCAGTAGCCCGGGCCACCAACGGGTGTGCCAGCAGGAAACTTAGCCAATCCGATCATGGCCTGAGACGAGATACGCGCGGATCCTATTGGGGTGTCGGCACGTTGGGATGTCTTGCTGCACTAGTTTTACCATTGTCGAAATATCTTGTGCACCGGGATTCGAGTCTGCTCGGAGGGTCCAGCAATGGAGGATTGTCTCCGCGGATCGTGAGCTTGTCATGGGCTAAGCTGGGACACCCCTGTAGGGTTTAAACTTTCGAGAGTCGTGCCCACGGCTATGTGGCGGATGGGAATTTGTTAATATCCCGTTGTAGAGAACTTGACACTTGACTTAACTAAAAGACACCAACCGCGTCGTGATGGTCTCTTTTCAACGAGGTTCGGGAAGAGAACATGGTGGGGTTATGTTTGAACGTAAGTAGTTCAGGATCACTTCTTGATCACTTCTAATTTATGACCGTTGCGTAGTTTCTCATTTTACTCTTGTACTCATATGTTAGCCACCATATTAGCTTAGCGCTTGCTGCAGCTCCACCTCATAACCTCATCCTACCTATAATCTTAAATAGTCTTGATCTCGTGGGTTTTGAGATTGCTGAGTCCTCGTGACTCACAGATACTACCAAAACAATTGCAGGTGCCGATGATACCGATGCAGGTGATGCAACCAAACTCAAGTGTGAGTTCGACGAGGACCTTGGTCGTTACTATGTTTCGTTTCTGGATAATCAGTAGTGGTGCCCAGTTGGGACGATCGGGATTTAGCATTTGGGTTGTCTTCTTTTATTTGGATTCGTCTGTAGTCGGACTATGTGTGTACTTTGAATGATGTATGATTTATTTAAGCATTGTGTGACATGGCGATTGTAAGCCAACTATTTATTTATCCTTGTTATTGTACATGGGATTGTGTGAAGATGACCCTTCTTGCGACAATACCCAAAATGCGGTTATGCCTCTAAGTCGTGCCTCGACACATGGGAGATATAGCCGCATCTTGGGCGTTACAAGTTGGTATCAGAGCCGTACTCCTCTCAATTGGTCCGAGACTAGTGAACGCCAACTTCTTGGCAATGACTTGATCACAAAAGCTGAAGTAATGTGTAAAGTTATCCGTGAAACTCACAAAGCCATGCAATCGCGCCAGAAGAGTTACTATGATAGCAAGCACCATGACTTGTCTTTCGAGATTAGAGCGCATGTCTATCTCCGCGTCTCTCCCATGAAAGGCACTCAACGCTTCGGTATCAAAGGGAAGCTTTCCCCGAGATACATGGGCGCTTTCAAGATCATTGGAAAAAGAGGCGACCTCGCCTATCAACTCGAGCTTCCACCCAACTTCTCAAATGCGCACGATGTGTTTCACGTGTCACAGCTTCGCAAGTGCTTCAAGACGCCCCGAATGCACTATCAACTTTGAAGAGATTGACCTCCAAGAATACTTGTCTTATCATGAGCATCCCATTGCCATTCTTGAAGAAACCGAGCGCAAAACTCTCAACAACTTGATCAAATTCCTGAAAGTTAAGTGGTCTCACCATTCCAACCGAGAAGCGACTTGGGAGCGCGAGGATCACCTCCGTTCCGAATATCCGGAGTTTTTTCAGTCCTAGATCTCGGGACGAGATCCTCTTGTAGTGGAGGAGAGTTGTAAAACCCCAGTAGTAAAACTTCCATTTTTGGCATTGTATCCATCTTGTTCTTCATCTATTTCAAGTCGTTTTTCTCTTTATGGGTTTCATGTTGGGTTTGTTTTGTTTCCCATTGCATTGCATTGTCTTGTTTTTACTTGTCATATTTTCTTTGCCATTCTTTGTTGCATCATGGCCTCACCATAGTGTTGCATTTGTGCTTCTTGCCTTTGGACTTGTCATCATCACCATGTGCATCTTCTTGTGTAGCATATTGCATTGTGGCATGGTAGATTGTGAGTCATGGTGAGGGAGTCCTGGATTAGGGGGTCTCCGAACAGCCGGACTATCTCCCTTGGCCAGACTATTAGACTATGAAGATACAAAATTGAAGACTTTGTCTCGTGTCCGGGTGGGACTCTACTTGGCGTGGAAGGCAAGCTAGGCAATACGGATATGGATATCTCCTCCTTTGTTACCGACCTTGTGTAACCCTAGCCCTCTCCGGTGTCTATATAAACCGAAGGGTTTTAGTCCGTAGGACAATAATCCCAACATACAATCATACCATAGGCTAGCTTCTAGGTTTTAGCCTCTCTGATCTCGTGGTAGATCTACTCTTGTACTACCCATATCATCAATATTAATCAAGCAGGACGTAGGGTTTTACCCCCATCAAGAGGGCCCGAACCTGGGTAAAACATCGTGTCCCCTGCCTCCTGTTACCATCCGGCCTAGACGCACAGTTCGGGACCCCCTACCCGAGATCCGACGGTTTTGACACCGACATTGGTGCTTTCGTTGAGAGTTCCTATGTGTCGTCGCCGTTAGGCTTGATGGCTCCTACTATCATCGATAGCGATGCGGTCCAGGGCGAGACTTTTCTCCCCGGACAGATCTTCGTATTCGGCGGCTTTGCACTGCAGGCTAATTTGCTTGGCCATTTGGAGCAGATTGAAAGCTACACCCCTAGCCATCAGGTCAGATTTGGAAGTTTGAGCTACACGGCCGACATCCGCGGAGACTTGATCTTTGACGGATTCGAGCCACAGCCGGGCGTGCCGCACTGTCGCGATGGGTATGACCTAGCTCTGCCGCCGAACAGTACCCAGAGGCTGCGCCCGCATCAACTCCGACCCTTAGCTCAGAGCCAACTGCGCCAATCGAGGATGGGTGGCTAGACACCGCCTCAGGGGCTGCAGTCTCAACGGCGATCGAGCCAAACACCAGCATAATCCTCTGCGCAGCCCGTGACTCCAAGGTGCCGAACTCTTTTCCAGACTCCGAACCATCCGCGCCCCTGCCAATCGAATCCGGTTGGGCGCCAATCATGGAATTCACCGCCGCGGATATCTTTCAACACTCGCCCTTCGGCGACATTCTGAATTCACTAAGGTATCTCTCTTTGTCAGGAGAGCCCTGGCCGGATTACGGCCAACAGGATTGGGATGCGGACGACGAAGAAATTCGACGCCCACCCACCACCCACTTCATAGCCACTATCGATGATTTAACCGACATGCTCGACTTCGACTCCGAAGACATCGACGGTATGGACGACGATGTAGGAGACGAACATGAATCAGCACCTATAGGGCACTGGAAAGCCACCTCGTCATATGACATATACATGGTGGATATACCCAACGAAGGAAATGGCGACGAGATAGCGGAGGATGACCCCTCCAAGAAGCAACCCAAGCGCCGACATCATCGGCGTCGCTCTAAGTCCCACCAAAGCAAAAGTGGTGATACCGGCACAGGAGATAATAACACCCCGGATAGTGCCGAAGACAACAACAATCCCCTCCAGCAAGATTTAGAGCAGGAGGATGAAGGAGCCAGCTCTCCTGAGAGAGCGGCAGACGGAGAGGAGGAGGATGATCACATGCCCCCCTCCGAAGATGAGGCAAGCCTCGGCGACGATGAATTCGCCGTACCAGGGGATCCCGTCGAACAAGAGCGCTTCAAGCGCCGGCTTATGGCCACGGCAAATAGCCTGAAGAAAAAGCAGCAGCAGCGTCAAGCTGATCAAGATCTGCTAGCTGAGAAATGGACTGAAGTCCTCGCGGCCGAGGAATATAAACTCGAGCGCCCCTCCAAGAGTTACCCAAGGCGCAGGTTACTACCCCGACTGGAGGAAGAAGCGTATGATATGGCTGACCGGCCACCTCATGGCCGCGATAGAGAGACATTCCAGCCAAAAGCTCAGCCTCCACCCCAACGCCATCCAAATAAAAAGGCATGGGGAGATATGCCACACTTGCGAGACATATTGGAGGACAAGGCAAAGCATTCAAGATCGATCTACTGATCACGAGGGTGCACCACTCTGCGAGACGACAAACGTCACGCCGGATACAGTAAAAGCAAATCCGGCCGGGCCGAACACAGCGGGCAAGAACCATTCGAACTGCGTCGCGATATAGCCCAATACAGAGGCGCCGCACACCCCTTATGCTTCACAGACGAAGTAATGGAACATTCCCAGAAGGTTTCAAAACTGTAAATATTGAATCATACGACGGCACAACAGATCCCGCAGTATGGATTGAGGATTTCCTCCTCCACATCCACATGGCCCGCGGCGATGACTTACACGCCATCAAATACCTCCCACTAAAGCTCAAAGGACCAGCGCGGCATTGGCTTAACAGCTTGCCAGCGGACTCCGTCCAGCTTGGACCGTATACTCGATCGCTCGTGTCAAATACACGGCACCCCAGACAAGCCAGCCAATCACATCAACAGGGATTGTTGGGTGTTCAATCAGGCCGGCAAGTTAATTGCCGAAAACAAGGACAAGGGGCCGCATAGCGATGACGAGGAGGAGCCCCGACAGCCCAACACTGGAGGACAGAAGAGGTTTCCCCCGCAAGTGCGGATGGTGAACATGATATACGCAACCCACATCCCCAAGAGGGAGCGGAAGCGTGCGCTCAGGGACGTATATGCATTGGAGCCAGTCGCCCCAAAGTTCAACCCTTGGTCCTCCTGTCCGATCACCTTCGATCGTAGGGACCACCCCACTAGTATCCATCATGGTGGATTCGCGGCACTGGTCCTAGACCCAATCATCGACGGATTTCACCTCACCCGAGTCCTTATGGACGGCGGCAGCAGCCTGAACCTGCTTTATCAGGACACAGTGCGCAAAATGGGTATAGACCCCTCAAGGATCAAACCCACAAAAACGACCTTTAAGGGCGTCATTCCAGGCGTAGAGGCCCATTGCACAGGCTCAATTACACTGGAAGTGGTCTTCGGATCACCGGATAACTTCTGAAGCGAAGAGTTAATCTTCGATATAGTCCCGTTCCGTAGTGGTTATCACGCGCTGCTTGGGCAAACCGCATTTGCTAGATTCAATGCGGTACCGCATTATGCATACCTCAAGCTCAAAATGCTAGGACCTCGCAGAGTTATTATAGTCAATGGAAACACAGAGCGCTCTCTCCGAACAGAGGAGCACACCGCGGCCCTCGCAGCAGAAGCGCAAAGCAGCCTCTCAAGGCAGTCAACCAGTTCCGCGTTTCAAAGCCCAGACACCTTCAAGCGCGCTCAGGGCAATCGGCAAATAGACCGCCTGGCATGATCTGAGCTCGCGTAGCAATACGGCGGCCACCCCAATCCCAGCCCAACAGCGATATTCGTGATGCGCGTACATAATTATGCATTAAAAATACCATGGGCACAGGTGGGGAGGGGGGCACAACTGCGGCACGCCCCAAAACGCGGCCTAAACCGCACTAGGGGTTCCCGTTTGGTTACTTTTCTTTTTTCTTGCAGGACCTTAATCTCTGAAAACACTGTCTGGCAGCACTATTGTCGAACACATGATGCAGCAACCAAGGAGGCAGACAGCTACGTCATACCATGGAATTCCCAGGTTGATTACAGTAACGAGTGAAATATTCAATTTAATATCATTCCTCAGCTTGCCCTTGGAAGCGACATATTCCTACTCTTTGCTTATTGCACTATCTGTATCACTCTGCTTTAACGCAATTTTTCAATAAACAATGCATGACATTACGACTATCATTGCTTTCTTGTTATATATATACCCTATATATATATATATATGTGTGTGTGTGTGTGTGTGTTCATTAATGACGCTTGCAACCGTACACTCTGTACGGCCAATACACCAGGGGCTTATGTACCCCACAATGCAGTGTGAAAAGTCCAAACACTTTCACAAGTGCGGCACCGCGAACTTATAGCATTATATGCATCAGCTCCGAATCATGTCTTTGGTCAAATGTTGGGTTTGCCCGGCTCCTATGTTTTGGTACCTTACGTTCCGCTCTATCGGCTAAGGTAGTGCTAGCAGAAATACTGCGATTGTGCCCCGGTTTTGCCAGGCTGAGCACCTCAGTAGAGAAAGCTAAAACTGACTGTCATGATAAGGCGAGAGACTGGTCGCTGTTCGGCGAGGTTTTTTGAGTCCCTAAAGACTTATGCCACTTAGGGCGAGGGGCCGGCCCTGTCCGGCTTACAGGCGTGTATCGCGCCCCGAATTCAGCCTTCCGAATACCAGGGGCTTCGCCGAAATTTAAAATTATAGAATTCTATGGCTAAGTGAGAGTGATAAAGCATTATTAGTCTGGTTGCCTTGTTCGTTGTGCTGAGCACCTCCCTCGAAGGACCCAAACATGGGAACAAGAGTGCTCAGGTTTATCCCGAACACCCCAGCACTCGTGGCATGGGGGCAGAAGCCGAGGACTAGACATCTCTCAAATTGGATAAACAGCCAAACAGAAGGTAATATTTTAAATTCCAACAAGCGTTGCATAGCGCATATGAAACAAGGCGCCCCTCCGCGATGAGACGGGCGCCCGGCAGAACACCCTCGTAGTACATCTCGGGGTGGCGGTGCTCCTTGCCCTCTGGCGGCCCCTCCTTGATCAGCTTCACGGTGTCTAGCTTGACCCACTGCAATTTCACACGGGCGATAGCCCGGCGTGCACCTTCAATGCAGACAGATCGCTTGACGACCTCCAGCCGCGGGCAGGCATCCACGAGCCGCCTCACCAGGCCGAAGAAGCTGCTCGGAAGGGCGTCGCCAGGCCACAACCGGACTATAAAGCTCTTCATGGCATGATCGGCCGCCTTATGTAGCTCGACCATCTGCTTCAGCCGGTCGCTCATTGGCACCGGATGTTCGGCCTCAGCATACTGAGACCAGAACAGCTTCTCCGTCGAGCTTCCGTCCTCGGCCTAGTAAAATTGTGCGGCATCGGACACACTGCGGGGCAAATCTGCTAATGCTCCTGAAGAGCTCCGGATCCGGGTAAGTAATCGGTAATTTACTTTTACATGCTTGCTTTCCATATAGAAAGCCTTACCTGCCGCTATCTTCTTCATCATGTCGATCTCTTGGAGGGCCTTTTGGGCTTCGGCCTTGGCACTTTTTACACTCTCGAGGCCGCGACAAGCTCAGACTCCCGCGTCTTGGAGTCAAGCTCCAACGCCTCGTGCTTCGCCACAAGAGCCTGGAGCTCTTGCTGCACCTCGCCCACGCGAGCCTCGTGCTTCTCTCGCTCGGTGCGCTCCTTGGCCGATGTATCTTCGGCCTTGGTCACTGCTTGCTTCAGGGTCGCCACCTCGGTCGTGGCCCATGGCAAACATACAATGATCCTGTCATTTTGCAATCGCGTCCTTTTTTATATATACATATCTATAGACAGGGTATTACTTACCCTTGTTCTCCTCGAGCTGCCTCTTCGCAAGGCCAAGCTCTTTCTTGGACCCCTCGAGGTCCTGCTTCAGTACGGCGACCTCTGCAGTTAGTGCGGCGGACGCCAACAGCGAAGCCTGCATATGCATATTAACATACTTATATTAGACTCCTGCGATATTATTTGATTCTCTGTTTGGCTTTTCTTTGTGAACACCGAACAAAGCATCAGGGGCTACTGTCTATGCGGTAATATTTCTACTACATTTTAAAACATTTACCTCAAATCCTGTTAAAAGGCTGGCACAGGCTTCAGTCAATCCGCTCTTGGCGGACTGAACCTTCTGGATCACCGCACTCATGATAGTGCGGTGCTCCTCGTTGATGGAAGCGCTACGAAGCGCTTCCAGCAGATTGTCCGGTGCCTCTGGATGGACAGAGGTCACCGGCACAGGCGTTTTGCCCCTCTTAGAAGGAGGCCGCCTGCCCGAGCCCAGAACCGCTGGAGGGTCCGACACGGTGTTCGGCTGATGGCCGAACTTAGAGCTCTCGGGGGCCCCGTCCCCGTGGCTCCCGGAGTCCGGAAGGTCACCTTTAGGCGCCTCCAGGACTATTTCCCCTCGATCCGGTGCCTCTTGAGGCAGCACCTCGGCGTCGTCGGCAGGATGAGGGGAGGTGGTAGTCGGGACTGGATCGCTATCCATGTCCGACAAGCCCAAGGAGTCGTCCGATGATACATCAATACTGGCTCGTGGCGGCCTGCATAATTGTGTTCGGCGTTAGGGAAAGCAGTGCGATAAAGGAATCCTAGGAGTTATTCTGGTATCCGAATACTTACGATCTCCCCGGGGGCTTGACCCTGGGCAACCACTCGCCTTCGCCTTCATCAGCGGCGGTGGAACTGTCCGGAAGGAGAGTCCTTCCCTTCTTGGACCCTCCGGCCTCCCCAGTTGGGGCGGCCTTCTTTTTCTTGTCTCCCCCAGTCGGTGGGGGAGCATCTTCTTCTTCTCCCTCGTCTTCGGGGAAAGAGTGCGCCGCAGAGTCATCGGACGGTGAGTCCGACGACCCCTGGCATCGGGAACTCTTTCGGGTTCCCTTGGCCTTCTTGGTCTTCTCCGGCACCTTATAAGGGGCCGGAGTCAGCATCTTCACCAGAAGAGTGTCTACGGGGCCTACGGGCAAAGGAGCCGGACAGTCGATCTGTCCGGCCATCTTCTGCCAGTCATGTCAAAGGTACGGGAGTTTAGATCCCGCATAGAGTCAATCTATATAAAAAATAAGTATCCTGTGAAAGGTAGAGCAGCTTACCGCACTGGCTTGGCGCTTCGCGCTGAATCCGCGATCCTCAGTAATAGGGGGAGGGACCTCGGCACTTTTGAATAGCACCCTCCAGGCGTCTTCATGAGTCGTGTCAAAGAGCCTGTTCAGAGTTCGGTGTCGGCGTTCTGGGAACGGGGGTCCCCAGATTTTCCTGCCTGCGGCCTGCGGCGTGGCTCAAAGGGGGGCCCAGCACGACCCATCTTCATCAACACAGACCCAAGACCCTCGCGAGGGGCCAAGCCTCGCGAGGCGGACGACACGGAGCTTCCTCAGGCACGGCCTCATCAGACTGGCTCGCGAGGAGGCGGAGAGATCAAGGTGGGGTACCTCACGAGGTGCCCGTGACGCAAGCCATGACGACCAAAGGCGCCAGGCGGGCGCCAGCCGCGCAGTGTCCTCCTTTCCTCTTTGGTGCAAAGGGAGCAAGCACAGGCGAGAGCATCGAGCAAAGGCACCCATTTCGGTGCAACGAGACCAAGACCAGTCCAACGGCAGGGAGGAAGTCATTGTGGAGCCCAAGCCAGCGTCACCACCAGAGTCTTTGGCAGGAGAGGACCAACTTTAGTCAGGATAAGTGTACCAGATGTTCCCCTTCAAAATGGCCAATTGTTGGCGCCCTTCCCGCTCAATACTTGGGAAGAGGCCCAGGGCCTTTGCCTATAAATAGGACCAGCCACCCACAGGGTAGGGGGGTTCAAGATCGATCGGGTTCGAGATCGATCGGTGGGAGATCAATCAGAGAGAGATCGAGAGAAGATCGATCGGTGGGAGATCGATCAGAGAGAGATCGAGAGGAAAATCAGAGAGAGAATCGAGAAGAGAGAGAGAGAGAGAAGGGTGAATGAACTCCACCTAGCAGTTCGTCCCCCCCAGCCAAGAACAGACCCTTGCGAGGCTGTTCTTCCTTGTATTGCTCATCACCATCAGCCCAAGAGGCAATCCACCACACCACACACTAGAGTAGGGTATTACACCACAACGGTGGCCCGAACCAGTATAAACCCTGTGTCTCTTGTGCTGTTCTTTCCATAGCTTAGATCTTAGCGAGGCGGAGGGGTGCAGGTAGGTAGAAGGCGAAATCTCCGCACGCACCCAAGTGTTCGAACCTCAAGGATCTGCCGGAACCCGAAGTCCGACATTTGGCGCGCCAGGTAGGGGTGCGCCGGAATTCGTCTTCCACCACCCCGTTCTCCTCCGACCGCCGCGTCCATGTCTGACACTCGTCGGGCCCGCGCCGAGCGCCGGGCCGCTCTCGCTTCCCGCGTCGCCCAGACGGCTCCTGTCGGCGGGCGTCCTCGCCGTTCCCCGTCACCTGCCGTCAACGCCACCACCGGCCCGGCGGGGGACGAGGAGCAAGCGTCGCCTTAGCATCCGTCCGTGTGGCAAGACGGCCGCACCGCTACTCCCTCACTCACCCCAGCTGGTTCTTCGTCCCACGCGCTTCTCGCACCCATGGAGGCTCGAGCTGCGCTCATCGCGGCAAATGAGCTCCTGCACTACCGTCCCGTCGACGACGTCTACGAAGAATGGCTCGACCACGTCGCCGAACTCGTCCGCAGCGCAGGGGGCTCTCCTGCGCCGTCCGTTCCGCTGCACCGCACCCTGCCCCGCGTGGGCGACGAAGCTCTGGCGACGCCCCGGGCGCCTCCTCCTCAATAAGGTGCCATGGCTCCAAGGCACGTGGCCCCTGGGCGGAACCCGCTCCGTCAGGTGCCAGCGCGGCAAGAGCAGAGCTGCCAAGAAGTCCCTCGCCCACAAGAAGCTGCCCGAGCGCTCCCTGCTCCAGCACGTCGCGACCATGCTCCTGCTCCCGCACGTCGAGACCCCGCGCTGCTCCCAGCTGCAGCGCGTGGGGACATGCAAGACCAAGTTCTCCGTCACCCAAGGCCTCCCATGGCCACAGCAGGCTGCCGCGCCTTCACCACCGAGCTACGCAGCGTCGCGTGGCCCGGCAAGTTCAAGCCGGACCTGCCTCCTCGTTACGACGGCACGGCCGACCCTGCGGAGTTCCTCCAGCTCTATGAGCTGGGCATCGAAGCTGCCAACGGAGACGAGAAGGTCATGGCGAACTGGTTTCCCATGGCGCTCAAGGACGGGGCCCGCACCTGGCTCCTGAACCTGGCTCCAGGCACGATCTCCTGCTGGGACGAGATGCGCACCTGCTTCATCGCCAACTTCCAAGGTACTCGCGACCGGCCACCCGCCGTGAGCGACATGCGCCGCATCAAGCAAAAACCCGGAGAGACCCTGCAGAAGTACATCCAGCGCTTCAACAACGCACGCCTCAAGATTCCCAAGGTGACTGAGGAGGCCATCATCTCAGCCTTCTCCGACGGCGTGCGCGATGTAAAGATGAAGGAGGAGCTGGCGATGCATGAAGACCTGTGTGAAGGAAATATGCCCTAGAGGCAATAATAATGTTATTATTTTATTTCCTTGTATCATGATAAATGTTTATTATTCATGCTAGAATTGTATTATCCGGAAACATAATACTTGTGTGAATACATAGACAAACCAAACGTCACTAGTATACCTCTACTTGACTAGCTCGTTAATCGAAGATGGTTATGTTTCCTAACCATAGACATGTGTTGTCATTTGATTAATGGGATTACATCATTAGGAGAATGATGTGATTGACATGACCCATTCCATTAGCTTAGAACCCGATCGTTTAGTATGTTGCTATTGCTTTCTTCATGACTTATACATGTTCCTATGACTATGAGATTATGCAACTCCCGTTTACCGAAGGAACACTTTGTGTGCTAACAAACGTCACAACATAACTGGGTGATTATAAAGGAGCTCTATAGGTGTCTCAAAAGGTAAATGTTGGGTTGGCGTATTTCTAGATTAGGATTTGTCACTCCGATTGTCGGGGAGGTATCTCTGGGCCCTCTCGGTAATGCACATCACATAAGCCTTGCAAGCATTACAACTAATGAGTTAGTTGCGAGATGATGTATTAAGAAACGATTAAAGAGACTCGCCGGTAACGAGATTGAACTAGGTATTGAGATACCGACGATCGAATCTCGGGCAAGTAACATACCGATGACAAAGGGAACAACGTATGTTGTTATGCGGTCTGACCGATAAAGATCTTCGTAGAATATGTAGGAGCCAATATGAGCATCCAGGTTCCGCTATTGGTTATTGACCGAAAACGTGTCTCGGTCATGTCTACATTGTTCTCGAACCCGTAGGGTCCGCGCGCTTAAGGTTTCGATGACAGTTATATTATGAGTTTATGCATTTTGATGTACCAAAGTTTGTTTGGAGTCCCGGATGTGATCACGGACATGACGAGGAGTCTCGAAATGGTCGAGACATAAAGATTGATATATTGGAAGCCTATATTTGGATATCGGAAGTGTTCCGGGTGAAATCGGGGTTTTACCGGAGTACCGGGAGGTTACCGGAACCCCTCGGGAGGCATATGGGCCTTAGTGGGCTTTAGTGGAAGAGAGGAGAGGTGGCCAGGGCTGGGCCGCGCGCCCCTCCCCCATAGTCCGAATAGGACAAGGAGAGGGGGGCGGCGCCCCCCCTTCCTTCTCTCTCTCCTCTTTCCCCCTTCCCGAATCCTATTCCAACTAGGAAAGGGGAGGAATCCTACTCCCGGTGGAAGTAGGACTCCTCCTGGCGCACCCTCCTCCTGGCCGGCCGCACCTCCCCTTGCTCCTTTATATACGGGGGCAGGGGGCACCCCTAGAGACACAAGTTGATCCACGTGATCATATTCTTAGCCGTGTGCGGTGCCCCCTTCCACCATAATCCTTGATAATATTGTAGCGGTGCTTAGGCGAAGCCCTGGGACGGTAGAACATCAAGATCATCACCACGCCGTCGTGCTGACGGAACTCTTCCCCGACACTTTGCTGGATCGGAGTCCGGGAATCGTCATCGAGCTGAACGTGTGCTAGAACTCGAAGGTGCCGTAGTTTCGGTGCTTGATCGGTCGAGCCATGAAGACGTACGACTACATCAACCGCGTTGTGCTAACGCTTCCGCTGTCGATCTACAAGGGTACGTAGATCACACTCTCCCCTCTCGTTGCTATGCATCACCATGATCTTGCGTGTGCGTAGGAAATTTTTTGAAATTACTACGTTCCCCAACAGTGGCATCCGAGCCTAGGTTTTATGTGTTGATGTTATATGCACGAGTAGAACACAAGTGAGTTGTGGGCGATATAAGTCATACTGCTTACCAGCATGTCATACTTTGGTTCGGCGGTATTGTTGGACGAAGCGGCCCGGACCGACATTACGTGTACGCTTACGCGAGACCGGTTCTCCCGACGTGCTTTGCACAAAGGTGGCTAGCGGGTGACAGTTTCTCCAACTTTAGTTGAACTGAGTGTGGCTACGCCCGGTCCTTGCGAAGGTTAAAACCGCATCAACTTGACAAACTATCGTTGTGGTTTTGATGCGTAGGTAAGATTGGTTCTTGCTTAAGCCCGTAGCAGCCACGTAAAACTTGCAACAACAAAGTAGAGGACGTCTAACTTGTTTTTGCAGGGCATGTTGTGATGTGATATGGTCAAGACATGATGCTAAATTTTATTGTATGAGATGATCATGTTTTGTAACCGAGTTATCGGCAACTGGCAAGAGCCATATGGTTGTCGCTTTATTGTATGCAATGCAATCGCGCTGTAATGCTTTACTTTATCACTAAGCGGTAGCGATAGTCGTGGAAGCATAAGATTGGCGAGACGACAATGATGCTACGATGGAGATCAAGGTGTCGCGCCGGTGACGATGGTGATCACGACGGTGCTTCGAAGATGGAGATCACAAGCACAAGATGATGATGGCCATATCATATCACTTATGTTGATTGCATGTGATGTTTATCTTTTATGCATCTTATCTTGCTTTGATTGACGGTAGCATTATAAGATGATCTCTCACTAATTATCAAGAAGTGTTCTCCCTGAGTATGCACCGTTGAAAAAGTTCTTCGTGCTAAGACACCACGTGATGATCGGGTGTGATAGGCTCTATGTTCAAATACAACGGGTGCAAAACAGTTGCACACGCAGAATACTCAGGTTATACTTGACGAGCCAAGCATATACAGATATGGCCTCGGAACACGGAGACCGAAAGGTCGAGCGTGAATCATATAGTAGATATGATCAACATAGTGATGTTCACCAATGAAACTACTCCATCTCACGTGATAATCAGACATGGTTTAGTTGATTTGGATCACGTAATCACTTAGAGGATTAGAGGGATGTCTATCTAAGTGGGAGTTCTTTTAGTAATATGATTAGTTGAACCTAAATTTATCATGAACTTAGTACCTGATAGTATCTTGCTTGTTTATGTTTGATTGTAGATAGATGGCCCGTGCTGTTGTTCCGTTGAATTTTAATGCCTTCCTTGAGAAAGCAAAGTTGAAAGATGATGGTAGCAATTACACGGACAGGGTCCGTAACTTGAGGATTATCCTCATTGCTGCACAGAAGAATTACGTCCTGGAAGCACCGCTGGGTGCCAGGCCTGCTGCTGGAGCAACACCAGATGTTATGAACATCTGGCAGAGCAAAGCTGATGACTACTCGATAGTTCAGTGTGCCACGCTTTACGGCTTAGAATCGGGACTTCAATGACGTTTTGAATGTCATGGGGCATATGAGATGTTCCAGGAGTTGAAGTTAATATTTCAAGAAAATGCCTGGATTGAGAGATATGAAGTCTCCAATAAGTTCTATAGCTGCAAGATGGAGGAGAACAGTTCTATCAGTGAGCATATACTCAAAATGTCTGGGTATAATAATCACTTGATTCAATTGGGAGTTAATCTTCCAGATGATTGCGTCATTGACAAAATTCTCCAATCACTGCCACCAAGCTACAAGAGCTTCGTGATGAACTATAATATGCAAGGGATGAATAAGACTATTCCCGAGCTCTTCGCAATGCTGAAAGCTGCGGAGG
The DNA here is from genome assembly GCF_056163025.1 of Triticum urartu. Lineage (NCBI taxonomy): Eukaryota > Viridiplantae > Streptophyta > Magnoliopsida > Poales > Poaceae > Triticum > Triticum urartu. The sequence goes on from NC_141874.1 coordinate 405,234,652, forward strand.
TAGAAATCAAGAAGGAGCATCAAGTGTTGATGGTCAACAAGACCACTAGTTTCAAGAAAAAGGGCAAAGGGAAGAAGAAGGGGAACTTCAAAAAGAACAGCAAGCAAGTTGCTACTCAAGAGAAGAAACCCAAACCTGGACCTAAGCCTGAAACTGAGTGCTTTTACTGCAAGCAGACTGGTCACTGGAAGCGGAACTGCCCCAAGTATTTGGCGGATAAGAAGGATGGCAAGGTGAACAAAGGTATATGTGATATACATGTTATTGATGTGTACCTTACTAATGCTCGCAGTAGCACCTGGGTATTTGATACTAATTCTGTTGCTAATATTTGGAACACGAAACAGGGACTACGGATTAAGCGAAGATTGGCTAAGGACGAGGTGACGATGCGCGTAGGAAATGGTTCCAAAGTCGATGTGATCGCAGTCGGCACGCTACCTCTACATCTACCTTCAGGATTAGTATTAGACATAAATAATTGTTATTCGGTGCCAGCGTTAAGCATGAACATTATATCTGGATCTTGTTTGATACGAGACGGTTATTCATTTAAATCAGAGAATAATGGTTGTTCTATTTACATGAGTACTATCTTTTATGGTCATGCACCCTTAAAGAGTGGTCTATTCTTATTAAATATCGATAGTAGTGACACACATATTCATAGTGTTGAAGCCAAAAGATGCAGAGTTGATAATGATAGTGCAACTTATTTGTGGCACTGCCGTTTGGGTCATATCGGTATAAAGCGCATGAAGAAAGTCCATACTGATGGGCTTTTGGAACCACTTGACTATGAATCACTTGGTACTTGCGAACCGTGCCTTATGGGTAAGATGACAAAAACACCGTTCTCCGGTACTATGGAGAGAGCAACAGATTTATTGGAAATCATACATACAGATGTATGTGGTCCGATGAATGTTGAGGCTCGTGGCGGATATCGTTATTTCCTCACCTTCATAGATGACTTAAGCAGATATGGGTATATCTACTTAATGAAACATAAGTCTGAAACATTTGAAAAGTTCAAAGAATTTCAGAGTGAAGTTGAAAATCATCGTAACAAGAAAATAAAATTCCTATGATCTGATCGTGGAGGAGAGTATTTGAGTTACGAGTTTGGTGTACATTTGAAACAATGTGGAATAGTTTCGCAACTCACGCCACCCGGAACACCACAGCGTAATGGTGTGTCCGAACGTCGTAATCGTACTTTACTAGATATGGTGCGATCTATGATGTCTCTTACTGATTTACCGCTATCGTTTTGGGGATATGCTCTAGAGACGGCCGCATTCATGTTAAATAGGGCACCATCAAAATCCGTTGAGACGACGCCTTATGAACTGTGGTTTGGCAAGAAACCAAAGTTGTCGTTTCTGAAAGTTTGGGGCTGCGATGCTTATGCGAAAAAACTTCAACCTGATAAGCTCGAACCCAAATCAGAGAAATGTGTCTTCATAGGATATCCAAAGGAAACTATTGGATACACCTTCTATCACAGATCCGAAGGCAAGACTTTTGTTGCTAAATTCGGAAACTTTCTGGAGAAGGAGTTTCTCTCGAAAGAAGTGAGTGGGAGGAAAGTAGAACTTGACGAGGTAACAGTACCTGCTCCCTTATTGGAAAGTAGTACATCACAGAAACCTGTTTCTATGACACCTACACCAATTAGTGAGGAAGCTAATGATAATGATCATGAAACTTCAGAACAAGATACTACTGAACCTCGTAGATCAACCAGAGTAAGATCCGCGCTAGAGTGGTACGGTAATCCTGTTCTGGAAGTCATGCTACTAGATCATGATGAACCTACAAACTATGAAGAAGCGATGGTGAGCCCAGATTCCGCAAAATGGCTTGAAGCCATGAAATCTGAGATGGGATCCATGTATGAGAACAAAGTATGGACTTTGGTTGACTTGCCCAATGATCGGCAAGCAATTGAGAATAAATGGATCTTCAAGAAGAAGACTGACGCTAACGGTAATATTACTGTCTACAAAGCTCGACTTGTCGCAAAAGGTTTTCGGCAAGTTCAAGGGATTGACTACGATGAGACCTTCTCACCCGTAGCAATGCTTAAGTCTGTCCGAATCATGTTAGCAATTGCCGCATTTTATGATTATGAAATTTGGCAAATGGATGTCAAAACTGCATTCCTGAATGGATTTCTGCAAGAAGAGTTGTATATGATGCAACCAGAAGGTTTTGTCGATCCAAAGGGAGCTAACAAAGTGTGCAAGCTCCAGCGATCCATTTATGGACTGGTGCAAGCCTCTCAGAGTTGGAATAAATGCTTTGATAGTGTGATCAAAGCATTTGGTTTTGTAAAGACTTTTGGAGAAGCCTGTATTTACAAGAAAGTGAGTGGGAGCTCTGTAGCATTTCTTATATTATATGTAGATGCCATATTGCTAATCAGAAATGATATAGAATTTCTGGATAGCATAAAAGGATACTTGAATAAGAGTTTTTCAATGAAAGACCTCGGTGAAGCTGCTTACATATTGGGCATTAAGATCTATAGAGATAGATCAAGACGCTTAATTGGACTTTCACAAAGCACATACCTTGACAAAATTTTGAAGAAGTTCAAAATGGATCAAGCAAAGAAAGGATTCTTGCCTATGTTACAAGGTGTGAGGTTGAGTAAGACTCAGTCCCCGACCAATGCAGAAGATAGAGAGAAAATGAAATATGTTCCCTATGCTTCAGCCATAGGCTCTATCATGTATGCAATGCTGTGTACCAGACCTGATGTGTGTCTTGCTATAAGTCTAGTAGGGAGGTACCAAAGTAATCCAGGAGTGGATCACTGGACAGCGGTCAAGAACATCCTGAAATACCTGAAAAGGACTAAGGATATGTTTCTCATATATGGAGGTGACAAAGAGCTCATCATAAATGGTTACGTTGATGCAAGCTTTGACACTGATCCGGACGATTCTAAATCGCAAACCGGATACGTGTTTACATTAAACGGTGGAGCTGTCAGTTGGTGCAGTTCTAAACAAAGCGTTGTGGCGGGATCTACATGTGAAGCGGAGTACATAGCTGCTTCGGAAGCAGCATACGAAGGAGTCTGGATGAAGGAGTTCTTATCCGATCTAGGTGTCATACCTAGTGCATTGGGTCCAATGAAAATCTTTTGTGACAATACTGGTGCAATTGCCTTGGCAAAGGAATCCAGATTTCACAAGAGAACCAAGCACATCAAGAGACGCTTCAATTCCATCCGGGATCTAGTCCAGGTGGGAGACATAGAGATTTGCAAGATACATACGGATCTGAATATAGCAGACCCGTTGACTAAGCCTCTTCCGCGAGCAAAACATGATCAGCACCAAAGCTCCATGGGTGTTAGAATCATTACTGTGTAATCTAGATTATTGACTCTAGTGCAAGTGGGAGACTGAAGGAAATATGCCCTAGAGGCAATAATAATGTTATTATTTTATTTCCTTATATCATGATAAATGTTTATTATTCATGCTAGAATTGTATTATCCAGAAACATAATACTTGTGTGAATACATAGACAAACCAAACGTCACTAGTATACCTCTACTTGACTAGCTCGTTAATTGAAGATGGTTATGTTTCCTAACCATGGACATGTGTTGTCATTTGATTAATGGGATCGCATTATTAGGAGAATGATGTGATTGACATGACCCATTCCATTAGCTTAGCACCCGATCGTTTAGTATGTTGCTATTGCTTTCTTCATGACTTATACATGTTCCTATGACTATGAGATTATGCAACTCCTGTTTACCGGAGGAACACTTTGTGTGCTACCAAACGTCACAACGTAACTGGGTGATTATAAAGGAGCTCTACAGGTGTCTCCAAAGGTAAATGTTGGGTTGGCATATTTCGAGATTAGGATTTGTCACTCCGATTGTTGGAGAGGTATCTCTGGGCCCTCTCGGTAATGCACATCACATAAGCCTTGCAAGCATTACAACTAATGAGTTAGTTGCGAGATGATGTATTACAAAACGAGTAAAGAGACTTGCCGGTAACGAGATTGAACTAGGTATTGAGATACCGACGATCGAATCTCGGGCAAGTAACATACCGATGACAAAGGGAACAACGTATGTTGATATGCGGTCTGATCGATAAAGATCTTCGTAGAATATGTAGGAGCCAATATGAGCATCCAGGTTCCGCTATTGGTTATTGATCGGAGACGTGTCTCGGTCATGCCTACATTGTTCTCGAACCCGTAGGGTCCGCACGCTTAAGGTTTCGATGACAGTTATATTATGAGTTTATGCATTTTGATGTACCGAAGTTTGTTCGGAGTCCCGGATGTGATCACGGACATGACGAGGAGTCTCGAAATGGTCGAGACATAAAGATTGATATATTGGAAGCCTATATTTGGATATCGGAAGTGTTCCGGGTGAAATCGGGATTTTACCGGAGTACCGGGAGGTTACCGAAACCCCCCGGGAGGCATATGGGCCTTAGTGGGCTTTAGTGGAAGAGAGGAGAGGTGTCCAGGGCTGGGCTGCGCGCCCCTCCCCCCTAGTCCGAATAGGACACGGAGAGGGGGGCGGCGCCCCCCTTCCTTCTCTCTCTCCTCTTTCCCCCTTCCCGAATCCTATTCCAACTAGGAAAGGGGAGGAATCCTACTCCCGGTGGGAGTAGGACTCCTCCTGGTGCGCCCTCCTCCTGGCCGGCCGCACCTCCCCTTGCTCCTTTATATACGGGGGCAGGGGGCACCCCTAGAGACATAAGTTGATCCACGTGATCATATTCTTAGCCGTGTGCGGTGCCCCCTTCCACCATAATCCTCGATAATATTGTAGCGGTACTTAGGCGAAGCCCTGCGACGGTAGAACATCAAGATCGTCACCACGCCATCGTGCTGACGGAACTCTTCCCCGACACTTTGCTGGATCGGATTCCGGGGATCGTCATCGAGCTGAACGTGTGCTAGAAGTCGGAGGTGCCGTAGTTTCGGTGCTTGATCGGTCGGGCCGTGAAGACGTATGACTACATCAACCGCGTTGTGCTAACGCTTACGCTGTCGATCTACAAGGGTACGTAGATCACACTCTCACCTCTCGTTGCTATGCATCACCATGATCTTGCGTGTGCGTAGGAAATTTTTTGAAATTACTACGTTCCCCAACCATGTGCACTTCCTTGGAGTTGTTCAACTTGGCAACCAAGTGCGCCAGGGCTAAGGAAGGGCGTCTCTCCCTCCTCGAGCTGCCTGCCGCAGACCCAGAAGAGAAGAAGCCCAAGGCCAAGGATGTGAAGCGCAAGGGGGCTGCCGTGCTCGCGGCAGAACAAGACACCAAGCGGGGCAGAGATCAGCCCGAACCTTCCAAGGGCAGTCGGTACTGTGTGTACCACGACCTCCACACCCACAACACCAACGAATGTCAAGATCTCCGAGCCGTGCGAGAAGGAAGGATCGACTGTCGCCCCGACCGCGGTGACTGGGGCTACGGTCGAGGAGGAGGAAGGAACGCAGGACGCTGGGAAGACCGTGGCCCGCGCCATGGGTGGCGCGATCAACCTCGCGAGGATCACTGGCAAGAACCGCCTCACGAGGGAGACTGGAGGGATCAGCCTCGCGAGGATCGCCCGCAAGGCAACGCAGGCCTCCCTCCGCTGCCGCCGCAGCCAAGGAGAAACGAGGACCGCCATCAGGACGAGGGGGCTGGGGGCTTCCAGGAGCCGCGCGTGATCGCCTGCATCCTGGGCGGGGCTCAAGCCCCAGCCTCTCAACGCATCTTCAAGCAGTTCACCCGCGAAGTGATTGCAGTCCTCCCCAAGCTCGAAGCCACGCACCCTCTCAGGTGGTCGGCGTGCGCCATCACGTTCAGCTCAGCAGATCAGCTCAAGTGTGCGGCTACAGCCGGAGTCCTCCCGATGCTTTGTTCCCCAATCATCAGCAACGTGGTGGTCACCAGGACCCTCATTGATGGAGGGGCAGGGCTCAACGTCCTGTCCGTGGAAACATTCAACAATCTCCAAGTGCCCTACAGCCAGCTTCAGCCAACCAAGCCTTTCTCCGGAGTCACCGACGGCTCCACGGTCCCGATTGGGCAGGTCCGCCTCCCTGTCACCTTCGGGGCACGTGACAACTACCGCACCGAGCTCATTGACTTCAACGTCGCTCACATTCGCCTGCCGTAAAACGCCATCCTTGGGTACCCAGCGTTGGCCAAGTTCATGGCCGTAACTCACCACGGCTACAACGTCCTTAAGATGCCAGGAAGTGGCGGAGTCATCACGGTGCACAGTGAAGAGAAGGACGCGGTGTGTTCCCTGGAACAAGCCTTTCAGGCCGCATCACTGGAAGACCCGGATCGCGGAAGCGGGAGGCTTCCCGAGACCGCCCCCAAGAAGAAGAAGACATCGTTCGGCCCGGCCCCTCAGGAGGCAGGCCCCTCTGGGCCCGCGCCTGCCCAGGGGGAACTTCCTTCCATCGCATAGGAAAGCGCGCCTGGCGCCCTCCTCAGGCAGGGCTCGGGGGCTCTCCCCTAGAGGGCCACCGACCTGGCTAGGGTCATGAGGGAGGCGCTTGGGCACCACATGGAGGCGTGTTTGGAAGCACGTTTCCCTCAAGAAGGAGTAAGGCAAGGAGAGCCAGACCCTCAGGAGTTCGTCAGCAAGGCCATTCAGGAGCTACAGGAGTCAAGAGTCATGAAAGGCGGCCGCCGCCTACCAGCAGTGGCTCCCCATCCAGGCGAGGATGGTGGGCTGCGCGTCTGCATCGACATACCAGGGCCCAATCGAGTCGCCTCTCTGGAGCGCCTCTGGCCCTCGCGAGTGGGGCGCTGCAGAGGTCCACCCCACAGCTACGTTCGCATGCCTTACGGCTTGCCGAACGCGGCTGCCACGTACCAGCGCCTCATGAGGGAGATCGTGGAGGCTCAAGAGGCCAGGCGTCCTGCAGCCCTGGCGGAGATGGAGATGGTCTGCGAGGAGCCACCAGCGCCTCCGGGGCCTCCCGAGGCCCCTGGGCCTAGGGGCTCGTGAGGATCGACTTCCGCAGCCCACCGAGTCTGCTACACCAACACTCCTTCGTCCTCAACATCATCAGGTGACATCTTTCAAGTTTCATTTCCAGCTGGGAGCGCCCCCCGGGGCTGCATTATTCCCAGGCCACGTGGGTCCGTCCCTGTGGCATGTATCCCTTTTATTTCATGTTGTTAGCTTACCTTGTTGGGGGCGCCCCTCGGGCTGCATCATCCCCAAGTCGCTCGGGCCTGACCCAGTGATGTCCACCTTCCCAGCATTTATTTGAATGAATCCACTCCTTCGCGGCTAATGTGTTTGACCTAGTTGCCCGCTCAACTGACGCCAACTGACGGAGCTGCTCCCAAACGGCACGACGCTTGCGCATGGGTCTGTCCCCGCAACGCCGACAAACCTGAATGGCTGAGCTCTGGCCGCGGCAGCCCCGCATGGCGCCACCTTGTCAAGCCTTCAGTGCCTCATCGCCCCTCGGAAGCAACCAATGGCTGACTGTCAATTGTCGTGGCAACCCCTCGTTCTTTCTATGATGGGTCTATAGGATCTCCTAAAGGAGCCACATTAGGCGAGGCCCTTGCGGTGTCTCCTTCATTCTCATCCGTGCGAACCGCTTGCACGTTAAAGGGGGGTGCCTGAGCATCGCGACTCAGGGCTCCTACTGGCTCTCCAGCCCTCACCCTCTGGCCTTGTCCACGGCATCGCGACCTGGCATACCAGCGACGGCTGAGACTCGCTCGAGGGCCGGGACCCGAGGACGTAGAGCAGAAAGGGGAGCAAAGGCGAGAGGGGAGGGACACGCGAGGACCTCGCCGAGCAACCTCACGCCTGCCGATGCACGGACCCGGCGACACACCAGAGAGCGGCCCCTGATTCTCGAGATAAGTCACCACCCGGAAGCACCAGCTACCGTGGCACCATCCCCGCACCTAATGCAATCCCGTGTTAGCGATGCCGCTCTCCTTTCTCACCGAACGACGGCTGCTTGAGCGCCAAAGGGGACCTCCTAAGCATCATGACTTAGGGGCTCTTACCGGACCCCGGGTCGCTCACCTACTGGCCTTGACCACGGCATCGCGACCTGGCATACCAGCGACGGCTGAAGCCACCTTGGGACTGGGACCTGTCGGCGCAGAGCACCAAGCCCTCGTGAGGTTCGAAAGGAAGAACTGAGCTAAGACGGAATGAGCAACTCGTACAATTCTACGACAAGGGTTATATTAACAAAAAAGGATCACAGGCACCTTACAAGCCCCCACGGGACGCGTCTTTGATTCCTCGCAGGGAACAGATCCTAAAAGGACGCTAACTACATGCGCCCCTGCAAAAGACGCCATCATCAACAGTGGGCCGTTAAGCACCGGCGCCAACCCCATCCAGATCAGAGTCGGCGACGACCTGACGAGCCCGCCCTGCTCTAGGAGCGGCGCCGGCTCGGGGGCTCGTAGCTGTCGTCGCTCGTCTCCGGAGTCGCGAAGAGCTCACCGGAGCCGCTGGAACCTCCGACGCCTCCGCCGCCTGAGGAGCCGCCAAGGGAGCGGTCGGCGGGCCCAGTCCTCGCCGCAGCAGGGTCCCGGCCACCTCTCTCGGGGTAGCACTCCAGCCTGCGCCCGTTCGCGTCGAAGACCTTGAAGAACATCACCGAAGCACCGTCGTACTCCAAGTGGATCGCGAAGGCGCCTCTTGTCCTGCAAACCCGGGCGATTTCGCTATAGCCTCGAGTCATGAAGACCTCGCCCGGGGTAATGACCGCGACCTCTGCCTCGGTTGCGAGGGTGCTGCAGCCGGCGTGCTGCAGCCAAAGCTCCAGGAGTTCTCCCTGCGGGATGATGGAGGCAAAGAAGGGAGGAAGGCGAATCCAAGACTCAGGAGGCATGGCGGCGTGGTGCACGAACTCTCGGGAGGATCCCTCGGTGTGGACCCCAGGAGGGACGACCCACACCTTCGTGACCCGTCGGCGCTGGCACCGCCCGTGGCGATCGGCATCGACTCCTTCAGAGCCCTCGATGTGGGCGTACAAGGGAAGCAGGAACCCCGGTGGTGGCCGCTCGCACTAGGGCCTCGACACCACTTGATGGCCCCCCTCGTCCTGGCCGCGGAGGGCGAGCCGTTTCTTCGGCGGGAGCGGGTCTGGTCCCTCTTGGGGAGCCTTTCCCTTCTCTGCCGTTGAGAACCAGCGGATCGGAGCCATCGCAGCAAGACGGAGCAAAGACCGGGAAGAAGGAGAAGCAAGAAGGGATGGACTGGAAGGGCGCGCACCGTTCCGTACTTATGGCCGGCGAAGGCCAACCGCCGACCTCCACGATCGCAGGTAATCATGACCCGCCTTGCATGCAAGGACTTGTCCAATCCGTGCAGTTGCCGAGGTGCCATGAGGAAGTGGAGACACCCACGTCCAATCAACCGCCATGCGGCGCCCAAGGCCGCAGGCTGTTAGGGCCCGCGGCGCTTCGCTCTTGCCCTTCCGCCTCCCTGCACGGCCAAGTCCGGGCGCGCCTTGGGCCCGGGGGAAACTGTCGGCATTCTGGAAACGGGGGTCCCCAGACTTGCCTGCCTGCGGCCTGCGGCGTGGCTCAAAGGGGGGGCCAGCATGGCCCATCTTCATCAACACAGACCCAAGACCCTCACGAGGGGCCAAGCCTCGCGGGGCGGACGACATGGAGCTTCCTGAGGCACGGCCTCATCAGGCCGGCTCGCGAGGAGGCGGAGAGATCAAGGTGGGGTACCTCACGAGGTGCCCGTGACGCAAGCCATGATGACCAAAGGCGCCAGGAGGGCGCCAGCCGCGTAGTGTCCTCCTTTCCTCTTTGGTGCAAAGGGAGCAAGCGCAGGCGAGAGCATCAAGCAAAGGCACCCTTTTCGGTGCAATGAGACCAAGACCAGTCCAACGGTAGGGAGGAAGTCATTGTGGAACCCAAGCCAGCGTCACCACCAGATTCTTTGGCAGGCGAGGACCAACTTTAGTCAGGATAAGTGTACCAGATGTTCCCCTTCAAAATGGCCAATTGTTGGCGCCCTTCCCGCTCAATATTTGGGAAGAGGCCCAGGGCCTTTGCCTATAAATAGGACCAGCCACCCACAGGGTAGGGGGGTTCAAGATCGATCGGGTTCGAGATCGATCGGTGGGAGATCAATCAGAGAGAGATCGAGAGAAGATCGATCAGTGGGAGATCGATCAGAGAGAGATCGAGAGGAAAATCAGAGAGAGAATCGAGAAGAGAGAGAGAGAGAAAGGGTGACTGAACTCCTCCTAGCAGTTCGTCCCCCCCAGCCAAGAACAGACCCTCATGAGGCTGTTCTTCCTTGTATTGCTCATCATCATCAGCCCAAGAGGCAATCCACCACACCACACACTGGAGTAGGGTATTACACCACAATAGTGGCTCGAACCAGTATAAACCCTATGTCTCTTGTGTTGTTCTTTCCATAGCTTAGATCTTAGCGAGGCAGAGGGGTGCAGGTAGGTAGAAGGCGAAATCTCCGCGCGCACCCCAGTGTTCGAACCTCAAGGGTCTGCCGGAACCCGAAATCCGACATTCGGTGCTGCGCCGGATTGAACTCCCACAAGGTGAACTCCCGTTGTTGGCACGGGAATATCCGGCGGATGAGCATAACCTGGACTATGTTGACAAGCTTGAGCTTCTTTTCCACCATGTTTTGAATACATGTTTGGAGTCCGGTCAGCTCTTTCGAACTACCCCAGGACAGGCCCTTCTCTTTCCAGGAGGTGAGCCGCATGGGGATGCCAGATCGGAACTCGGGGGTCGCTACCCATGCGGGGTCGCGCAGCTCGGTGATATAGAACCATCCCAATTGCCACCCCTTTATGGTTTCCACAAAGGAGCCCTCGAGCCATGTTATGTTGGGCATCTTGCCCATCATGGCGCCTCCGCACTCCGCCTGGCGGCCGCCCACCACCTTCGGCTTGACATTGAAGGTCTTCAGCCATAAGCCGAAGTGGGGCTTGATGTGGAGGAAGGCCTCGCACACGACGATAAACGCCGAGATGTTGAGGATGAAGTTCGGGGCCAGATCATGGAAATCCAGGCCGTAATAAAACATGAGCCCCCGGACGAAGGGATGGAGAGGGAATCCCAGTCCGCGGAGGAAATGGGTGAGGAATACCACCCTCTCATGGGGCCTGGGGGTGGGCATGAGCTGCCCCTCATCTGGGAGCCGGTGCGCGATGTCGTCGGGTAGGTATCCGGCTCTCCTCAGTTTCTTGATGTCTCCCTCTGTGACGGAGGAGACCATCCACTTGCCTCCCACTCCGGACATGATTGGAGAAGGTCGAGGTGGGAAGTGCGGACTTGGGCGCTAGAGCTTGAGTGTGCGAAAATGGATGGGTAAGGGAGGAAGAAGGCATGGATAGAAAGGTGAATACTTATCCCTTTATATGGGCGGACGAAACTAAGCGTCCAACCTGCCTGGTAAAACTTGCTTATCCCCCAAGCGCCGCAATTGATGGCGCGGTTGGGTTACCCATGCCCGTATTGATGAGAATCCCGTAATAAGGGGACACGATCTCTGCTTTGACAAGACGTGTCGAAAAACTGCCTCGCGTTATGTGTGGAGCTGGTTAAAGGAAACGGTTCGAATAATCACCAGGCCATGACGTAACGTCATGCTGCCAAAGCAAGCCAGCGAATTAGATCTGTGAAAATATTATTCTCTCTACGGTGGAATGTGGAACTTATTTTGCAGGGTCGGACACTATCCTCGTATTAAAATTCTTCTGCGGTGTATTCGGAGAAGGAACCTGCCTTGCAATGCCGAAGACAATACCGCGCGCGGGACTCATCGTCATTGAAGCCTGGTTCAGGGGCTACTGAGGGAGTCCAGGATTAGGGGGTCTCCGGACAGCCGTACTATCTCCCTTGGCCGGACTGTTAGACTATGAAGATACAAGATTGAAGACTTTGTCTCGTGTTCGGGTGGGACTCTACTTGGCGTGTAAGGCAAGCTAGGCAATACGGATATGGATATCTCCTCCTTTGTAACCAACCTTGTGTAACCCTAGCCCTCTCCGGTGTCTATATAAACCGAAGGGTTTTAGTCCGTAGGACAACAATCACAACATCCAATCATACCATAGGCTAGCTTCTGGGGTTTAGCCTCTCTGATCTCGTGGTATATCTACTCTTGTACTACCCATATCATCAATATTAATCAAGCAGGACGTAGGGTTTTACCTAAATCAAGAGGGCTCGAACCTGGGTAAAACATCGTGTCCCCTGCCTCCTGTTACCATCCGGCCTAGACGCACAGTTCGGGACCCCCTACCCGAGATCCACCGGTTTTGACACCGACACATGGCATCATCATATTCCCCCTCATCTACTCACCTCTTCCTTCCCTTATTTTATTTTGGCAAGCATTATTTTGGCCTCTATAAATGTTCATCCTCTCCCTATAAATCTGTCATCATGCCCTAAACCTCTCTACCAATTTTCATCTATTTTGAAGTTGTTTTGGTTAGGTTTTAAAATGGCTCAAGTTTGAATTAAATTCAAACTTGAATTATTTTACTTCCTTTAAAAATCTCCGAACCAATTTTATTAAATATGGCATAATTGCAGGATCATGGAAATATTCTCATATTTCTCAAACTCCTCACCTATTCCACTGTGCTTTTCTTTTTCTTTTTCTGCTTGAGGAAAAGAGAAAAGAAAAGCAGCAACAGCACCCCCCGGGCCTCGGCCTCCAGGCCAGCCCAGCAGTAGCAGCAGCAGAGCAGGCCAGCCGGCCCAGCTAGCATCAGCCCCGCAGCCCAGCTAGCCCCGCGGCCTTCTCCTCCCTACCTTTTCTCACCTGCGCACGCGTGCACCACCGCTGTCCCGCTGACACGTGGCCAAGGCGGACCCGCTTGTCAGCGAGTCCCTATAGACTCCGACCCACCTTTTCGTCCTCCTCGCGCCACGCCATGGGGACCGCGAGCTCGAGCGCGTCGCCGCTCCGTCCCGTCGTCCTAGCCCCCTTTTAAGCCTTCTCCTTGTCCCTCAAACCCTCTAGGGTTCCCTCTCTCTCTCCATGCCGCCGCTAGGGTAGCTAACCCACCAGATCCGTCGTTTTGGCCGTGTCTCGAGCGCATCTGGGAGCATGGGCTCATCGCCGGCGTGCTCCTTGTCGTCTTCCGCCTCGCCAACCTTGTCCATCGTCTTCCCTGATGTCGACTACGTCCCCATGTAGCGACCCAACCTCAGACGGTCAAGTCTCTGTGCTTAAGTGTCATCCCTGGATCGGTATGCTGACACACACAGTACTCGAGGATTTATAACAAAGGTAAGTCGCATGTATAAAGTAACATAAATACTATTACCTCAATACAAATAGCGGAAGTAAGAACAAGGTTGTGGATTCCCTGAAGGAAATATGCCCTAGTGTCAATAATAAAGTTATTATTTATTTCCTTATTTCATGATAAATGTTTATTATTCATGCTAGAATTGTATTAACTGGAAACATAAAACATGTGTGAATACATAGACAAACAGAGTGTCACTAGTATGGCTCTACTTGACTAGCTTGTTAATCAAAGATGGTTATGTTTCCTAACCATAGACAAAGAGTTGTTATTTGATTAACGGGATCACATCATTAGGAGAATGATGTGATTGACTTGACCCATTCCGTTAGCTTAGCACTCGATCGTTTAGTATGTTGCTATTCCTTTCTTCATGACTTATACATGTTCCTATGACTATGAGATTATGCAACTCCTATTTACCGGAGGAACACTTTGTGTGCTACCAAACGTCACAACGTAACTGGGTGATAATAAAGGAGATCTACAGGTTTCTCCAAAGGTACATGTTGGGTTGGCGTATTTCGAGATTAGGATTTGTCACTCCGATTGTCGGAGAGGTATCTCTGGGCCCTCTCGGTAATGCACATCACATAAGCCTTGCAAGCATTGTAACTAATGAGTTAGTTGCAAGATGATGTATTACGGAACGAGTAAAGAGACTTGCCGGTAACGAGATTGAACTAGGTATTGAGATACCGACGATCGAATCTCGGGCAAGTAACATACCGATGACAAAGGGAACAACGTATGTTGTTATGCGGTTTGACCGATAAAGATCTTTGTAGAATATGTAGGAGCCAATATGAGCATCTAGGTTCCGCTATTGGTTATTGACCGGAGACGTGTCTCGGTCATGTCTACATTGTTCTCGAACCCGTAGGGTCCGCACGCTTAAGGTTTTGATGACAGTTATATTATGAGTTTATGAGTTTTGATGTACCAAAGGAGTTCGGAGTCCCAGATGAGATCGGGGACATGACAAGGAGTCTCGAAATGGTCGAGACGTAAAGATGGATATATTGGACGACTATATTCGGACATCGGAAAGGTTCCGAGTGGTTCGGGTATTTTTCAGAGTACCGGGGAGTTACGGGAATATGGGGAAAGAAGTATATGGGCCTTATTGGGCTTTAGGGGAGAGGGAGAGGCAGGCCGCGCCCCCCCCCATTGACTAGTACGAATTGGACTAGGGGGAGGGGCGGCGCCCCCTCCTTCCTTCTCTTCCCTCTTCCCCTTCCTTGTCTCCTACTCCTACTACTTGGAAGGACTCCTAGTTGGACTAGGAAAGGGGGAATCCTACTCCCGGTGGGAGTAGGACTCCCCTAGGGTGCGCCATAGAGAGGGTCCGCCCTCCCCTCCTCCACTCCTATATATACAGGGGCAGGGGGCACCCCATAGAGACGGAAGTTGATCTTCGTGATCGTTCTCTTAGCCATGTGCGGTGCCCCCCTCCACCATAATCCTCGATAATATTGTAGCGGTGCTTAGGCGAAGCCCTGCGATGGTAGAACATCAAGATCGTCACCATGCCGTCGTGCTGACGGAACTCTTCCCCGACACTTTGCTGGATCGGAGTCCGGGGATCGTCATCGAGCTGAACGTGTGCTAGAACTCGGAGGTGCCATAGTTTCGGTGCTTGATCGGTCGGGCCGTGAAGACGTACGACTACATCAACTGCGTTGTCATAATGCTTCCGCTATCGATCTACGAGGGTACAAAGACAACACTCTCCCCTCTTGTTGCTATGCATCACCATGATCTTGCGTGTGCGTAGGAATTTTTTTGAAATTACGATGTTCCCCAATAGTGGCATTAGAGCCTAGGTTTTATGCGTTGATGTTGTGCACGAGTAGAACACAAGTGAGTTGTGGGCGATATAAGTCATACTGCTTACCAGCATGTCATACTTTGGTTCGGCGGTATTGTTGGATGAAGCGGCCCGGACCGACATTACGCGTACGCTTACACGAGACTGGTTCTATCGACGTGCTTTGCACACGGGTGGCTGGCGGGTGCCAGTTTCTCCATCTTTAGTTGAACCGAGTGTGGCTACGCCCGGTCCTTGCGAAGGTTAAAATAGCACCAACTTGACAAACTATCGTTGTGGTTTTGATGCGTAGGTAAGAACGGTTCTTTCTCAGCCCGTAGCAGCCACGTAAAATTTGCAACAACAAAGTAGAGGACGTCTAACTTGTTTTTGTAGGGCATGTTGTGATGTGATATGGTCAAGACGTGATGAGATATAAGTTGTTGTATGAGATGATCATGTTTTTTTGAAGTTATCGGCAACTGGAAAAATCCTTATGGTTGTCTCTCTATTGCATAAGATGCAAGCGCCAAATAATTGCTTTACTTTATCGCTATGCGATAGCAATAGTTGCAAGAGCAATTGTTGGCGAGACGACCATGTAACGACACATTGATATAGATCAAGATGATGGAGATCATGGTGTCATGCCGGTGACAATAGAGATCATGACAGTACTTTGGAGATGGAGATCAAAGGCGCAAGATGATCATGGCCATATCATGTCACATATTTTGATTGCATATGATGTTTATCTTTTATACATCTTATTTTGCTTAGTAAGATGATCTCTCACTAAATTTCAAGGTATAGGTGTTCTCCCTGAGTATGCACCATTGCGAAAGTTCTTCGTGCTGAGACACCACGTGATGATCGGGTGTGATAGGCTCTACGTTCAAATACAACTGGTGCAAAACAGTGGCACACGCGGAATACTTAGGTTAAACTTGACGAGCCTAGCATGTACAGATATGGCCTCAGAACACTGGAGATCGAAAGGTCGAGCGTGAATCATATAGTAGATATGATCAACATAGTGATGTTCACCATTGAAAACTACTCCATCTCACGTGATGATCGGACATGGTTTAGTTGATTTGGATCACGTGATCACTTAGATGATTAGAGGGATGTCTATCTAAGTGGGAGTTCTTAAGTAATATGATTAATTGAACTTAAATTTATTATGAACTTAGTCCTGGTAGTATTTTGCAAATTATGTTGTAGATCAATAGCTCGCGTTGTTGCTTTCAAATGTTTATTTTGATATGTTCCTAGAGAAAATTTTGTTGAAAGATATTAGTAGCAATGATGCGGATTGGATCCGTGATCTGAGGTTTATCCTCATTGCTGCACAGAAGAATTATGTCCTTGATGCACCGCTAGGTGACAAACCTATTGCAGGAGCAGATGCATACGTTATGAACGTTTGGCTAGCTCAATATGATGACTACTTGATAGTTTAGTGCACCATGCTTAACAGCTTAGAATCGGGACTTCAAAGACGTTTTGAACGTCATGGACCATATGAGATGTTCCAGGAGTTGAAGTTAATATTTCAAGAAAATACCCGAGTTGAGAGATATGAAGTCTCCAACAAGTTCTATAGCTAAAAGATGGAGGAGAATCGCTAAACTAGTGAGCATGTGCTTAGATTGTCTGGGTACTACAATCACTTGAATCAAGTGGGAGTTAATCTTCCAGATAAAATTGTGATTGATAGAATTCTCTAGTCACCATCACCAAGTTAGTAGAACTTCGTGATGAACTATGATATGCAAGGGTTAACGGAAACGATTCCCAAGCTCTTCGTAATGCTGAAATCGACGAAGGTAGAAACTAAGAAAAACATCAAGTGTTGATGGTTGACAAGACCACTAGTTTCAAGAAAAGGTCAAAGGGAAGAAAGGGAACTTCAAGAAGAACGGCAAGCGACTTGTTGCTCAAGTGAAGAAGCCCAAGTCTGGACCTAAGCCTAAGACTAAGTGCTTCTACTGTAAAGGAACTGGTCACTGGAAGCGGAACTACCCCAAGTATTTGGCAGATAAGAAGGATGGCAAATTGAACAAAGGTATATTTGATATACAGATTATTGATGTGTATTTTACTAGTGTTCATAGCAACCCCTCGGTATTTGATACTGGTTCAGTTTCTAAGAGTAGTAACTCGAAACGGGAGTTGCAGAATGAACAGAAACTAGTTAAGGGTGAAGTGACGATGTGCGTTTGAAGTAGTTCCAAGATTGATATGATCATCATCGCACACTCCCTATACTTTCGGGATTAGTGTTGAACCTAAATAAGTGTTATTTGGTGTTTGCGTTGAGCATGAAGATGATTTGATCATGTTTATTGCAATACGGTTATTCATTTAAGTTAGAGAATAATTGTTGTTCTGTTTACATGAATAAAACCTTATATGGTTACACACCCAATGAAAATGGTTCATTGGATCTCGATCGTAGTAATACACATATTCATAATATTGAAGACAAAAGATGCAAAGTTAATAATGATAGTGCAACTTATTTGTGGCACTGCCGTTTAGGTCATATTGGTGTTAAGCGCATGAAGAAACTCCATGCTGATGGGATTTTGGAATCACTTGATTATGAATCACTTGATGCTTGCGAACCATGCCTTATGGGCAAGATGACTACGACTCCGTTCTCCGGAACAATGGAGCGAGCAACTGACTTATTGGAAATAATACATACTGATGTATGTGATCCGATGAGTGTTGAGGCTCGCGGCGGGTATCGTTATTTTCTGACCTTCACAGATGATTTGAGCATATATGGGTATATCTACTTGATGAAACACAAGTCTGAAACATTTGAAAAGTTCAAAGAATTTCATAGAGAAGTGGAGAATCATCGTAACAAGAAAATAAAAGTTTCTACGATATGACTCCAAAGGTAAATATTTGAGTTGCGAGTTTGGCCTTCAGTTAAAACAATGTGAAATAGTTTCACTACTTACGCCACCTGGAACACCACAGTGTAATGGTGTGTCTGAATGTCATAACCGTACTTTATTGGATATAGTGCAATCTATGATGTTTCTTACCGATTTACCATTATAGTTTTGGGGTTATGCATTAGAGACAGGTGCATTCACGTTAAAAAAGGGCACCATCTAAATCCGTTGAGACGACACTGTATGAATTGTGGTTTGGCAAGAAACCAAAGTTGTCGTTTCTTAAAATTTGGGGTTGCAATGCTTATAAGAAAAAGTTTCATCCAGATAAGCTCAAACCCAAATCAGAGAAATGTGTCTTCATAGGATACCCAAAGAAGATAGTTGGGTACACCTTCTATCACAGATCCGAAGGTAAGACATTCGTTGCTAAGAATGGATCCTTTCTAGAGAAGGAGTTTCTCTCGAAAGAAGTGAGTGGGAGGAAAGTAGAACTTGATGAGGTAACTGTACCTGCTCCCTTATTGGAAAGTAGTACATCACAGAAACCGGTTTCTGTGACACCTACACCAATTAGTGAGGAAGCTAATGATGATGATCATGAAACTTCAGAACAAGTTACTACTGAACCTCGTAGATCAACCAGAGTAAGATCCGCACCAGAGTGGTACGGTAATCCTGTTCTAGAAGTCATGCTACTAGATCATGATGAACCTGCGAACTATGAAGAAGCAATGGTGAGCCCAGATTCCGCAAAATGGCTTGAAGCCATGAAATCTGAGATGGGATCCATGTATGAGAACAAAGTGTGGACTTTGGTTGACTTGCCCAAAGATCGGCAAGCAATTGAGAATAAATGGATCTTCAAGAAGAAGACTGACACTGACGGTAATGTTACTGTCTACAAAGCTCTACTTGTCGCAAAAGGTTTTCGACAAGTTCAAGGGATTGACTATGATGAGACCTTCTCACCCATAGCGATGCTTAAGTCTGTCCGAATCATGTTAGCAATTGCCGCATTTTATGATTATGAAATTTGGCAGATGGATGTCAAAACTGCATTCCTGAATGGATTTCTGCAAGAAGAGTTGTATATGATGCAGCCGGAAGGTTTTGTCGATCCAAAGGGAGCTAACAAAGTGTGCAAGCTCCAGCGATCCATTTATGGACTGGTGCAAGCCTCTCGGAGTTGGAATAAACGCTTTGATAATGTGATCAAAGCATTTGGTTTTATACAGACTTTTGGAGAAGCCTGTTTTTACAAGAAAGTGAGTGGGAGCTCTGTAGCATTTCTGATATTATATGTAGATGACATATTACTAATCAGAAATGATATAGAATTTCTGGATAGCATAAAGGGATACTTGAATAAGAGTTTTTCAATGAAAGACCTCGGTGAAGCTGCTTACATATTGGGCATTAAGATCTATAGAGATAGATCAAGACGCTTAATTGGACTTTCACAAAGCACATACCTTGACAAAGTTTTGAAGAAGTTTAAAATGGATCAAGCAAAGAAAGGATTCTTGCCTGTGTTACAAGGTGTGAAGTTGAGCAAGAGTCAAAGCCCGACCACGGCAGAAGATAGAAAGGAATGAAAGTCATTCCCTATGCCTCAGCCATAGGTTCTATAAAGTATGCCATGTTGTGTACCAGATCTACTGTATACCCTACACTGTTTTTGGCAAGGGAGTACAATAGTGATCTAGGAGTAGATCACTGGACAGCGGTCAAAATTATCCTTAGTGGAATAAGGATATGTTTCTCGATTATGGAGGTGACAAAAAGGTTCGTCATAAAGGGTTACGTTGATGCAAGTTTTGACACTTATCCAGATGACTCTAAGTCTTAATCTGGATACATATTGAAAGTGGGAGCAATTAGCTAGAGTAGCTCCGTGCAGAGCATTGTTGACATAGAAATTTGCAAAATACATACGTATCTGAATGTGGCAGACCCGTTGACTAAACTTCTCTCACAAGCAAAACATGATCACACCTTAGTACTCTTTGGGTGTTAATCACATAGCGATGTGCACTAGATTATTGACTCTAGTAAACCATTTGAGTTTTGGTCACATAACGATGTGAACTATGGGTGTTAATCACATGATGATGTGAACTATTGGTGTTAAATCACATGGCAATGTGAACTAGATTATTGACTCTAGTGCAAGTGGGAGACTGAAGGAAATATGACCTAGAGGCAATAATAAAGTTATTATTTATTTCCTTATTTCATGATAAATGTTTATTATTCATGCTAGAATTGTATTAACCGGAAACAAAATACATGTGTGAATACATAGACAAACAGAGTGTCACTAGTATGCCTCTACTTGACTAGCTCGTTAATCAAAGATGGTTATGTTTCCTAACCATAGACAAAGAGTTGTTATTTGATTAACGGGATCACATCATTAGGAGAATGATGTCATTGACTTGACCCATTCCGTTAGCTTAGCACTCGACCGTTTAGTATGTTGCTATTGCTTTCTTCATGACTTATACATGTTCCTATGACTATGAGATTATGCAACTCCCGTTTACCGGAGGAACACTTTGTGTGCTACCAAACGTCACAATGTAACTGGGTGATTATAGAGGAGCTCTACAGGTGTCTCCAAAGGTACATGTTGGGTTGGCGTATTTCGAGATTAGGATTTGTCACTCCGATTGTCGGAGAGGTATCTCTGGGCCCTCTCGGTAATGCACATCACATAAGCCTTGCAAGCATTGCAACTAATGAGTTAGTTGCAAGATGATGTATTACAGAACGAATAAAGAGACTTGCCGGTAATGATATTGAACTAGGTATTGAGATACCGACGATCGAATCTCGGGCAAGTAACATACCGATGACAAAGGGAACAACGTATGTTGTTATGCGGTCTGACCAATAAAGATCTTCGTAGAATATGTAGGAGCCAATATGAGCATCCAGGTTCCGCTATTGGTTATTGACCGGAGACATGTCTCGGTCATGTCTACATTGTTCTCGAACCCGTAGGGCCCGCATGCTTAAGGTTTCGATGACAGTTATATTATGAGTTTATGAGTTTTGATGTACCGAAGGAGTTCGGAGTCCCAGATGAGATCGGGGACATGATGAGGAGTCTCGAAATGGTCGAGACATAAAGATCGATATATTGGACAACTATATTCGGACATCGGAAAGGTTCCGAGTGGTTCGGGTATTTTTCGGAGTACCGGGGAGTTACGAGAATTCGGGGGAAGAAGTATATGGGCCTTATTGGGCTTTAGGAGAGAGGGAGAGGCAGGCCGCGCGCCCCCCCATTGACTAGTCCGAATTGGACTAGGGGGAGGGGCAGCGCCCCCTCCTTCCTTCTCTTCCCTCTTCCCCTTCCTTGTCTCCTACTCCTACTACTTGGAAGGACTCCTAGTTGGACTAGGAAAGGGGGAATCCTACCTCCGGTGGGAGTAGGACTCCCCTAGGGCGCGCCATAGAGAGGGCCGGCCCTCCCCTCCTCCACTCTTATATATACAGGGGCAGGGGGCACCCCATAGAGACAGAAGTTGATCTTCGTGATCGTTCTCTTAGCCGTGTGCGGTGCCCCCCTCCACCATAATCCTCGATAATATTGTAGCGGTGCTTAGGCAAAGCCCTGTGACGGTAGAACATCAAGATCGTCACCACGCCGTCATGCTGACGGAACTCTTCCCCGACACTTTGCTGGATCGGAGTCCGGGGATCGTCATCGAGCTGAACGTGTGCTAGAACTCGGAGGTGCCGTAGTTTCGGTGCTTGATCAGTCGGGCCGTGAAGACGTACGACTACATCAACCGCGTTGTCATAACGCTTCCGCTGTCGGTCTATGAGGGTACGTAGACAACACTCTCCCCTCTCGTTGCTATGCATCACCATGATCTTGCGTGTGCGTAGGAAATTTTTTGAAATTACTACGTTCCCCAACATTCCCATCAACACCAATGGCAAAGTTGAGTGTAGAAATCGTAACCCTAACGTATCACTTACTCGTCGTAAGGAAATCCTGCAATATGAGACGTTGCAGCCACAAAGGGTCAGTACATTGAATATACTGGCAAATTCACACCATAGGATAATGATGTATAATAACTATCACTACATGCATATATGGCTGGTGGAGGCTCAATGGTTATAATGTTTTTGCGAAAAGCCAATTTTTCCCTAGTGCAAAGGAATATATTTTATTTAACTACAAAGTTGGTTTGATAAATATTGAGAAGGTTCCTCCAACTCAATCCCAAAATAATAATCATTAACCCAATCAAATTAATTAAATAAAGTGTTGAGATCAACATGATAATTCAAGAACCAGATACTCAAGATGTCCATAACCGGGGACACGGCTAACCATGATTAGTTTGTACACTCTGCAGAGGTTTGTGCACTTTTCCCCACAAGACTCGATCTCCTCCGTTGTATTTCTCGCACTGCATGGTGTTTGAGAAATGGATGACCGAGACACAGTCTTTCAGAAGCATTAACCCCTTACTCTGGGTGGACCGTTACACCTACTTTCCCCTACATATGCTAGCCCACCACTGAAAGAGGTCACACAACATACTCAACTATGCCAGAGCACATAATGCCTTGTGGCTGCACACGGAAGTTTCTAGCATGAATAATCTTATGATCCCTTTGAGCCTGGGTGGCATTCCATAGGGTTCTCACACGGGTCCTCTGGGATCCCCTTGGGCAAGCACTGGGTTCTCCAAGTGCCCGTGCAAACCACTGGGTGCTCCAGGGTGCCCCTACCATTCCACCCAGATGTGTATTAAAGTAGCCACCTTAAGTTAACCATTAAACAATAACTCTCACATATGTCATGAATTCTCTCAAAGACAAACCACGTCTACGAGCATATCATAGCAGTAAGCATAACGTAGTAACACCCTAGGTTTGAATGCAAGACATTAGGTTCCTACCTCATCAACTACTTCCCAATAACCACATGTTATCAAGTCCTAACCATGCAGTGTTCGAGGGTTGAAACTAATGCATAAAAACTGGGTATGAAAGGAATATGATCAAAGTGTGAACTTCCCTTATACTGTTGATGAAGGTGATTCGCACTCATAACTCATGATAGTTCTACTCGTCACACTCCGGTCAGTCTATCGTAAGCAGGCAATAGTAACCACACATAAGCAATCACTCAAAATATCGGGAAGAACGAAGAAGACAAATCAGAAAACATCAAAACCATGCAAATAACTGTTGCAACATAAAACAATTTCTAACAGTACCAAAATTAAGTGTATTTGGCCTTATCAGAAAGTTTAAGTCAAAAGCTTTGATTTGCAAAAAGAATCAACTAAACCGGAGTTATAAAACTCAAGTTACGATCAAACGAAGTTCAAATACAAATCTGTTTGAATTCAAAATTTTAAACTTTCAAAAACATGTTTAAGTTGTTTTACTAGATATAGGGGATCGTAACGAAGAAGTGGGCACTGGTTTCGTATAATTCCGACTAATGAGCAAAAGGTAGTGATCGGGGGAAGTACATGGACTAATTTGTAAATATAATATTCACGGATGGGTCCTTGACCAAAATTAAAAAGAAAAGGACTAAACAACGAACGTTCGCTACCGAACGCTAACGAACGAAAATGTTTGCTGATACTATCTAAACAGGGAACGTTCGCTATTTAAACGATCTAATAATAAAAAACCGATCTATATGAATAAACCGAGAAGACCAAAAAACCGGGGTTGGTTTGGTTTTTATACCGGTTCGGCAAAGGTGGCGAGGCGGGGTGAACGGCGGCGTGGCGGGGCGTCGGTGGTGACTCCGGCGAGCGGCGGCAAACGGCGCGGCGGCAGCGGCGCGGCGATGCGGCGAAGTGCGGCGGCAGCGTGGAGTGGCGTCGGCGGCGGAAGGCGGCAGCGGCGAAGTGCGGCGGCGCGGCACGGATGCGGCTCCGACGGGCGAGGAGGAGAAGCGGCGACGGGGTGCTGGGCTGGCTCAGCCCGGTTGGCTGGGCCGACCCAGTTCGGCGGAGATTATTTTTTACAGACAAGAAAGATATGAATAAACGACAAATAAAAAAATAATATATAGGCATATTATATATCAAAATTTTCAAAAAAAGATTTCCTACAACCTGAACATTATTCTGGCCTCAAATAAAATCTACAAAAATTCAAATAAATCAAACAGTGCTACTGCTCGAATAAAATCCAGTAAAACCATTTTAAAAAAGTACCAAAATGATTTCAAATTTATTTTTCTCCAATTGTCTATTGTAGGGAATCATTTTACCCTATTTTCTATATATTTTATTTTTAGAGAAAACTAATTTTAATAAAAACCAAATAACCCCAAATTGAAAATAATTCCAATGGGATTTTGAATTTAATTCCTTTAAAAATTCCAACTCATATTTCATATATTTTGAAGAAGCCATTTTATCTTCTCTCATGAAAATCATTGAGTTGCTTAAAGTTTTTGAATTTGAAATATTTCCAAATGAAATTCAAATCTTTTCAACAACCCTTTTCATTTATTTAAATGGAAGAAGTCATATCATCTTCACTCAAGGTTTTTGTGATGAAAAGAATTTGAATTCATGGAGATCATAAATGCAAAAAACGAAAGTTTGGGAAAGTCCTTTTATTCCCTCTCATTTAACTTTCAAAAAGTTTCGAATTTCACTCAATTTCACACAAGCAACCACACCACAATCAAACAATCAACCAAAACTATTTACTTAATATAACATTCCAAAATTTAGAATTTTGGGATGTTACAAACCTACCACCCTTAAAATGAATCTCGTCCTCGAGATTCGGAGAGGCTAGCAAGAAATAGGTTAGGTTTGGGGTCTTCTCAAAATCCCTCGATCGTCTCCAGGGTCTCGGTTGCTACCACCCTTACAAGCATTGTTACGGTTCCATCAAAACTAATATACTCCATCCGCATTGTTGGCAGTGTCGATCTTCTTAGATCTTTAGGATAATTCCTTCTCGGGGCTCTTCCGGTAGTGGCTTAACCTTTTTTCCTCAATTCTTGTGTCCTTTCATCTTGGTAAGGTTCTTACGAGACTGGGTCTTCTTAGATGACGGGTCTGGCGCCAATACTACACAACTATCGATATCTCATGGTGGTCATCAAACAATTTGACTGGGTCCCTACAGAAAACGGGTCTGGGCTTGAACCTCACCGTATGACCTACGGTTGGCAACAACTGCCTTGTACAAGGGGACAATTTGTCATACCATTCTAAGGTTCAAACAAGGTTTTGATTGTCGTCGCTCTACTATGGGTAAGTCACTCAGATTGACCATCCCATATAGCAAGGCAAATAATAAGAGTAAGTCGGTATGGTGATCAATCCATCCCGCACCCAAATCATTACCTGGTATATGGTTTAGCGAATCTCGCGTTCTAACACTCGGTCATCCTCACAAGCATTGCAGAATTTCTCTTGTCGACGAACCAAGTTCAAATAAATCCATTGATTATGCAAGCCAAAACAAACATCTATCGTTTCTTCACAACTCTCAGGTTTTGCGTAAACTCCTATAAGATCGTCTGTTGATAAAATCGTAATTTCTTCCAGGGTTTTTCCTTCAGCAAGAGTGTGCTTGCTTCTTGGCAGGTCCTGGGGCATGTGGGTTATGGCCCATCTCATCACTTGCAAACCTTCAATTCATCATCAGGGGCAACTCATCGTTATTCCAACATCCAGCTTCCTAGCATTCTTAATTCCATCCAATTGTATTGTCTCCCTTCCTTCTATTGGCACCAAACTAAGACGTGATTACTCAAACTTCACAGGGTTACTATTGCTCCATATTACCAACATTCAACCTCCTTAATATCCAATAGTACTTCATCCCTTCATACTCTTGGGGTATCCCACATATCGAGTTAAAACTTATACTTATGAAGTCCACTCTGTGGAACATCATTATCCTTTCCAGGGTTCAAGGGTCCTCACAGTTACTACCACCCTTGAAATGCACAAACTCATCCATACACCATATTTCTCATACCCTCGAAATGGTCAAAATCTTTCTTTATAGAGTAACAACTCATAAAATCCAATTCAGTGCCAACAAAGCTAACTTTATTGATTCTCCAATGACTACAATCTCTTGTATTTCCATTACATGCCTTAACTCGTCGCCTCAATATAAAGGAAAATGTTCTCACTACTACTACTATACTTCTCAAAAACACAACTGATTATCACAAGTATCCTTCTCCTTGGGACAATCTCTGGCAAAGTGCTCTGCTTCATTACAACGAAAACATATTACTTCTGACAAGTCTCGAGGTTTCCTTTTTGGGCAACTGCTAAAGTAGTGCCCTGACTCCTTGCACCTAAAACAGGTGATATGACTCAGGTCCTTCCTGGTATCCAATCTACTTCTCTTCCTGGACTTTTCCGTTCCAATTAGGGCTTATATTTCCCGTGTGTCATACTCTACTTCCTCTGTCGGGAATTCTACTAGGTCTCCATTCAGACAATTTTGGGAGATGTGTCCTTCTTCTCCACATGAACAGCACAACTTGGTGCATGGTTTAAACAGGCCTTCTTTGGGTGTGTCCTTCACCTCTTCCTTCATCACAGGTTCTTCTAAAATTTTCATGAGGGCTCCTTTCATTGCTTCTTTCTTCTGTTGGATGGTTCTTTGAACCACGGGGTAAATGTGGCACTGAGCAGGGTAGTGGGTAGTCCCTTCACACAAGAAACAACTATTCTGCCAAGTTGGGCATTCTTCAGCTGGGTGACTTCCTTCACAATTAGGGCATACATCCCTTATGTTCTCTATGGTTGTGTCCTATTTCTCCACAGAGCTTGCATGCACAAGGTTTCTTCCTATCACTTACACCAGGCTTCAATTTCTAGGACACAAATCGAGACTTTGGCAAAGTCAACTTAAATTCTTTCCAAGTGGTTACTCCTTGCCATCCCTTGATGGTTTGGTACATCCTCCACCAAGTAGCAGCACCTCTTTCAAAGCACTGAAAAGCATGCTGGGCCATATCCTTTCCGGCTATAGTGTTATTCTTCATGCGACCCTCCATGTTATGAACCCATGGGTCTGCCTCCAATTGACTTATCGGTCCAGAAAATATGAGTTCATCTCCATGCATCCTCTATTGGGTCCATGGGTGTTGGGGTGAGATGAGAGAGATAGAGAGGGATACACACAATACAAACAATAGTTTTGAAAAGATAGATTTTATTTGTGGCTGTCGGAAAAACATCAAACAAATGACAGCTCACAATCGTCGCATCTAACATAGGTATATAACAGGGGTTTGGTCTTCTAAAGGTCAATAAATCTTCAAAGTTGCCAAACTCTTCAAGCCTTGTTCATGTCTCCGATGGCTTCTTCCGATCGTGCTTGTCCTTCTCAAGTTCTTTTGCTAGATCAACTCTGTTGACATGAAGTTTCTCGTGGCGTCCTTTAATATTTCTGGAGTTGCGTTCCAAAGTTCTAGGTTTCAACTTCCTTGTCATGAACCATGGTCCTACCGTCCTTCAGTTCCTGACGAATCTCCGGTATCTCGAGGTTTTTCTCCTCCAGCTTTGCTACTTTCAGCTTTTGGGTCCTGAGTTCTTCACGAAATGCTTCCTTGTCTAATACGGCTTCCTGGAGCTCCATCTTAAAATTCTTGATGTACTACTCAAGATCCTGGTGATACACCAGCTAAGGTTAAAACTTCATCTTTTGCTGATAGGTGCTCCATTAGCCCTTTTGTCATCCAATCCTTCCAAAGAAATGCATGCTTAACTCAGCACGATGACAAATAGCATAAGCGGGCGATAACATCAATGGATAGCCGTGTCTATGCCCATGTCTCTACCATGAGCTATCAGTCCATAGTTGATATCTCCTACCCTAGTGTTTTCTTGACAAAACTTTGAGTTTTAATGCTCCATGTTCCGGTCTTTCTCCGACACACCTTGATCTCGGGTATTGACCGCTTCCATAGTCTGCCAGGTTCCATAAGGGTAGCCTTCCTAGGTCATGCAAATCTAGGAATTCTTCAGAGCCTTCAAATTCTCCTAGTCTTCGGAGTCTTCAACCATTGTAATTTCCGTTATTATAATGCACGATAAATCATCTTCATTCCGAAGTGGTCTTAGTTGTCCGATATCTTGTACTTCTTGGAGTGGTCTCATCAGTCGAATCTTCGTGGTCAAAAGGGGAAAAGGGGGTATGGTCTCACTAAAAGGAATATTTGAATAAGCTCAGAAGAGAAGAGAGGTAAAAGATCTTTTTTTGAAAATGAAGTTGTAGAGAAAATCTTTCCTATGGGCTTGCCAGTTTCTAGGGGTCATGTCCTACAGTCAACATGTGCTCTGATACCATCTTGTAGTGACCCGACCTCAGACGGTCAAGTCTCTATGCTTAAGTGTCATCCCTGGATCGGTATGCTGACACACACAGTACTTGAGGATTTATAACAGAGGTAAATCACATGTATAAAGTAACATAAATACTATTACCTCAATCCAAATAGCGAAAGTAACAACAAGGTTGTGGATTCCCATCAACACCAACGGCAAAGTTGAGTGTAGAAATCGTAACCCTAACGTATCACTTACTCATCGTAAGGAAATCCTGCAACATGAGACGTTGCAGCCAAAAAGGGTCAGTATATTGAATGTACTGGCAAATTCACACCATAAGATAATGATGAATAATAACTATCACTACATTCATATATGGCTGGTGGAGGCTCAATGGTTATAATGTTTTTGAGAAAAGCCATTTTTTCCTTACTGCAAAGGAATATATTTTATTTAACTACAAAGTTGGTTTGATAAATATTGAGAAGGTTCCTCCAACTCAATCCCAAAATAATAATCATGAACCCAATCAAATTAATTAAATAAATTGTTGAGATCAACATGATAATTCAAGAACCAGATACTCAAGATGTCCATAACCGGGGACACGGCTAACCATGATTAGTTTGTACACTCTGCAGAGGTTTGTGCATTTTTTCCCACAAGACTCAATCTCCTCCGTTGTATTTCTTGCACTGCATGGTGTTTGATAAACGGATGACCGAGCCATAGTCTTTTAGAAGCATTAAACCCTTACTCTGGGTGGACCGTTACACCTACTTTCCCCTACATATGCTAGCCCACCACTAAAAGAGGTCACACAACATACTCAACTATGCCAGAGCCCATAATGGCTTGTGGCTGTACACGGAAGTTTCTAGCATGAATAATGTTATGATCCCTTTGAGCCTGGGTGGCATTCCATAGGGTGATCACACAGGATCCCCTTGGGCAAGCACTGGGTTCTCCAGGTGCCCGGGAAAACCACTAGGTGCTCCAGGGTGCCCCTACCATTCCACCCAGATGTGTATTAAAGTAGCCACCTTAAGTTAACCATTAAACAATAACTCTCACATCTGTCATGAATTCTCTCAAAGCCAAACCACATCTATCATAAGCAGGCAATTGTACCCACACATAATCAATCACTCAAAAGATCGGGAAGAACGAAGAAGACAAATCGGAAAACATCAAAACCAAGCAAATAACTCTTGCAACATAAAACAATTTCTAACAATACCAAAATTATGTATATTTGGCATTATCATAAAGTTTAGGTCAAGAGCTTCGATTTGCAAAAAGAATCAACTAAATCAGAGTTATAAAACTCAAGTTACGATCAAACGAAGTTCAAATACAAATCTGTTTGAATTCAAATTTTTAAACTTTCAAAAACATCTTTAAGTTGTTTTACTGGATAGAGGGGATCGTAACGAAGAAGTGGGCGCTGGTTTCGTCTAATTCCGACTAACGAGCAAAAAGTAGTGATCGGTTGAAGTGCAGGGACTAATCTATAAATATAATATTCATGGATAGGTCCCTGACCAAAATTAAAAAGAAAAAGAAAAAGACTAAACAACGAACGTTCGCTACCGAATGCTAACGAACGAAAATGTTCGCCGATACTATCTAAATAGGGAACGTTCGCTATTTAAACTGTCTAATAATAAAAAAACCGATCTATATGAATAAACCGAGAAGACCAAAAAAACGGGGTTGGTTCGGTTTTTATACCGGTTTGGCAAAGGCGGCGATGCAGGGTCAACGGCGGCGAGGCGGGGCAAGTTCAGTAAGGGAGTTTTATTAAGTGCATTTAGTACTATCATGCCATGATCTTGTGTAATGTAATATGTTCCTGTAGCATATAGTTTGCTATGCATAAACTTTGCTACCTGATGATGTTTCTGTCTTGATGCATGAATTTCTGCCAAGTCTGATAAGCTGTTAACTTTTGCATTTTTGCCATGCTGTTTTCGACTTGTTCTAGGGGTTTCTAGCAGTATCTTAGTGTTCAGCTTCACCTGTACTTCACTTCCATGTATTGTGTTTTCATGTTTGGGTGTTGTAGGATATTTTAACCTTGCATCTAAGTGGTCATGTTGCTTTTTAAGCAGTTTGCATCATATCTTGTTTTGCTTGTCATTTGCAAACCGTGCATCCGTTTCCGGTGATCTTCATATCAATTTCATTCGAAATCTCCCAACCTATCTAATGGGATGCTTGGTTTGCCAAGTTGATGCCATGATCATCCTTTTCCTTCCAGAGTACCCATATGCATTGCACATCATATCTTGCATTACATGCCATGTCTTGCATCATGTTGCTTATGCATTGCACCGTGATTCATTGTTGTTCCGTTGCTTGTGTTTTTGCTTTGGGTAGAGCCGGGAGACGATTTCATGAATGAGGATCCTATTGAGTACATTTACGAGGAGCAAGCTTTCGACAACTCTGAGAACTTTGCAGGCAAGATGATCATTACCCCCGACATCACTTCTACCTTTGCTTGCTAGTTTTTCATTCTATTGCCATGTCGCGCTACCTACCACTTGTCTATCATGCCTCCCATATTGCCATGTCAAGCCTCTAACCCACCTTCCTAGCAAACCGTTGATTGGCCATGTTACCGCTTTTGCTCAGCCCTCTAATAGCGTTGCTAGTTGTAGGTGCCTTGCAGGTTGTTCCATATTGGAACATAGATATGTTGGGACATCACAATATCTCTTATTTAATTAATGCATCTATATACTTGGCAAAGGGTGGAAGGCTTGGCCTTTTGCTCGGTGTTTTGTTCCACTCTTGTCGCCCTAGTTTCTGTCATACCAGTGTTATGTTCCTTGATTTTTGTGTCCCTAACACGGTGAGGGTTTATGGGCCCCTGTTGATAGTTTGCCTTGAATAAAACTCCTCCAGCAAGGCCCAACCTTGGTTTTACCATTTTCCTAATAACAACTTAAAACTTGCATAGGGACTTTCCGAACCTCTTGGACTTAATCAACCCCCCCCCCCCCCCCCGCGGACCAGTGCTCCTCATGAGTGTTGGTCCAAACTGGCAGTAGCCGGGGCCACCAACGGGTGTGCGATAACCCACAAGTATCGGGGATCAATTGTAGCCTCTTTCGATAAGTAAGAGTGTCGAACCCAACGAGGAGCTAAAGGTAGAACAAATATTCCTTCAAGTTCTATCGACCGTCGATACAACTCTACGCACGCTTGATGTTCGCTTTACCTAAAACAAGTATGAAACTAGAAGTACTTTGTAGGTGTTTTTGGATAGGTTTGCAAGAATATAAAGTGCACGTAAATAAAAAGTAGGAGCTGTTTAGGTGAATAAGCAACAAATTTAGTATAGCGAGTGTGGAGAAGTGGTGGTAGGACTTGCGAAATTGTCCCTAAGCAATTGACTACTTTACTAGACCGATAGCAAGTTTTATGTGGGAGAGGCCACTGCTAGCATGTCATCCCTGACTTGGAATTCTATGCACTCATGATTGGAACTATTAACAAGCATCCGCAACTACTAACGTTCATTAAGGTAAACCCAACCATAGCATTAAGATATAGTGGTCCCCCTTCAATCCCGTCTACATCAATTTCTATGCTAGGTTGAAGTTTCTGTCACTCTTGCCCAACAATACATAGTCCTATCGACATACAACTAACCCTATGGTGTGATCCACGCGCGTGCTCATATGATGGGCACCAAAGGACAGCAACATAAACACAAGCAAATTAAATCAATCATAGCAATTCATCAACCACCGATAGGACAACGAAAATCTACTCAGACATCATAGGATGGCAACACATCATTGGATAATAATATGAAGCATAAAGCACCATGTTCAAGTAGAGGGTACGGCGGGTTGCGGGAGAGTGGACCACTGTAGATAGAAGGGGGAAGGTGATGGAGATGTTGGTAGATATGGCGTAGGTGTTGGGGAAGATCGCGGTGATGATGATGGCCCCGGCGGCGTTCCGGAACCACCGGGATAGAGGGGGAGAGATCCCCCCTTCTTCCTCTTCTTCCTTGACCTTCTCCCTAGATGGGAGAAGGGTTTCCCCTCTAGTCCATGGCCTCCATGGCATGGGAGGGGTGAGAGCCCCTTCAAGATTGGATCTGTCTCTCTGTCTCTCTCTGTTTCTGTGTTTTGGGATTCTGCCCTTTCACCGTTTCTTATATATCCGGAGACCCGTAACTCCGATTGGATTGAAACCTTCGCCCTAATTTTTTCCCGAGAATTAGCTTTCTTGCGGGCGAAGAAGAGCAGTAACCGCCTTACGGGGGGGCCATGAGGGTCAAGGGCGCACCCAGGGGGGCAGGCGCACCCCCTTCCTCGTGGCTCCCTCGGGCACCGTCTCACGTTGATTTTCTTCCCATATCTCACAAATATTCCAAAAATATTCTCCGTCCATTTTTATTCCGTTTGGACTCCGTTTGATATGGATTTTCTACGAACCAAAAAACATGCAACAAACAGGAACTGGCACTGGGCACTGGATCAATATGTTAGTCCCAAAAATAGTATAAAAAGTTGCCAAAAGTATATGAAAGTTGTAGAATATTGGCATGGAATAATCAAAAATTATAGATACCATGGAGACGTATCATCATCCCTAAGCTTAATTCCTGCTCATCCTCGAGTAGCTAAATGATAAAAAGATAATTTTTGATGTGGAATGCTACCTAGCATAATCTTGACCATGTAATCTAATCATGGCATGAATATTAAGACACTAGTGATTCAAAGAAATAGTCTATCATTTGACATTAAGACAATAATACTTCAAGCATACTAACCAAGCAATTATGTCTTATCAAAATAACATAGCCAAAGAAAGGTCATCCCTACAAAATCATATAGTCTGGCTATGCTCCATCTTCACCACACAAAGCATTAAAATCATGCACAACCCATCTGACAAGCCGAGCAATTGGTTCATACTTTTAACGCGCTTTAGCCTTTTCAACCCTCATGCAATACGTGAGCGCAAGCCATGGACATAGCACTATGGGTGGAATAGAATATGATGATGGAGGTTGTGTGAAGAAGACAAAAAGGGAGAAAGTCTCACATCGATGCGGCTAATAAACGAGCTATGGAGATCCCCATCAATTGATGTCAATGTGAGGAGTAGGGATTGCCATGCAACGGATGCACTAAGAGCTATAAGTGTATGAAAGCTCAAACTGAAACTAAGTGTGTGTGCATCCAACTTGCTTGCTCATGAAGACCTCGGGCATTTGAGGAAGCCCATCATCGGAATATACAAGCCAAGTTCTATAATGAAAATTCCCACTAGTATATGAAAGTGATAACTCAAGAGACTCTCTATATGAAGAACATGGTGCTACTC
Organism: Triticum urartu; assembly: GCF_056163025.1. Classification (NCBI taxonomy): domain Eukaryota; kingdom Viridiplantae; phylum Streptophyta; class Magnoliopsida; order Poales; family Poaceae; genus Triticum; species Triticum urartu. The sequence continues at coordinate 405,268,378 of NC_141874.1, forward strand.
TGAAGCACAAGTATGGTAAAAGGATAGTAGCATTGCCCCTTCTCTCTTTTCTCTCTCTCTCTTTTTGGGCCTTCTCTTTTTTGGCCTTTCTCTTTATTTTTTATTTTTTTCGTCCGGAGTCTCATCCCGACTTGTGGGGGAATCATAGTCTCCATCATCCTTTCCTCACTGGGACAATGCTCTAATAATGATGATCATCACACTTTTATTTACTTACAACTCAATATTACAACTCGATATCTAGAACAAACATTTGACTCTATATGAATGCCTCCGGCTGTGTACCGAGCTGTGCAATGATCTAGCGTAGCAATGACATCAAAAACGGACAAGCCATGAAAACATCATGCTAGCTATCTTATGATCATGCAAAGCAATATGACAATAAATGCTCAAGTCATGTGTATGCTGATGATGGAAGTTGCATGGCAATATATCTCGGAATGGCTATGGAAATGCCATGATAGGTAGGTATGGTGGCTGTTTTGAGGAAGATATAAGGAGGTTTATGTGTGATAGAGTGTATTGTATCATGGGGTTTGGATGCACCGGCGAAGTTTGCACCAACTCTCGAGGTGAGAAAGGGCAATGCACGGTACCAAAGAGGCTAGCAATGATGGAAGGGTGAGAGTGCGTATAATCCATGGACTCACATTAGTCATAAAGAACTCATATACTTATTGCAAAAAATTTATTAGCCCTTGAAGCAAAGTACTACTACGCATGCCCCTAGGGGGATAGATTGGTAGGAAAATACCATCGCTCGTCCCTGACTGGCACTCATAAGGAAGACAATCAATAAATACCTCATGCTCCAACTTCGTTACATAACGGTTCACCATACGTGCATGCTACGGGACTTGCAAACCTCAACACAAGTATTTCTAAATTTGACAATTACTCAACTAGAACGACTCTAATATCACCACCATTATATCGCAAAACTATTGCAAGGAATCAAACATATCATATTCAGTGATCTACAAGATGTAGGATTTTATGACTAACCAAGTGAATGACCAATTCCTGTGAACTCTCTAAATAGATATAAGTGAAGCAAGAGAGTTTGATTCTTTATACAAAAGATATGCCCACGCTCTAACAAATATAAGTGAAGCAAAATAGCATTCTACAAATGGCGGTTTTCTATGTGAAGAGAAATAGGCAATCCAAACTTCAAATGATATAAGCGAAGCACATGAAGCATTCTATAAAGCCATACTCAAAAGATATAAGTGCGTGCAAAGAGCATTCTATAAATCAACCAAGGACTATCTCATACCAGCATGGTGCATAAAAGAAAAATGAAAACTAAATGCAAAAGACGCTCCAAGATTGCACATATCGCATGAACGAAACGAATCCGAAAACATACCGATACTTGTTGAAGAAAAATGGGATGCCTTCCGGGGTATCCCCAAGCTTAGACGCTTGAGTCTCCTTGGATATTTACTAGGGGTGCCTCGGGAATCCCCAAGCTAGATCTCTTGCCTCTCTTCCTTCTTCTCACATCGAGACCTCCTCGGTCTTCGAACACTTCATCCACACAAAACTCAACAGAAAACTCGGTAAGATCCGTTAGTATAATAAAGCAAATCACTACTCTAAGTACTGATGCAAACCAATTCATATTTTGTTTTTTCATTGTAGCTACTGTAATATAACTTTTCCATGGCTTAATCCACTTATATAAATCGATAGTTTTATCAAAACAAGCAAACTATGCATCAAAAACAGAATCTGTCTAAAACAGGACAGTCTGTAGTAATCTGAACATTCACCATACCTCTGTTACTCCAAAAATTCTAAAAACATTAGGAAAAATAAACAATTAGTAGGGAAAGACAGTGAACAAAGTTTCATAACCGTTTGATGTTCCAGTAAAAAATGTAAAATCGCGCACTGCAGCCAAAGTTTCTGTCCTGCACCGTACAAACCAACAAGTAATCTAAAACATCCTAAAGGCAAACCTTGGCATTTTAATTTTATTTTTAAAATTATAAAAGCACACAACATAAATAAATGACTCTCTAAAACTTCCGGGGTGTCTCGCTAGCAGCGCTTTGTTTAAAGCCATTAAGCTAGGCATATAGTGCTCAAGTAATGGATCCACCCGGATCCCAAGGTATATCAAAGCCCATTTGAATTAGCAATGATTTGGCATTTAGTAGTGAGCACAAAGCAACATATATCAAGTAATGTCAAAGTATAACTCTCTTCCTATGCATCGGCATGCCATATAAGAACAATTCATGCACACAAAGTAAAGGCCAATGCATAGTATAAACAGTTTCTTTCAATTTTTTCATGGTGGAAACATAAAGAGGCGGAGATGTAGTTCCTCTCTCATAATAATTGCAAGTAGGAGCAGCAAGCACATGCATATTATATCTATCAAAATCACCATTTCTAATAGTAAAACGCAACCCATCAATATAATCCTTAATAAGGGTAAACTTCTCCGATATAATGTAGTTGGGAGAATTCAAAAAGATAATAGGACTATCATGCGTGGGTGCAATAGCAACAATTTCATGTTTAACATAAGGAACTATAGCAAGTTCATCTCCATAAGTATAATTCATATTGGCATCTTGGCCACAAGCATAGCAAGCATCATCAAAAAGGGATATTTCAAGAGAATCAACGGGATCATAACAGTCATCATAGCAATCATCCTTCGGTAAGCACGAAGGGAGTTTAAACAATGTATGATTTGAAGAGTTACTCTCATTAGAAGGTGGGCACGGGTGATCAATCCGCTCTTCCTCCTTTTGTTCTTCGCTCTCCTCCTCATCTTTTTCATCCAACGAGCTCACAGTTTCATCAATTTCTTCTTCCATAGACTCCTGTAAAATATTAGTCTCTTCTTGGACAGAGGAGACTCTCTCAGTAAAATCATAAATATCGGAATTGAGTTCATAATTCTCATAGCAATATTTAAGGATAGCTAAATTTTCAGGTCTATAAACTGAATCATCAAAATTTTCACACTCTTTAAACAAAGATTCAATTTCATAAGCACCCATAAAAGCAACAAATTCTTCTATTTGTTCCACATCATAGTAATCATATATACCATTAGTATAAGAAGCCAAGGTTTTATCATCATTAAATATGAATGAAAAGGGAAGGTGTGGAGCCTTCATCCTAGAGCAACAAGTATAATCATATCTCAAGCATAGTTCCCGAGCATACGAGTGCAACATATGAATTTGATCCCATAATAGTTTCCCTTTTTGAGTCAAGCGATAATCCCTAAACTATTCACGTTGATCCAACATGTCTCCCATAACATAATTGAATGGGGTTTTCCCAGGATTATCAAAGTAGTACATAACATTTTTCACATAACCAGCATCGAGGGTTTTAGGAGGTTCCCCATCTCCATGAGTAGCAGGTAAACCTTATTTTTTTTGGTATTTCGTGTTCCATATCCATAAATAAAGATAGAGGACAACTAAGAACAGCAAATAAAAATTACTTAGTGATAAAGCAAACAAGCACACACGAGAATATTCACCCCACGCTATTGCTCCCCGGCGACGGCGCCAGAAAAAGGTCTTGATAACCCACAAGTATAGGGGATCAATTGTAGCCTCTTTCGATAAGTAAGAGTGTCGAACCCGGCGAGGAGCTAAAGGTAGAACAAATATTCCCTCAAGTTCTATAAACCACCGATACAACTCTACGCATGCTTGACGTTCGCTTTACCTAAAACAAGTATGAAACTAGAAGTACTTTGTAGGTGTTTTTGGATAGGTTTGCAACAATATGAAGTGCACGTAAATAAAAAGTAGGGGCTGTTTAGGTAAAGAAGCAATAAAGTTAGTATAACGAGTGTGGAGAAGTGGTGGTAGGAGTTACGAAATTGTCCCTAAGCAATTGACTACTTTACTAGACCGATAGCAAGTTTTATGTGGGAGAGGCCACTGCTAGCATGTCATCCCTGACTTGGAATTCTATGCACTTATGATTGGAACTATTAGCAAGCATCTGCAACTACTAGCATTCATTAAGGTAAAACCCAACCATAGCATTAAGATATATTGGTCCCCTTTCGATCCCGTATGCATCAATTTCTGTGCTAGGTTGAAGTTTCTGTCACTCTTGCCCTCCAATACATAGTCCTATGAACATACAACTAACCCTATAAAGGCAGTGAATATCAAGAGAAGATACCCCGCCTCCCGGAGTTCTTTGATGTGCTCCTCCATGACGGAGGAGGCCATCCACTTGCCCTGTGCTCCAGATCCGGACATGGTTGGAGCGTTTGTTGGGGATGGAAAGGGTTGAAGCTTGGGTGCTGGAGCTCGAGAGAAGAGGGGCTGAGGAGGAAGAAGGCGTGGGGTAAAAAGGTGGATCCTTGTCTCCTTATAAAGGCAGTGAATATCAAGCGCCCCCCATGAGCCTTAAAACTTGCCTACTCCCCAGGAGTCGTGCGAGTGGCACGGTTGGATTACCCAAATCCATATTGATGATAATCCCGTAGTAAGGGTACACGATCTCTGCTTTGACAAGATGTGTCAATGAATATCGCATCTCGAAACACGAAACGGGAGGATGGAAAATGGTTTGAAATAATAATAAGGTCGAAACACAATACCTCACCAAAAAAGTTGTCAGAAGACATAACCTATTTCTGTTTAAAGTGTTTTGCCCTCATGGCCCAGGTTTGTAACTATTGTACAGAGCTGGATATAGTTCTTTTGATCAACTGCTTTGGAGTATTCGGAGGAGGAACCCACCTTGCAATGCCGAAGACAATCTGCGTGCCGGACACATCGTCATTGAAGCTTGGTTCAGGGGCTACTGAGGGAGTCCTGGATTAGGGGGTCCCCAGGCGTCCGGGCTATGTGACGTGGGCCGGACTGGTGGGCCGTGAAGATACAAGATAGAAGGCTTCCCCCGTGTCCGGATGGGACTCTCCTTGGCGTGGAAGGCAAGCTCGACATTTAGATGTGAAGATTCCTTTCTCTGTAAACCGACTCTGTACAAACCCTAGCCCCCTCCAGTATCTATATAAACCGAAGGGTTTAGTCCGTAGAGGCAGTCATAATCATACAGGATAGACATCTAGGGTTTAGCCATTATGATCTCGTGGTAGATCAACTCTTGTAACCCCTATACTCATCAAAGTCAATTAAGCAGGACGTAGGGTTTTACCTCCATTAAGAGGGCCCGAACTTGGGTAAACATCGTGTCCCCTGCCTCCTGTTACCTTCGATCCTTAGACGCACATTTCGGGACCCCCTACCCGAGATCTGCCGGTTTTGACACTGACATCTACCCCCTGGGCCAGACGTTGTAGTCCATGGTGTTTGCGTAAATGCCAGGAACCGTGGCGTTTGGCCCTGGAGTCCGAGAAGGACTCTTCTTTGCGTTCCAAACCGACTTTGGGGAGGCCCTCTCCCCAAGTAACGACCACATGGCTCAACATATAAATAGAGGAGCAGGGCTAGCCCTTAGAGCACAAGTTTATGAGCCTCCTCTAGTTTATCTAGTTCTAGTTCTAGTTGGTCCTAGTTGACTAATTAGAGCCAGCACTAGCTACCTCTAATCCTCATAATTAGAACCCAGTGTGGTTCTAATCTCCTCTGCTCTAAATCTGTTGTGCTTGGCGAAGCCCTGTGAAAATAGTTTCACCACCACTGTCACCATGTCGTCGTGCTGCCGGAACTCATCTACTACTTCACCCCTCTTGCTGGATCAAGAAGGCGAGGACGTCATCGAGCTGAGCGTGTGCTGAACATGGAGGTGTCATACATTCGGTGCTTGATCAAAATGGATCATGAAGGTGTACAACTACATCAACTACGTTGACAAACGCTTCCTCTAAGTTATCTACAAGGGTATGTAGATGCTTTCCCCCTCTCGTAGCTATGCACTCCATGGATAGATCTTGCATGTGCATATATTTTTTTGTTTTCCATGGAACGTTCCCCAACAATGGTATCAGAGCCAGGTCTATGCGTAGATGACATGCATGAGTAGAACACAAAGGATTTGTGGGAAGTGATGTTCATATGGCTTACTACCTATGTCTTATTTTGATTCGACAGTATCATGAGACCAGTTCCACCGATTAACATGCAACTTATTTTGCATAAAGGTGGCTGGCTGGTATCTATTTCTCCCACTTTAGGTGAATCTAATTTGACTATGGCGGTCCATGCAGAAGGTAGCAACTTGATAATCACCATTGTGGTTTTGGGTAGGTAAGAACGGTTCCTGCTAGTTGCCATAGCAGCCACGTAAAACTTGCAACAACAAAGTAGAGGACGTCTAACTTGTTTTTGAAGGGTATGTTGTTGTAACACCCCAGTAGTAAAACTTCCATTTTTGGCAATGTATCCATCTTGTTCTTCATCTATTTCAAGTGGTTTTCCTCTTTATGGGTTTCATGTTGGGTTTGTTTTGTTTCCCATTGCATTGTCTTGTTTTTGCTTGTCATATTTTCTTTGCCATTCTTTGTTGCATCATGGCCTCACCATAGTGTTTCATTTGTGCTTCTTGCCTTCGGACTTGTCATCATCATCATGTGCATCTTCTTGTGTAGCATATTGCATTGGGCATGGTAGATTGTGAGTCATGGCATCATCATATTCCCCCTCATCTACTCACCTCTTCCTTCCATTATTTTATTTTGGCAAGCATTATTTTGGCCTCCATAAATGTTCATCCTCTCCATATAAATCAGTCATCATGCCCTAAACCTCTTTGCCAATTTTCATCTATTTTGAAGTTGTTTTGGTTAGGTTTTAAAATGGCTCAAGTTTGAATTAAATTCAAACTTGAATTATTTTACTTCCTTTAAAAATCTCCAAACCAATTTTATTAAATAGACATAATTCCAGGATCATGGAAATATTCTCATATTTCACAAACTCCTCTCCTATTCCACTCTGCTTTTCTTTTTCTTTTTCTACCTAAGGAAAAGGGAAAAGAAAAGCAGCAGCAGCACCCCCGGGCATCGGCCTCCAGGCTAGCCCAGCAGCAGCAGTAGAGCAGGCCAGCCGGCCCAGCTAGCACCAGCCCCGCAGCGTAGCTAGCCTCGCGGCCTTCTCCTCCCAACCTTTTCTCACCCGCGCACGCGTGCACCCCCGCTGCCCCGCCGACACGTGGCCAAGGCAGACCCGCTCGTCAGCAAGTCCCTATAGACTCCGACCCACCTTTTCGTCCTCCTCGCGCCACGCCATGGGGACCGCGAGCTTGAGCGCGTCGCCGCTCCGTCTCGTCGTCCTAGCCCACCTTTTAAGCCTTCTCCTTGTCCCTCAAACCCTCTAGGGTTCCCTTTCACTCTCCCTGCAGCCGCCAGGGCACCTAACGCACCAGATCCGTCGTTTTGGCCGTGTCCCAAGCGCATCTGGGAGCACGGGCTCGTCGCCGGCATGCTCCTCATCGTCTTCTGCCTTGCCAACCTGGTCCATCATCTTCCCCGATGTCGACTACGTCCCTGTCATCGCCGTCTTCGTCCACCTCCTGACCAACGGAGCTCACCTCCGAGCTCCTGGTGAGCACACGCGTCACCCCGTCCCCTTTTCCCCCTTGTTTGCATGCTCTGTCGCTGATCGCCATGTTCTCCCGAGCTCGCCGCCGTCGGACCTCGTCTCCGGTGAGTGCCTCGACCCCCTCTCACTAGGTTTGCATGTTCGTCGTCTTCTCCGCGTCGCGTAGGCCAGTTCCTCACGTGTAGTAGCTCGTTAGGGTCGCCACCTCACCGCGTTCGTCTCTGCGTCACCGCCTCTGTTCCTCATCGCTGGCGTCGACTCCGTCGTCACCCGGTGCCGTACGATGCGCATACGAGTGCCGGATCACCGGACGGTTCCGTAGCACCCCTCCGCCGCTCTGTTAGGTCCCCCGAGCTGCTCCGGCGAGGCCCCGCTGTCGCCCTCCTCTGTTTTCCCCTGTTCGGGCGCGTCTGTGTCACCGCCATGTGGGTCCTTGCGGGACCCGTCAGCCTCTTGGGGGACCAGGACCCACCTATCATCCCCTCCCTCCTTTTTCTCTTTTCTTTTATTTATTCCAGCGCATATTCTGTTTCAGGCAAAAGGAATCTTTCCAGATCGGGCAGGTCCATATCTGAACATTTCCTATTAGGGAGACTTGCCATTTCTGTCCCTTTCCATTTAGGGCATTTTTTCACTTATAGCTTTTGTGATGATTTTTCTACAGTAACCTAGACATATTATATATGTTTTTGGGATAGAAAAACCCCACCAATCCAGTGGTGCCATTAGTTTTTGCATTTGAGCAAGTTCATGAACATGTCATTTTGCATCATGATGTTGTTTTGTGTTTTATGTGTAATTTTATTCAAATATGCTATGGGTTAGTTTTGCTCATGAACATGCTCTTTAACATGCCTACTTCATGCTAGATTTTATTTCATGTCATTTAGTGCACTGTGATGAGTGCCACAAGCTTGCAAAGTTGCCATCATGAATCTGCTTATGCCATGCCATGATTTCCTCTAAGTCTGAAATCTGTTCTTATCATTTACCATGTTTGCATTGATGCTACCATCTTTTCTGTGGGTCTTTGAGACAAGTTCAGTAAGGGAGTTTTATTAAGTGCATTTAGTACTATCATGACATGATCTTGTGTAATGTAATATGTTCCTGTAGCATATAGTTTGCTATGCATAAACTTTGCTACCTGATGATGTTTCTGTCTTGATGCATGAATTTCTGCCAAGTCTGATAAGCTGTTAACTTTTGCATTTTTGCCATGCTGTTTTCGACTTGTTCTAGGGCATTCTAGCAGTAGCTCAGTGTTCATGATTTGTAGAGCTTCACATGTACTTCACTGCCATGTATTGTGTTTTCATGTTTGGGTGATGTAGTATATTTTAACCTTGCATCTAAGTGGTCATGTTGCTGTTTTTAGCAGCTTGCATCATATCTTGTTTTGCTTGTCATTTGCAAACCGTGCATCCGTTTCCAGTGATCTTCATATCGATTTCATTCAAAATCTCCCAACCTATCCAGTGGCATGCTTGGTTTTCCAAGTTGACACCATGATCGTCCTTTTACTTCCGGAGTACCCATATGCATTGCACATCATATCTTGCATTCCATGCCATGTCTTGCATCATGTTGCTTGTGCATTGCATCATGATTGATTGTTCTTCCATTGCTTGTGTTTTTGCTTTGGGTAGAGCCGAGAGACAAGTTCATGAATTAGGATCCTGTTGAGTACGTTTACGAGGAGCAAGCTTTCGACAACCCTGAGAACTTTGCAGGCAAGATGATCATTACCCTTGATATCGCTTCTATCTTTGCTTGCTAGTTGTTCGTTCTATCGCTATGCCGCGCTACCTACCATTTGTTTATCATGCATCCCATATTGCCATGTCAAGCCTCTAACCCACCTTCCTACCAAACCATTGTTTGGCTATGTTACTGATACGTCTCCAACGTATCTATAATTTTTGATTGCTCCATGCTATATTATCTACTGTTTTGGACATTATTGGGCTTTATTATCCACTTTTATATTATTTTTGGGACTAACCTATTAACCGGAGGCCCAGCCCAGAATTGTTGTTTTTGCCTATTTTAGGGTTTCGAAGAAAAAGGAATATCAAACGGAGTCCAAACGGAAGGAAACCTTCGGGAACGTGATTTTTGGAACAAACAAGATCCAGGAGACTTGGACCCTACGTCAAGCAACCAACAGGGAAGCCACGAGTTAGGGGGCGTGCCTACCCCCCAGGCGCGCCCTCCACCCTTGTGGGCCCCCTGTTGCTCCACCGACGTCCTCCTTCCTCCTATATATACCTACGTACCCCCAAACGATCAGATACGGAGCCAAAAACCTAATTCCACCATTGCAACCTTCTGTATCCACGAGATCCCATCTTGGGGCCTGTTCCAGAGCTCCGCCGGAGGGGGCATCCATCACGGAGGGCTTCTACATCAACACCATAGCCTCTCCGATGAAGTGTGAGTAGTTTACCTCATACCTTCGGGTCCATAGTTATCAGCTAGATGGCTTCTTCTCTCTTTTTGTATCTCAATACAATGTTCTCCCCCTCTCTTGTGGAGATCTATTCGATGTAATCTTCTTTTTGCGGTGTGTTTGTTGAGACCAATGAATTGTTGGTTTATTATCAAGATTATCTATGAATAATATTTGAATCTTCTCTGAATTCTTTTATGTATGATTGGTTATCTTTGCAAGTCTCTTCGAATTATCAGTTTGGTTTAGCCTACTAGATTGATCTTTATTGCAATGGGAGAAGTGCTTAGCTTTGGGTTCAATCTTGCGGTGTCCTTTCCCAGTGACAATAGGGGCAGCAAGGCATGTATTGTATTGTTGCCATCGAGGATAGCAAGATGGGTTTTTTTATCATATTGCATGAATTTATCCCTCTACATCATGTCATCTTGCTTAAGGCGTTACTCTATTTTCATGAATTTAATACTCTAAATGCATGCTGGATAGCGGTCGATGAGTGGAGTAATAGTAGTAGATGCAGGCAGGAGTCGGTCTACTTGTCTCAGACGTGATGCCTATACACATGATCATACCTAGATATTCTCATAACTATGCTCAATTCTGTCAATTGCTCAACAGTAATTCGTTCACCCACCGTAAAATACTTATGCTCTTGAGAGAAGCCACTAGTGAAACCTATGGCCTCCGGGTCTATCTTCATCATATTAATCTTCCAATACTTAGTTATTTCCTTTTCTTTTTACTTTGATTTTATTTTACTTTGCTTCTTTATCACAAAAATACCAAAAAATATTATTCTATCATATCTATCAGATCTCACTCTCGTAAGTGACCGTGAAGGGATTGACAACCCCTTATTGCGTTGGTTGCGAGGAGTTATTTGTTTTGTGCAGGTACGAGGGACTCGCGCATAGCCTCCTACTAGATTGATACCTTGATTCTCAAAAACTGAGGGAAATACTTACGCTACTTTGATGCATCATCCTTTCCTATTCAAGGAAATCCAACAAAGTGCTCAAGAGGTAGCAAGAAGAATTTCTGGCGCCGTTGCCGGGGAGGTTCGCGCAAGTCAAGATTTGACTCCCGACAACGAGCCATTTCTGGCACCGTTGCTGGGGAGTCTATGCAAAAGTCAACATACCAAGTACCCATCACAACCTTATCTCCCGCATTACATTATTTTCCATTTGCCTCTCATTTTCCTCTCCCCCTCTTCACCCTTGCTGTTTTATTCGCCCTCTCTCTCTCTATCCTCCCTCTCTTTCTCTATTTGCCTCTTTTTGCCTGCTTGCTTTTTGTTTGCTTGTGTGTTGGATTGCTTGCTTGTCACGATGGCTCAAGATAACACTAAATTGTGTGACTTTACCAATACCAACAACAATGATTTTATTAGCACTCCAATTGCTCCTCTTACCAATGCTGAATCTTGTGAAATTAATGTCGCTTTGCTGAATCTTGTCATGAAAGATCCGTTTTCCGGCCTTCCTAGTGAAGATGTCGCTACCCATCTAAATAGCTTCGTTGATTTGTGTGATATACAAAAGAAGAAATATGTGGACAACGATATTGTTAAGTTGAAGCTATTTTCTTTTTCGCTTAGAGATCGTGCTAAAGCTTGGTTTTCGTCTTTGCCTAAAAATAGTATTGCTTCTTGGAACAAATGCAAAGATGCTTTTATCTCTAAGTATTTTCCTCCCGCTAAGATCATCCCCCTTAGAAACGATATTATGAATTTTAAGCAACTTGATCATGAACATGTTGTGCAATCTTGGGAGAGGATGAAATTATACTCATGGTTTGTATTTGTGGATGATTATACAATTTTTTATGCCGGATTGAATTTTGCTTCTAGAAATCTTTTAGATTCGGCCGCGGGAGGCACTTTTATGGAAATCACTTTTGGAGAAGCTACTAAAATCCTAGATAATATTATGGTTAATTATTCTCAATGGCATACTGAAAGATCTACTAATAAAAAGGTGCATGCGATAGAAGAAATTAATGTTTTGAGTGGAAAGATGGATGAACTTATGAAATTATTTTCTAGTAAGAGTGTTTCTTCTGATCCTAATGATATGCCCTTGTCTACTTTGATTGAGAATAATAATGAATCTATGGATGTGAATTTTGTTGGTAGGAACAATTTTGGTAACAACGCGTATAGAGGAAATTTTAATCCTAGGCCTTATCCTAGTAATCCCTCTAATAATTATGGTAATTCCTACAACAATTCTTATGGAAATTATAATAAGATGCCCTTTGATTTTGAATCTAATATTAAAGAATTTATTACTTCACAAAAGAATTTCAATGCTTTGATTGAAGCGAAATTGCTTAAGATTGATGAGTTGGCTAGGAACGTTGATAGAATTTCTCTTGATGTTGATTCTTTGAAACTTAGATCTATTCCTCCTAAGCATGATATCAATGAGTCTCTCAAAGCCATGAGAATTTCCATTGATGAGTGCAAAGAAAGAACTGCTAGGACGCGTGCTAAGAAAGATACCTTTATAAGAGCGTGTTCTTCTAGTTCCTATGAAAATAAAGATGAAGATCTAAAAGTTATTGATGTGTCCCCTATTAAATCTTTGTTTTGCAATATGAATCTTGATAATGATGGGACTGAATATGATCCACCTTTACCTAGAAGGCATTCCAAAAATTTGGAGTTTTTAGATCTTGATGCTAAATTTGATGAAAGTGGGATTGAAGAAATTAAAACCCTAGATGTTGCTAAACCCACTATTTTGGATTTCAAGGAATTTAATTATGAAAATTTCTCTTTGATTGACTGTATTTCCTTGTTGCAATCCGTGCTAAATTCTCCTCATGCTTATAGTCAAAATAAAGCGTTTACTAAACATATCGTTGATGCCTTGATGCAATCTTATGAAGAAAAACTTGAGTTGGAAGTTTCTATCCCTAGAAAACTTTATGATGAGTGGGAACCAACTATTAAAATTAATATTAAATATCATGAGTTCTATGCTTTATGCGATTTGGGTGCTAGTGTTTCCATGATTCCAAAGACTTTGTGTGATTTGTTAGGTTTCCGTGATTTTGATGATTGCTCTTTAAACTTGCACCTTGCGGATTCCACTATTAAGAAACCTATGGGAAGAATTAATGTTGTTCTTATTGTTGCAAATAGGAATTATGTGCCCGTAGATTTTATTGTTCTTGACATAGATTGTAATCCTTCATGTCCTATTATTGTTGGTAGACCATTACTTAGAATGATTGGTGCAATTGTTGATATGAAGGAAGGGAATATTAGATTCCAATTTCCATTAAGTAAAGGCACGGAACACTTCCCTAAGAAAAAATTAAATTACCTTATGAATCTATTATGAGAGCCACTTATGGATTGCCTACGAAAGATGGCAATACCTAGATCTATCCTTGCTTTTTATGCCTAGCTAGGGGCGTTAAACGATAGCGCTTGTTGGGAAGCAACCCAATTTTATTTTTATTCCTTGCTTTTTGATCCTGTTTAGTAATAAATAATTTACCTAGCCTCTTTTTTGGTTGTGTTTTTTGTGCTTAATTAGTGTTTGTGCCAAGTAGAACCGTTGGGAAGACTTGGGGAAAGTCTTGTTATCTTGCTGTAAAAAACAGAAACTTTAGCGCTCACGAGAACTGCTGCCATTTTTATTTTGAAAGTGATATTTAGTTAATTATTTTTGAAGACCATATAGAAGTTGGAATACAGTAGGTTTAACACCAATATAAATAAATAATGAGTTCATTACAGTACCTTGAAGTGGTCTTTCGTTTTCTTTCGCTAATGGAGCTCATGAGATTTTCTACTTTAAGTTTTGTGTTGTGAAGTTTTCAAGTTTTGGGTAAAGATTTGATGGATTATGGAACAAGGAGTGACAAGAGCCTAAGCTTGGGGATTCCCATGGCACCCCCAAGATAATCTAAGGACACCTAAAAGCCAAAGCTTGGGGATGCCCCGGAAGGCATCCCCTCTTTCGTCTACTTCTATCGATAACTTTACTTGGAGCTATATTTTTATTCACCACATGATATGTGTTTTGCTTGGAGCGTCTTGTATGATTTGAGTCGTTGCTTTCTAGTTTACCACAATCATCCTTGATGTACACACCTTTTGAGAGAGCCATACATGATTTAGAATTTGTTAGAATACTCTATGTGCTTCGCTTATATCATTTGAGTTATATAGTTTTTCTCTAGTACTTCACTTATATTTTTTAGAGCACGGTGGTGGAATTGTTTTATAGAAACTATTGATCTCTCATGCTTCACTTAGATTATTTTGAGAGTCTTAAATAGCATGGTAATTTGCTTAAATAATCCTAATACGCTTGGTATTCAAGAATAGTAAAAACTTTCTTATGAGTGTGTTGAATTCTATGAGAAGTTTGATACTTGACAATTGTTTTGAGATATGGAGATGGTGATATTAAAGTCATGCTAGTTGAGTAGTTGTGAATTTGAGAAATACTTGAGTTGAAGCTTGTGATTCCCGTAGCATGCACGTATGGTGAACCGTTATGTGATGAAGTCGGAGCATGCTTTATTTATTGATTGTCTTCCTTATGAGTGGCGGTCGGGGACGAGCGATGATCTGTTCCTACCAATCTATCCCCCTAGGAGCATGCGCGTAATACTTTGCTTTGATAACTTGTAGATTTTTGCAATAAGTATATGAGTTCTTTATGACTAATGTTGAGTCCATGGATTATATGCACTCTCACCCTTCCACCTTTGCTAGCCTCTCTAATACCGTGCACCTTTCGCCGGTATCATACACCTATCATATACCTTCCTCAAAACAGCCACCATACCTACCTATTATGGCATTTCCATAGCCATTCCGAGATATATTGCCATGCAACTTTCCACCGTTCCGTTTATTATGACACACTCCATCATTGTCATATTGCTTAGCATGATCATGTAGTTGACATCATATTTGTGGCAAAGCCACCATTCATAATTATTTCATACATGTCACTCTTGATTCATTGCATATCCCGGTACACCGCCAGAGGCATTCATATAGAGTCATATTTTGTTCTAAGTATCGAGTTGTAATTGTTGAGTTGTAAGAAAATAAAAGTGTGATGATCATCATTATTAGAGCATTGTCCCAGTGAGGAAAGGATGATGGAGACTATGATTCCCCCACAAGTCGGGATGAGACTCCGGACGAAAAAATAAGAAAATAAAAATGGGAAAGAAAAGAGGCCATAAAAAAAGGGAAAAGGCCCAAATAAAAAAATGAGAGAAAAAGAGAGAAGGGACAATGTTACTATCCTTTACCACACTTGTGCTTCAAAGTAGCACCATGGTATTCATGATAGAGAGTCTCTCATTTCGTCACTTTCATATAATAGTGGGAATTTTTCATTATAGAACTTGGCTTGTATATTCCGATGATGGGCTTCCTCAAAATGCCCTAGGTCTTCATGAGCAAGCAAGTTGGATGCACACCCACTTAGTTTCTTTTGTTGAGCTTTCATATACTTATAGCTCTAGTGCATCCGTTGCATGGCAATCCCTACTCACTCACATTGATATCTATTGATGGGCATCTCCATAGCCCGTTGATACGCCTAGTTGATGTGAGACTATCTTCTCCCTTTTTTGTCTTCTCCACAACCACCATTCTATTCCACATATAGTGCTATATCCATGGATCACGCTCATGTATTGCGTGAAGATTGAAAAAGTTTGAGAATGTCAAAAGTATGAAACAATTGCTTGGCTTGTCATAAGGGTTGTGCATGATTCAAATACTTTGTGTGGTGAAGATAGAGCATAGCCAGACTATATGATTTTGTGGGCATAACTTTCTTTGGCCATGTTATTTTGAGAAGACATGATTGCTTTGTTAGTATGCTTGAAGTATTATTATTTTTATGTCAATATTAAACTTTTATCTTGAATATTTCGGATTTGAATATTCATACCACAATTAAGAAGAATTACATTAAAATTATGCCAAGTAGCACTTCGCATAAAAAATTATCTTTTTTATCATTTACCTACTCGAGGACGAGCAGGAATTAAGCTTGGGGATACTTGATACGTCTCCAACGTATCTATAATTTTTGATTGCTCCATGCTATATTATCTACTGTTTTGGACATTATTGGGCTTTATTATCCACTTTTATATTATTTTTGGGACTAACCTATTAACCGGAGGCCCAGCCTAGAATTGCTGTTTTTTCCTATTTTAGGGTTTCAAAGAAAAGGAATATCAAACGGAGTCCAAATGGAATGAAACCTTCGGGAACGTGATTTTTGGAACAAACAAGATCCAGGAGACTTGGACCCTACGTCAAGCAACCAACAGGGAAGCCACAAGGTAGGGGGCGCGCCTACCCCCCCCCCCCCCCAAGGCGCGCCCTCCACCCTCGTGGGCCCCCTGTTGCTCCACCGACGTACTCATTCCTCCTATATATACCTACGTACCCCCAAATGATTAGATACGGAGCCAAAAACCTAATTCCACCGCCGCAACCTTATGTATCCACGATATCCCATCTTGGGGCCTGTTCCGGAGCTCCGCCGGAGGGGGCATCCGTCATGGAGGGCTTCTACATCAACACCATAGCCTCTCCGATGAAATGTGAGTAGTTTACCTCAAACCTTCGGGTCCATAGTTATTAGCAAGATGGCTTCTTCTCTCTTTTTGGATCTCAATACAATGTTCTCCCCCTCTCTTGTGGAGATCTATTTGATGTAATCTTCTTTTTGCGATGTGTTTGTTGAGACCGATGAATTATGGGTTTATGATTAAGATTATCTATGAACAATATTTGAATCTTCTCTGAATTCTTTTATGTATGATTGGTTATCTTTGCAAGTCTCTTCGAATTATCTGTTTGGTTTGGCCTACTAGGTTGACCCTTCTTGCAATGGGACAAGTGCTTAGCTTTGGGTTCAATCTTGCGGTGTCCTTTCCCAGTGACAGTAGGGGCAGCAAGGCACGTATTGTATTGTTGCCATCGAGGATAACAAGATGGGTTTTTTTATCATATTGCATGAATTTAGCCCTCTCCATCATGTCATCTTGCTTAAGGCGTTACTCTGTTTTCATGAACTTAATACTCTAGATGTATGCTGGATAGCGGTCAATCAGTGGAGTAATAGTAGTAGATGCAGGCAGGAGTCGGTCTACTTGTCTCGGACGTGATGCCTATACACATGATCATACCTAGATATTCTCATAACTATGCTCAATTCTGTCAATTGCTCAACAGTAATTCGTTCACCCACCGTAAAATACTTATGCTCTTGAGAGAAGCCACTAGTGAAACCTATGGCCTCCGGGTCTATCTTCATCATATTAATCTTCCAATACTTAGTTATTTCCTTTGCTTTTTTACTTTGCTTTTATTTTACTTTGCATCTTTATCACAAAAATACCAAAAAAATATTATTCTATCATATCTATCATATCTCACTCTCGTAAGTGACTGTGAAGGGATTGACAACCCCTTATCGCGTTGGTTGCAAGGAGTTATTTGTTTTGTGCAGGTACGAGGGACTCGCGCATAGCCTCCTACTGGATTGATACCTTGGTTCTCAAAAACTGAGGGAAATACTTATGCTACTTTGCTGCATCATCCTTTCCTCTTCAAGGAAATCCAATGCAATGCTCAAGAGGTAGCAGTTACCGCTTTTCCTCAGCCCTCTTATAGCATTGCTAGTTGCAGGTGCCTTGCAGGTTGTTCCATGTTGGAACATGGATATGTTGGGATATCACAATATCTCTTATGTAATTAATGCATGTATATACTTGGCAAAGGGTGGAAGGCTTGGCCTTTTGCTTGGTCTTTTGTTCCACTCTTTCCGCCATAGTTTCCGTCATACTGGTGTTATGTTCCTTGATTTTTGTGTCCCTAACACGGTGAGGGTTTATGGGCCCCTCTTGATAGTTAACCTTGAATAAAACTCCTCCAACAAGGCCCAACCTTGGTTTTACCATTTCCTAATAACAACTTAAAACTTTCATAGGGACTTTCCGGACCCCGTGGACTTAATCAACCCGCCCCGGACCAGTGCTCCTCATGAGTGTTGGTCCATACTGGCAGTAGCCGGGGCCACCAACGGGTGTGCCAGTAGGAAACTTAGCCAATCTGATCATGGCCTGAGACGAGATATGCGCGGATCCTATCGGGGTGTCGGCACGTCGGGATGTCTTGCTGCACTAGTTTTACCATTGTCAAAATATCTTGTGCACCGGGATTCGAGTCTGATCGGAGGGTCCAGCAATGGAGGATTGTCTCCGCGGATCGTGAGCTTGTCATGGGCTAAGTTGAGACACCCCTGCAGGGTTTAAACTTTCGAGAGCCATGCCCGCGGCTATGTGGCAGATGGGAATTTGTTAATATCCGGTTGTAGAGAACTTGACACTTGACTTAATTAAAAGACACCAACCACGTGTGTAACCGTGATGGTCTCTTTTCAACGAGGTTCGGGAAGAGAACATGGTGGGGTTATGTTTGAACGTAAGTACTTCAGGATCACTTCTTGATCACTTCTAATTTACGACCGTTGCATAGTTTCTCATTTTACTCTTGTACTCGTATGTTAGCCACCATATTAGCTTAGCGCTTGCTGCAGCTCCACCTCATAACCTCATCCTACCTATAATCTTAAATAGTCTTGATCTCGTGGGTTTTGAGATTGCTGAGTCCTCGTGACTCACAGATACTACCAAAACAGTTGCAGGTGCCGATGATACCGATGCAGGTGATGCAACCAAACTCAAGTGGGAGTTCGACGTGGACCTTGGTCGTTACTATGTTTCGTTTCCGGATAATCAGTAGTGGTGCCCAGTTGGGACGATCGGGATTTAGCATTTGGGTTGTCTTCTTTTATTTGGATTCATTTGTAGTCGGACTATGTGTGTACTTTGAATGATGTATAATTTATTTAAGCATTGTGTGACATGGCGATTGTAAGCCAACTATTTATTTATCCTTGTTCTTGTACATGGGATTGTGTGAAGATGACCCTTCTTGCAACAATACCCAAAATGTGGTTATGCCTCTAAGTCGTGCCTCAACACGTGGGAGATATAGCCGCATCTTGGGCGTTACAAGTTGGTATCAGAGCCGTACTCCTCTCAATTGGTCCGAGACTGGTGAACGCCAACTTCTTGGCAATGACTTGATCAAAGAAGCTGAAGTAATGTGTAAAGTTATCCGTGAAACTCTCAAAGCCGCGCAATTGCGCCAGAAGAGTTACTATGATAGCAAGCACCATGACTTGTCTTTCGAGATCAGAGAGCATGTCTAGCTCCGCGTCTCTCCCATGAAAGGCACTCAACGCTTCGGTATCAAAGGGAAGCTTGCCCCGAGATACGTGGGCGCTTTCAAGAGCATTGGCAAAAGAGGCGACCTCGCCTATCAACTCGAGCTTCCACCCAACTTCTCAAATGCGCATGATGTGTTTCACATGTCACAGCTTCGCAAGTGCTTCAAGACGCCCGAATGCACTATCAACTTTGAAGAGACTGACCTCCAAGAAGACTTGTCTTATCATGAGCATCCCATTGCCATTCTTGAAGAAACCGAGCGCAAAACTCTCAACAAGTCGATCAAATTCCTGAAAGTTAAGTGGTCTCTCCATTCCAACCGAGAAGCGACTTGGGAGCGCAAGGATCACCTCCGTTCTGAATATCCAGAGTTCTTTCAGTCCTAGATCTCGGGACGAGATCCTCTTGTAGTGGAGGAGAGTTGTAAAACCCCAGTAGTAAAACTTCCATTTTTGGCAATGTATTCATCTTGTTCTTCATCTATTTCAAGTGGTTTTCCTCTTTGTGGGTTTCATGTTGGGTTTGTTTTGTTTCCCATTGCATTGTCTTGTTTTTACTTGTCATATTTTCTTTGCCATTCTTTGTTGCATCATGGCCTCACCATAGTGTTGCATTTGTTCTTCTTGCCTTTGGACTTGTCATCATCATCATGTGCATCTCCTTGTGTAGCATATTGCATTGTGGCATGGTAGATTGTGAGTCATGGCATCATCATATTCCCCCTCATCTACTCACCTCTTCCTTCCCTTATTTTATTTTGGAAAGCATTATTTTGGCCTCCATAAATGTTCATCCTCTCCCTATAAATCAGTCATCATGCCCTAAACCTCGCTACCAATTTTCATCTATTTTAAAGTTGTTTTGGTTAGGTTTTAAAATGGCTTAAGTTTGAATTAAATTCAAACTTGAATTATTTTACTTCCTTTAAAAATCTCCAAACCAATTTTATTAAATAGGGCATAATTCCAGGATCATGGAAATATTCTCATATTTCTCAAACTCCTCTCCTATTCCACTGTGCTTTTCTTTTTCTTTTTCTGCCTGGGGAAAAGAGAAAAGAAAAGCAGCAGCAGCAGCCCCCGGGCCTCGGCCTCCAGGCCAGCCCAGCAGCAGCAGCAGAGCAGGCCAGCTGGCCCAGCTAGCAGCAGCCCCGCAGCCCAGCTAGCCCCGCAACCTTCTCCTCCCTACCTTTTCTCACCCGCGCGCGCGTGCACCCCCGCTGTCCCGCTGACACGTGGCCAAGGCGGACCCGCTCGTCAGCGAGTCCCTGTAGACTCCGACCCACCTTTTCGTCCTCCTCGCGCCATGCCATGGGGACCGCGAGCTCGAGCGCGTCGCCGCTCCATCCCGTCGTCCTAGCCC
Source organism: Triticum urartu (assembly GCF_056163025.1). Lineage (NCBI taxonomy): Eukaryota > Viridiplantae > Streptophyta > Magnoliopsida > Poales > Poaceae > Triticum > Triticum urartu. Next base: position 405,289,006 of record NC_141874.1, read on the forward strand.
TCTTTTAAGCCTTCTCCTTGTCCCTCAAACCCTCTAGGGTTCCCTCTCTCTCTCTCCATGCCGCCGCCAGGGCACCTAACCCACCAGATCCGTCGTTTTGGCCGAGTCTCGAGCTCATCTGGGAGCATGGGCTCATCGCCGGCGTGCTCCTTGTCGTCTTCCGCCTCGCCAACCTTGTACATCGTCTTCCCTGACGTCAACTACGTCCCCATGTAGCAACCCGACCTCAGACGGTCAAGTCTCTGTGCTTAAGTGTCATCCCTGGATCAGTATGCTGACACACACAATACTCGAGGATTTATAACAGAGGTAAGTCACGTGTATAAAGTAACGTAAATACTATTACCTCAATACAAATAGCGGAAGTAAGAACAAGGTTGTGGATTCCCATCAACACCAATGGCAAAGTTGAGTGTAGAAATCGTAACCCTAACGTATCACTTACTCGTCATAAGGAAATCCTGCAATACGAGACGTTGCAGCCATAAAGGGTCAGTACATTGAATGTACTGGCAAATTCACACCATAGGACAATGATGTATAATAACTATCACTACATGCATATATGGCTGGTGGAGGCTCAATGGTTATAATGTTTTTGCGAAAAGCCAATTTTTCCCTACTGCAAAGGAATATATTTTATTTAACTACAAAGTTGGTTTGATAAATATTGAGAAGGTTCCTCCAACTCAATCCCAAAATAATAATCATTAACCCAATCAAATTAATTAAATAAAGTGTTGAGATCAACATGATAATTCAAGAACCACATACTCAAGATGTCCATAACCGGGGACACGGCTAACCATGATTAGTTTGTACACTCTGCAGAGGTTTCTGCACTTTTCCCCACAAGACTCGATCTCCTCCGTTGTATTTCTCGCACTGCATGGTGTTTGAGAAATGGATGACCGAGACACGGTCTTTCAGAAGCATTAACCCCTTACTCTGGGTGGACCATTACACCTACTTTCCCCTACATATGCTAGCCCACCACTAAAAGAGGTCACACAACATACTCAACTATGCCAGAGCACATAATGGCTTGTGGCTGCATACAGAAGTTTCTAGCATGAACAATCTTATGATCCCTTTGAGCCTGGGTGGCATTCCATAGGGTGATCACACGGGTCCTCCGGGATCCCCTTGGGCAAGCACTGGGTTCTCCAAGTGCCCGGGCAAACCACTGGGTGCTCCAGGGTGCCCCTACCATTCCACCTAGATGTGAATTAAAGTAGCCACCTTAAGTTAACCATTAAACAATAACTCTCACATCTGTCATGAATTCTCTCAAAGCCAAACCACGTCTACGAGCATATCATAGCAGTAAGCATAATGTAGTAATACCCTGGGTTTGAATGCAAGACATTAGGTTCCTACCTCATCAACTACTTCCCAATACCCACATGTTATCAAGTCCTAACCATGCAGTGTTCGAGGGTTGAAACTAATGCATAAAAACTGGGTATGAAAGGAATATGATCAAAGTGTGAACTTTCCTTGTACTGTTGATGAAGGTGATTCGCACTCATAACTCCTGATAGTTCTACTCGTCACACTCTGGTCAGTCTATCGTAAGCAGGCAATAGTAACCACACATAAGCAATCACTCAAAAGATCGGGAAGAACGAAGAAGACAAATCGGAAAACATCAAAACCAAGCAAATAACTCTTGCAACATAAAACAATTTCTAACAGTACCAAAATTATGTGTATTTGGCCTTATCAGAAAGTTTAGGTCAAAAGCTTCGATTTGCAAAAAGAATCAACTAAACCGGAGTTATAAAACTCAAGTTACGATCAAACGAAGTTCAAATACAAATCTATTTGAATTCAAATTTTTAAACTTTCAAAAACATGTTTAAGTTGTTTTACTGGATATAGGGGATCGTAATGAAGAAGTGGGCACTGGTTTCGTATAATTCCGACTAACGAGCAAAAAGTAGTGATCGGTGGAAGTGCATGGACTAATCTGTAAATATAATATTCATGGATGGGTCCCTAACCGAAATTAAAAAGAAAAAGACTAAACAACGAACGTTCGCTACCGAACGCTAACGAACGAAAATGTTCGCTGATACTATCTAAACAGGGAACGTTCGCTATTTAAACAATCTAATAATAAAAAACCGATTTATATGAATAACCCGAGAAGACCAAAAAACCGGGGTTGGTTTGGTTTTTATACCGGTTCGGTAAAGGTGGCGAGGCAGGGTCAACGGCGGCGAGGCGGGGCGTCGGTGGCGACTCCGGCGAGCGGCGGCAGGCGGCGCGACGGCGGCGGCGCGGGCGAAGTGCGGCGGCAGCGGCGCGACGATGCGACGAAGTGCGGCGGCAGGGTGGAGTAGCGTCGGCGGCAGCGGCGAAGTGCGCCGGCGCGGCATGGATGCGGCTCCGACGGGCGAGGAGGAGAAGGGGCGACGGGGTGCTGGGCTGGCTCAGCCCGGTTGGCTGGGCCGACCCAGTTCGGCGGAGATTTTTTTTATAGACAACAAAGATATGAATAAACGACAAATAAAATAAAATAAACTATAGGCATATTATATATCAAAATTTTCAAAAAAAGATTTCCTACAACCTGAACATTATTCTGGTCTCAAATAAAATTTACAAAAATTCAAATAAATCAAACAGTGCTACTGCTCGAATAAAATCCAGTAAAACCATTTTAAAAAATACCAAAATGATTTCAAATTTATTATTCTCCAATTGTGTATTGTAGGGAATCATTTTACCCTATTTTCCATATATTTTATTTTTAGATAAAATTAATTTTAATAAAAACCAAATAATTCCAATGGGACTTTGAACTTAATTCCTTTAAAACTTCCAACTCATATTTCATATATTTTGAAGAAGTCATTTTATCTTCTCTCATGAAAATCATTGAGTTGCTTAAAGTTTTTGAATTTGAAATATTTCCAAATGAAATTCAAATCTTTTCAACAACCCTTTTCATTTATTTAAATGGAAGAAGTCATATCATCTTCACTCAAGGTTTTTGTGATGAAAAGAATTTGAATTCATGGAGATCATAAATGCAAAAACGAAAGTTTGGGAAAGTCCTTTTATTCCCTCTCATTTAACTTCCAAAAACTTTCGAATTTCACTCAATTTCACACAAGCAACCACACCACAATCAAACAATCAACCAAAACTATTTATTTAACATAACATTCCAAAATTTAGAATTTTGGGATGTTACAAACCTACCACCCTTAAAATGAATCTTGTCCTCGAGATTCGGAGAGGCTAGCAAGAAATAGGTTAGGTTTGGGGTCTTCTCAAAATCCCTCGATCGTCTCCGGGGTCTTGGGTGCTACCACCCTTAGAAGCATTGTTACGGTTCCATCAAAACTCATATACTCCGTCCGCATTGTTGGCAGTGTCGATCTTCTTAGATCTTTAGGATAATTCCTTCTCGGGGCTCTTCCGGTAGTGGCTTAACCTTTTTTCCTCAATTCTTGTGTCCTTCCATCTTGGTAAGGTTCTTACGAGACTGGGTCTTCTTAGCTGACGGGTCTGGCGCCAATACTAAATGACTATCGATATCTCATGGTAGTCATCAAACAATTTGACTGGGTCCCTACAGAAAACGGGTCTGGGCTTGAACCTCACCGTATGACCTACAGTTGGCAACAGCTGCCTTGTACAAGGCGAAAATTTGTCATACCATTCTAAGGTTCAAACAAGGTTTTGATCGTTGTCGCTCTACTATGGGTAAGTCACTCAGATTTACCATCCCATATAGAAAGGCAAATAATAAGAGTAAGTCGGTATGGTGATCAATCCATCCCGCACCCAAATCATTACCTGGTATATGGTTTAGCGAATCTCGCATTCTAACACTTGGTCATCCTCACAAGCATTGCAGAATTTCTCTTCTCGACGAACCAAGTTCGGATAAATCCATTGATTATGCAAGCCAAAACAAATATCTATCGTTTCTTCACAACTCTCAGGTTTTGCGTAAACTCCTATAAGATCGTTTGTTGATAAAATCATAATTTCTTCCAGGGTTTTTCCTTCAGCAAGAGTGTGCTTGCTTCTTGGCAGGTCCTGGGGCATGTGGGTTATGGCCCATCTCATCACTTGCAAACCTTCAATTCATCATCAGGGGCAACTCATCGTTATTCCAACATCCAGCTTCCTAGCATTCTTAATTCCATCCAATTGTACTGTCTCCCTTCCTTCTATTGGCACCAAACTAAGACGTGATTACTCAAACTCATCACAGGGTTACTATTGCTCCATATTACCAACACTCAACCTCCTTAATATCCAATAGTACTTCATCCCTTCATACTCTTGGGGTATCCCACATATTGAGTTAGAACTTATACTTATGAAGTCCACTCTGTGGAACATCATTATCCTTTCCAGGGGTCAAGGGTCCTCATAGTTACTACCACCCTTGAAATGCACAAACTCATCCATAGACCATATTTCTCATACCCTCGAAATGGTCAAACTCTTTCTTTATAGAGTAACAACTCATAAAATCCAATTCAGTGCCAACAAAGCTAACTTTACTGATTCTCCAATGACTACAATCTATTGCATTTCCATTACATGCCTTAACTCGTCGCCTCAATATAAAGGAAAATGTTCTCACCACTACTACTATACTTCTCACAAACACAACTGATTATCACAAGTATCCTTCTCCTTGGGACAATCTCTGGCAAAGTGCTTTGCTTCATTACAATGAAAACATATTACTTCTGACAAGTCTCGAGGTTTCCATTTTAGGCAACTGCTGAAGTAGTGCCCTGACTCCTTGCACCTAAAATAGGTGATATGACTCAGGTCCTTCCTGGTATCCAATCTACTTCTCTACCTGGACTTTTCCATTCCAATCAGGGCTTCTATTTCCCATGTGTCATACTCTACTTCCTCTGTCGGGAATTCTACTAGGTCTCCATTCAGACAATTTTGGGAGATGTGTCCTTCTTCTCCACATGAATAGCATGACTTGGTGCATGGTTTAAACGGGCCTTCTTTAGGTATATAACAGGGGTTTGGTATTCTAAAGGTCAATAAATCTTCAAAGTTGCCAAACTCTTCAAGCCTTGTTCATGTCTCTGATGGCTTCTTCCGATCGTGCTTGTCCTTCTCAAGTTCTTTTGCTAGATCAACTCTATTGACACGAAGTTTCTCGTGGCGTCCTTTAATATTTCTGAAGTTGCATTCCAAAGTTCTGGGTTTCAAATTCCTTGTCATGACCATGGTCCTACCGTCCTTCAGTTCCTGACGAATCTCCGGTATCTCGAGATTTTGCTCCTCCAGCTTGGCTACTTTCAGCTTTTGGGTCCTGAGTTCTTCACGAAATTCTTCCTTGTCTAATACGGCTTCCTGGAGCTCCATCTTAAAATTCTTGATGTACTACTCCAGATCCTGGTGATACACCAGCTAAGGTTAAAACTTCATATTTTGCTGATAGGTGCTCCATTGGCCCTTTTGTCATCCAATCCTTCCGAAGAAATGCATGCTTAACTCAGCACGATGACAAATAGCATAAGCGGGCGATAACATCAATGGATAGCCGTGTCTATGCCCATGTCTCTGCCATGAGCTATCAGTCCATAGTTGATATCTCCTGCCCTAGTGTTTTCTTGACAAAACTTTGAGTTTTAATGCTCCATGTTCCGGTCTTTCTCCGACACACCTTGATCTCGGGTATTGACCGCTTCCATAGTCTGCCAGGTTCCATAAGGGTAGCCTTCCTAGGTCATGCAAATCTGGGAATTCTTCAGAGCCTTCAAATTCTCCTAGTCTTCGGAGTCTTCAACCGTTGTAATTTCCATTATTATAATGCACGATAAATCATCTTCATTCCGAAGTGGTCTTAGTTGTCCGATATCTTGTACTTCTTGGAGTGGTCTCATCAGTCGAATCTTCGTGGTCAAAAGGGGAAAAGGGGGTATGGTCTCACTAAAAGGAATATTTGAATAAGCTCAGAAGAGAAGAGAGGTAAAAGATCTTTTTTTGAAAATGAAGTTGTAGAGAAAATCTTTCCTATGGGCTTGCCAGTTTCTAGGGGTCATGTCCTACAGTCGACATGTGCTCTGATACCATCTTGTAGTGACCCGACCTCAGACGGTCAAGTCTCTGTGCTTAAGTGTCATCCCTGGATCGGTATGCTGACACACACAGTACTTGAGGATTTATAACAGAGGTAAATCACATGTATAAAGTAACGTAAATACTATTACCTCAATTCAAATAGCGGAAGTAACAACAAGGTTGTGGATTCCCATCAACACCAACGGCAAAGTTGAGTGTAGAAATCGTAACCCTAACGTATCACTTACTCGTCGTAAGGAAATCCTACAACATGAGACGTTGCAGCCAGAAAGGGTCAGTACATTGAATGTACTTGCAAATTCACACCATAGGATAATGATGAATAATAACTATCAATACATTCATATATGGCTGGTGGAGGCTCAATGGTTATAATGTTTTTGCGAAAAGCCAATTTTTCCCTACTGCAAAGGAATATATTTTATTTAACTACAAAGTTGGTTTGATAAATATTGAGAAGGTTCCTCCAACTCAATCCCAAAATAATAATCATTAACCCAATCAAATTAATTAAATAAAGTGTTGAGATCAACATGATAATTCAAGAACCACATACTCAAGATGTCCATAACCGGGGACACGGCTAACCATGATTAGTTTGTACACTCTGCAGAGGTTTCTGCACTTTTCCCCACAAGACTCGATCTCCTCCGTTGTATTTCTCGCTCTGCATGGTGTTTGAGAAACGGATGACCGAGACATAGTCTTTCAGAAGCATTAACCCCTTACTCTGGGTGGACCGTTACACCTACTTTCCCCTACATCTGCTAGCCCACCAGTGAAAGAGGTCACACAACATACTCAACTATGCCAGAGCCCATAATGGCTTGTGGCTGTACACGGAAGTTTCTAGCATGAATAATGTTATGATCCCTTTGAGCCTGGGTGGCATTCCATAGGGTGATCACACAGGTCCTCCGGGATCCCCTTGGGCAAGCACTGGGTTCTCCAGGTGCCCGGGAAAACCACTAGGTGCTCCAGGGTGCCCCTACCATTCCACCCAGATGTGTATTAAAGTAGCCACCTTAAGTTAACCATTAAACAATAACTCTCACATCTGTCATGAATTCTCTCAAAGCCAAACCACGTCTACGAGCATAGCATAGCAGTAAGCATAACGTAGTAACACCCTGGGTTTGAATGCAAGACATTAAGTTCCTACCTCATCAACTACTTCCCAATACCCACATGTTATCAAGTCCTAACCATGCAGTGTTCGAGGGTTGAAACTAATGCATAAAACCTGGGTATGAAAGGGATATGATCAAAGTGTGAACTTTCCTTGTACTGTTGATGAAGGTGATTCGCACTCATAACTCCTGATAGTTCTACTCGTCACACTCCGGTCAATCTATCGTAAGCAGGCAATTGTAACCACACATAAGCAATCACTCAAAATATCGAGAAGAACGAAGAAGACAAATCGGAAAACATCAAAACCAAGCAAATAACTATTGCAACATAAAACACTTTCTAACAGTACCAAAATTATGTATATTTCGCATTATCAGAAAGTTTAGGTCAAGAGCTTCGATCTGCAAAAAGAATCAACTACATCGGAGTTATAAAACTCAAGTTACGATAAAACGAAGTTCAAATACAAATCTGTTTGAATTCAAATTTTTAAACTTCCAAAAACATCTTTAAGTTGTTTTACTGGATAGAGGGGATCGTAACGAAGAAGTGGGCGCTGGTTTAGTCTAATTCCGAATAACGAGGAAAAAGTAGTGATCGGTTGAAGTACAGGGACTAATCTATAAATATAATATTCATGGATAGGTCCCTGACCGAAATTAAAAAGAAAAAGACTAAACAATGAACGTTCGCTACCGAATTCTAACAAACGAAAATGTTCGCCGATACTATCTAAACAGGGAACGTTCGCTATTTAAACGGTCTAATAATAAAAAACCAATCTATATGAATAAACCGAGAAGACCAAAAAAACGGGGTTGGTTCGGTTTTTATACCGGTTTGGCAAAGGCGGCGATGCAGGGTCAACGGCGGCGAGGCGGGGCAAGTTCAGTAAGGGAGTTTTATTAAGTGCATTTAGTACTATCATGCCATGATCTTGTGTAATGTAATATGTTCCTGTAGCATATAGTTTGCTATGCATAAACTTTGCTACATGATGATGTTTCTGTCTTGATGCATGAATTTCTGCCAAGTCTGATAAGCTGTTAACTTTTGCATTTTTGCCATGCTGTTTTCGACATGTTCTAGGGGTTTCTAGCAGTATCTTAGTGTTCAGCTTCACCTGTACTTCACTTCCATGTATTGTGTTTTCATGTTTGGGTGTTGTAGGATATTTTAACCTTGCATCTAAGTGGTCATGTTGCTTTTTAAGCAGTTTGCATCATATCTTGTTTTGCTTGTCATTTGCAAACCGTGCATCCGTTTCCGGTGATCTTCATATCAATTTCATTCGAAATCTCCCAACCTATCTAATGGCATGCTTGGTTTGCCAAGTTGATGCCATGATCATCCTTTTCCTTCCAGAGTACCCATATGCATTGCACATCATATCTTGCATTACATGCCATGTCTTGCATCATGTTGCTTATGCATTGCACCGTGATTCATTGTTGTTCCGTTGCTTGTGTTTTTGCTTTGGGTAGATCCGGGAGACGATTTCGTGAATGAGGATCCTACTGAGTACATTTACAAGGAGCAAGCTTTCGACAACCCTGAGAACTTTGCAGGCAAGATGATCATTACCCCCGATATCACTTCTATCTTTGCTTGCTAGTTTTTCATTCTATCGCTATGTCACGCTACCTACCACTTGTCTATCATGCCTCCCATATTGCCATGTCAATCCTCTAACCCACCTTCCTAGCAAACCGTTGTTTGGCCATGTTACCGCTTTTGCTCAGCCCTCTAATAGTGTTGCTAGTTGTAGGTGCCTTGCAGGTTGTTCCATATTGGAACATGGATATGTTGGGACATCACAATATCTCTTATTTAATTAATGCATCTATATACTTGGCAAAGGGTGGAAGGCTTGGCCTTTTGCTCAGTGTTTTGTTCCACTCTTGCCGCCCTAGTTTCTGTCATACCGGTGTTATGTTCCTTGATTTTTGTGTCCCTAACACGGTGAGGGTTTATGGGCCCCTCTTGATAGTTCGCCTTGAATAAAACTCCTCCAGCAAGGCCCAACCTTGGTTTTACCATTTTCCTAATAACAACTTAAAACTTGCATAGGGACTTTCCGAACCCCTTGGACATAATCAACCCCCCCCCCCCCCCCCCCCGCGGACCAGTGCTCCTCATGAGTGTTGGTCCAAACTGGTAGTAGCCGGGGCCACCAACGGGTGTGCGATAACCCACAAGTATGGGGGATCAATTGTAGCCTCTTTCGATAAGTAAGAGTGTCGAGCCCAACGAGGAGCTAAAGGTAGAACAAATATTCCCTCAAGTTCTATCGACCATCGATACAACTCTACGCACGCTTGACGTTCGCTTTACCTAAAACAAGTATGAAACTGGAAGTACTTTGTAGGTGTTTTTGGATAGGTTTGCAAGAATATAAAGTGCACGTAAATAAAAAGTAGGGGCTGTTTAGGTAAAGAAGCAATATATTTAGTATAGCTAGTGTGGAGAAGTGGTGGTAGGACTTGCGAAATTGTCCCTAAGCAATTGACTACTTTACTAGACCGATAGCAAGTTTTATGTGGGAGAGGCCACTGCTAGCATGTCATCCCTGACTTGGAATTCTATGCACTTATGATTGGAACTATTAGCAAGCATCCGCAACTACTAACGTTCATTAAGGTAAAACCCAACCATAGCATTAAGATATAGTGGTCCCCCTTCAATCCTGTCTGCATCAATTTCTATGCTAGGTTGAAGTTTCTGTCACTCTTGCCCTCCAATACATAGTCCTATCAACATACAACTAACCCTATGGTGTGATCCACGCGCGCGCTCATATGATGGGCACCAAAGGACAGCAACATAACCAGAAAATTAAATCAATCATAGCAATTCATCAACCACCGATAGGACAACAAAAATCTACTCAGACATCATAGGATGGCAACACATCATTGGATGATAATAATATGAAGCATAAAGCACCATGTTCAAGTAGAGGGTACAACGGGTTGCGGGAGAGTGGACCATTGTAGATAGAAGGGGGAAGGTGATGGAGATGTTGGTAGAGATGGCGTAGGTGTTGGGGAAGATCGTGGTGATGATGATGGCCCCGGTGGCGTTCCGGAGCCACCGGGAGAGAGGGGGAGAGATCTCCCCTTCTTCTTATTCTTCCTTGACCTTCTCCCTAGATGGGAGAAGGGTTTCCCCTATGGTCCATGGCCTCCATGGCATGGGAGGTGCGAGAGCCCCTTCGAGATTGGATCTGTCTCTCTGTCTCTCTCTATTTCTGCGTTCTGGGATTCTGCCCTTTCACCGTTTCTTATATATCCGGAGATCCGTAACTCCGATTGGATTGAAACCTTCGCCCTGATTTTTTCCCGAAAATTAGCTTTCTTGCGGGCGAAGAAGAGCAGTAACCGCCTTACGGGGGGGCATGAGGGTCAGGGGCGCGCCCAGGGGGGCAGGCGCGCCCCCTGCCTCGTGGCTCCCTCGGTCACTGTCTCGCGTTGATTTTCTTCCCATATCTCACAAATATTCCAAAAATATTCTTCGTCCGTTTTTATTCCGTTTGGACTCCGTTTGATATGGATTTTCTATGAACCAAAAAACATGCAACAAACAGGAACTGGCACTGGTAACTGGATCAATATGTTAGTCCCAAAAATAGTATAAAAAGTTGCCAAAAGTATATGAAAGTTGTAGAATATTGGCATGGAACAATCAAAAATTATAGATACCACGGAGACGTGTCATCATCCCCAAGCTTAATTCCTGCTCGTCCTCGAGTAGCTAAATGATAAAAAAGATAATTTTTGATGTGGAATGCTACCTAGCATAATCTTGACCATGTAATCTAATCATGGCATGAATATTAAGACACTAGTGATTCAAAGCAATAGTCTATCATTTGACATTAAGACAATAATACTTCAAGCATACTAACCAAGCAATTATGTCTTATCAAAATAACATAGCCAAAGAAAGGTCATCCCTACAAAATCATATAGTCTGGCTATGCTCCATTTTCACCACACAAAGCATTAAAATCATGCACAACCCATCTGACAAGCCGAGCAATTGGTTCATACTTTTAACGCGCTTCAGCCTTTTCAACCCTCACGCAATACGTGAGCGCAAGCCATGGACATAGCACTATGGGTGGAATAGAATATGATGATGGAGGTTTGTGTGAAGAAGACAAAAAGGAGAAAGTCTCACATCGACGCGGCTAATCAACGGGCTATGGAGATGCCCATCAATTGATGTCAATGTGAGTAGTAGGGATTGCCATGCAACGGATGCACTAAGAGCTATAAGTGTATGAAAGCTCAAACTGAAACTAAGTGTGTGTGCATCCAACTTGCTTGCTCATGAAGACCTCGGGCATTTGAGGAAGCCCATCATCGGAATATACAAGCCAAGTTCTATAATGAAAATTCCCACTAGTATATGAAAGTAATAACTCAAGAGACTATCTATATGAAGAACATGGTGCTACTCTGAAGCACAAGTATGGTAAAAGGATAGTAGCATTTCCCCTTCTCTCTTTTCTCTCTCTCTCTTTTTGGGCCTTCTCTTTTTTGGCCTTTCTCTTTTTTTTATTTTTTTTGTCCGGAGTCTCATCCCGACTTGTGGGGGAATCATAGTCTCCATCATCCTTTCCTCACTGGTACAATGCTCTAATAATGATGATCATCACACTTTTATTTACTTACAACTCAATATTACAACTCGATATCTAGAACAAAGATATGACTCTATATGAATGCCTCCGGCTGTGTACCGAGATGTGCAATGATCTAGCGTAGCAATGACATCAAAAAACGGACAAGCCATGAAAACATCATGCTAGCTATCTTACGATCATGCAAAGCAATATGACAATAAATGCTCAAGTCATGTATATGCTGATGATAGAAGTTTCCTGGCAATATATCTTGAAATGGCTATGGAAATGCCCTGATAGCTAGGTATGGTGGCTGTTTTGAGGAAGATATAAGGAGGTTTATGTGTGATAGAGCGTATCGTATCATGGGATTTGGATGCACCGGCGAAGTTTGCACCAACTCTCGAGGTGAGAAAGGGCAATGCACGGTACCAAAGAGGCTAGCAATGATGGAAGGGTGAGAGTGCGTATAATCCATGGACTCACATTAGTCATAAAGAACTCATATACTTATTACAAAAAATTTATTAGCCCTCGAAGCAAAGTACTACTACGCATGCCCCTAGGGGGATATATTGGTAGGAAAATACCATCGCTCGTCCCCGACCGGCAGTCATAAGGAAGAAAATCAATAAATACATCATGCTCCAACTTCGTTACATAACGGTTCACCATACGTGCATGTTACGGGACTTGTAAACCTCAACACAAGTATTTCTCAATTTCACAATTACTCAACTAGCACGACTCTAATATCACCACCTTTATATCGCAAAACTATTGCAAGGAATCAAACATATCATATTCAGTGATCTACAAGTTTTATGTAGGATTTTATGACTAACCATGTGAATGACCAATTCCTGTCAACTCTCTAAATAGATATAAGTGAAGCAAGAGAGTTTAATTCTTTCTACAAAAGATATGCCCACGCTCTAACAAATATAAGTGAAGCAAAAGAGCATTCTACGAATGGCGGTTTTCTATGTGAAGAGAAACAGGCAATCCAAACTTCAAATGATATAAGCGAAGCACATGAAGCATTCTATAAAGCCATACTCAAAAGATATAAGTGAAGTGCAAAAAGCATTCTATAAATCAACCAAGTACTATCTCATACCAGCATGGTGCATAAAAGAAAAATGAAAACTAAATGCAAAAGACGCTCCAAGATTGCACATATCGCATGAACGAAACGAATCCGAAAACATACCGATACTTGTTGAAGAAAAATGGGATGCCTTCCGGGGTATCCCCAAGCTTAGACGCTTGAGTCTCCTTGGATATTTACTAGGGGTGCCTCGGGAATCCCCAAGCTTGATCTCTTGCCTCTCTTCCTTCTTCTCACATCGAGACCTCCTCGGTCTTCGAACACTTCATCCACACAAAACTCAACAGAAAACTCGGTAAGATCCGTTAGTATAATAAAGCAAATCACTACTCTAAGTACTGATGCAAACCAATTCATATTTTGTTTTTTCATTGTAGCTAATGTAATATAACTTTTCCATGGCTTAATCCACTGATATAAATCGATAGTTTTATCAAAACAAGCAAACTATGCATCAAAAATAGAATCTGTCTAAAACAGGACAGTCTGTAGTAATCTAATCATTCACCATACCTCTGTTACTCCAAAAATTCTAAAAACATTAGGAAAAATAAACAATTAGTAGATAAATACAGTGAAAAAAGTTTCAGAACAGTTTAATGTTCCTGTAAAAAAATGTAAAATTGCGCACTACAGCCAAAGTTTCTGTCCTGCACCGTACAAACCAACAAGTAATCTAAAACATCCTAAAGGAAAACCTTGGCACATTAATTTTATTTTTAAACTTTAAAAAAGCACACAACAAAAATAAATGACTCTCTATGTAACTTCCTCGATGCGGCTATATCCCCCACGTGGCGAAGCACGACTTAGAGGCATAACCGCATTGAAAGCAATGTCGCAAGTGAGGTAATCTTCACAACAACCCATGTAAATAAATAAAGGGGAAAGGTACATAGTTGGCTTACACTCGCCACGTCACACAAATAACATAAATAACATTACATTCATCCAATTACACTCAAGGCCCGACTATGAAACCAAAATGAAGAACAACCCCCAAATGCAACAAAGTCCCCGGTCGCCCCAACTGGGCACCACTACTGATCATCTGGGAAAGACACGTAGTAACGACGAGAGTCTTCATCGAACTCCCACGTGAGTTCGGTCATATCATCTGGAGCAGTATCATCGGTCCCTGCATCTGGTTTTGGAAGGAATCAGTCAGTCACGGGGACTCAGCAATCTCGCACCCTCGCAATCAATACTATTTAAGCTTATAGGTAAGGTAAAGGTATGATGTGGAGCTGCAGCAAGCGACTAGCATATATGGTGGCTAACATACGCAAATGAGAGCGAGAAGAGAAGGAAAAGGCACGGTCGAACAACTATGATCAAGAAGTGATCCTAGAACAACCTACGTCAAGCATTACTCCAACACCGTGTTCACTTCCCGGACTCCGCCGAGAAGAGACCATCACGGTTACACACACGGTTGATGCATTTTAATTAAGTTAAGTTTCAGGTTTTCTACAACCGTACATTAACAAATTCCCATCTGCCCATAACTGTGGGCACAGCTTTCGAAATTTCAAATCCCTGCAGGGGAGTCCCAACTTAGCCCATCACAAGCTCTCACGGTCAACGAAGGATATTCCTTCTCCCAAGACAATCCGATCAGACTCGGCATCCCGGTTACAAGACATCCTCGACAATGGTAAAACAAGTCCAGCAACACTGCCCGAATGTGCCGACAAATCCCGATAGGAGCTGCACATATCTCATTCTCAGGGCACACTCAGATTGTCCAAACTTCCAGTAGGCCAGCCCAGAGTTGCCCCTGGTGGCCACCGGCGGCTGACAAGGTGGACCAACACTCAGAGGAGCACTGGCCCGGGGGTTTACTAAAGATGACCCTTGGGCTCCGGAAACCCGAGGGAAAAAGAGGCTAGGTGGCAAATGGTAAAACCAAGGCTGGGCATTGCTGGAGGAGTTTTATTCAAGGCGAACTGTCAAGGGGTTCCCATTATAACCCAACCATGTAAGGAACACAAAATCTAGGAACATAACACCGATATGACGGAAACTAGGGCTGCAAGAGTGGAACAAAACACTAGGCATAAGGCCGAGCTTTCCACCCTTTACCAAGTATATAGGTGCATTAAGATAAACAAGATAATATGGTGATATCCCAACAATAAACAAGTTCCAACAAGGAACGATCTCCAATCTTCACCTGCAACTAGCAATGCTATAAGAGGGGCTGAGCAAAGCGGTAACATAGCCAAACAACGGTTTGCTAGGACATGGTGGGTTAGAGGTTTGACATGGCAATATGGGAGGCATGATAAGCAAGTGGTAGGTGTCGTAGCATAGGCATAGCAAAATAGCGAGCATCTAGCAAGCAAAGATAGAAGTGATTTCGAGGATATGGTCATCTTGCCTGCAAAGTTCTCAGAGTTGCCTTGATCCTCGAAAGCATACTCAACGGGCTCCTCGATCACGTACTCGTCTCCCGGCTCTACCCAAACAAGAACAACAAGCAAAAGGGAACACAATCAACCACGTGCAATGCTCAAGCAACATGATGCAAACATGGTATGATATGCGGGATGCGATATGTGATGCATATGCATGATTTGGAAAGGAATGATAGAACCTGGCCTCAACTTGGAAATCCAAGAGTCCCACTGGAAAGGGGAGGTGATTTCGGTCGAAATCGATATAAAGATCACCGGAATCGGATGCACGGTTTGGAAATGACAAGCAAAACAAATATGGCACTGGTCTATGATAAACAGCAAGTAGCCTTCTAAATGCATCAAGATAAATAAGCTACTGCACTCAAACATGACAAAAAAATACATGGCAGGGATCCACTCATAATGCTTGACAAAATATGAACACTGGGCTACGGCTAATTCACTCATTAACAGGTTCAAACAAGCATGGCAAAAGTGCAAATGATAACAGGTTTCAGACTTAGTGAAATTAACAGCAAGTCAGGAATTTATCATCAGGAAGCAATGTTTAGAGCACGATAACTATATGCTACAGGAACATATCATGGCAAAGCAAGGCATGGTATGAAGGTACTCTAAGCATATAACAAAAGTCCCTTAGTGACCATAAGCCAAAAGGGATCAGAAAATACAATTGTAAGCATGTGAACATAGCAAAAACATAAACAGATTCAGACTTGGCATGTTTACAAACTAGAGCATGGCAAAACATATAACGAGTAGGCATGTTTACGAGCTCGATGCACTCACTACGAGGCATTGCATGACAAGATAAGCATACACCCAGCAAAAAGACATGGCATAGAAGCTAGACATGGCAAGAACAACAACATAGCATGGACGGATCAACAACAACAAGCTCGGCAAAATTGCAACACATGTTAACAATCTGCCAGGAACATTTTATAGCAAAAGTAGAGCTCGATTGACTAAAGCTAGGGTGCTCCATAATTGCAAACAAAGACACGGATGGATAGAGCACAACATTATCTACAAAACATCCTTACCGATCATGCTCAAAAGAGGCACGGATCACTAGGAAACAACATGAACATATTGCATAAAAATAATGACAGGGCAAGGACAGTGAAATTCTAAGTCCCTGAAATCAGCATCATTGAGTAAGCTACTTTGCATGCTTGTGATAGTCACCACAAAGATCACAAAAATACATGGCATATACCCCTATAAAGATAACATGGCATTCTTCAAAACTCATGTAGATCTCAGGATCATATCATGCACACATTAATCATGGCAAAAATGACAAAAGTGCATTTGCTGAAACAGATCTGAAACTATCATCACATAGCCCTCTTCCAACAGCATTTCGGGCATCAAGATGAGCTCAAATGAAAATGATGTAATGAGATGAAATGATGTACTCGTCGAGACGAACATTTTGATATGCTACACGCACGAATCGGAGCCACGATGAGGGAGTTATGATGCGTCAAAGTATGCAAAAAGTTAGTGTTAGGGACGAAAAAGTCAACCCAACGAGTCCAGATCTGGATATGGCACGGGTACAGTAGCGGTGCGGCGTCCGAGGTTCGCCAGAGACGGGGATGACGCCGGAGCTGGACGGAGAGGTGGCGGAGGCCGAAGCTCGCCAGAATCGATGGCGGCGCCAGGCGGCGATGGTCAGCGGCGGGATCGGTGCTGTTCGAGGCGGCGGGGTCAGAGGAGAGCGGTGGTCGGTGGCGAAGTGGCGGTCACCGGCGCGGTGGCGCGTGGACGCCGGCGGAGGTAGGTGGCGGGGCGCAGGGCCTGGTCGGGCGCCGGGGAGGGCCGGCCGCGGGCTTCCGCGGGCCGCCGCGGCGGTGGGCACCGGGATGCCACCTGGCGGCGTGTGGCTAGCTGGACGCGGCGGGCGGACGCGTCCGATCCGCTCCGGACATGTCCGGCACGCGGGAGGACGATGGACTAGGGTTAGGGGTAGGAGAAGACCCGGAATTTCGGGGAGGAGATCTATATAGAGAGGTAGGAGGAGCTAGGAAGCTCCAAATGAGGTGCCGTTTGCGGCCACGCGATCGTGATCGAACGCTCTAGATGATGGAGGAGGTTTAGGTGGGTTTTCGGCCACTTTGGAAGGGTGTTGGGCTGCAACACACACGAGGCCTTTTCGGTCCCTCGATTAACCGTTGGAGTATCAAACGAAGTCCAAATGGTACGAAACTTGACAGGCGATCTACCGGTAGTAAACCAAGGCCGCATGACAAGTCTCGGTCCAATCCGAAAACGTTTAACACCCGCACACGAAAAGAGGTAGAAAGGGACACCAGAGGACATAAGAGCGCCGGAATGCAAAACGGACAACGGGGAAAATGCTCGGATGCATGAGACGAACACGTATGCAAATGAAATGCACATGATGACATGATATGACAAGCATGACACGCAAGAAATGACAAGGCAACAACAGTGAATAACTGGAGGAGACCTGGCACATCGGTCTCGGGGCGTTACACTCTAAAACTTCCAGGTTGTCTCCCTGGCAGCGCTTTCTTTAAAGCCATTAAGCTAGGCATATAGTGCTCAACTAATGGATCCACCCGGATCCCAAGGTATATCAAAGCCAATTTGAATTAGCAATGATTTGGCATTTAGTAGTGAGCACAAAGCAACATATATCAAGTAATGACGAAGTCTAACTCTCTTCCTATGCATCAGCATGCCATAAAAGAACAATTCATGCACACAAAGTAAAGGCCAATGCATAGTATAAACAGTTTCTTGCAATTTTTTTGTGGTGGAAACATAAAGAGGCGGAGATGTAGTTCCTCTATCATAATAATTGCAAGTAGGAGCAGCAAGCACATGCATATTATATCTATCAAAATCATCATGTCTAATAGTAAAACGCAACCCATCAATATAATCCTTAATAAGGGTAAACTTCTCCGATATAGTGTAGTTGGGAGAATTCAAAAAGATAATAGGACTATCATGCGTGGGTGCAATAGCAACAATTTCATGTTTAACATAAGGAACTATAGCAAGTTCATCTCCATAAGTATAATTAATATTGGCATCTTGGCCACAAGCATAGCAAGCATCATCAAAAAGGGATATTTCAAGAGAATCAACGGGATCATAACAGTCATCATAGCAATCATCCTTCGGTAAGCACGAAGGGAATTTAAACAATGTATGAGTTGAAGAGTTACTCTCATTAGAAGGTGGGCACGGGTGATCAATCCACTCTTCCTCCTTTTGTTCTTCGCTCTCCTCATCTTTTTCATCCAATGAGCTCACAGTTTCATCAATTTCTTCTTCCATAGACTCCTGCAAAATATTAGTCTCTTCTTGGACAGCGGAGACTCTCTCAATAAAATCATCAATATCGGAATTGAATTCATAACTCTCATAGCAATATTTAAGGATAGCTAAATTTTTAGGTCTATAAACTGAATCATCAAATTTTCACACTCTTTAAACAAAGATTCAATTTCATAAGCACCCATAAAAGCAACAAATTCTTCTATTTGTTCCACATCATAGTAATCATATATACCATTAGCATAAGAAGCCAAGGTTTTATCATCATTAAATATGCATGAAAAGGGAAGGTGTGGATCCTTCATCCTAGAGCAACAAGTATAATCATATCTCAAGCATAGTTCCCGAGCATACCAATGCAATATATGAATTTGATCCCATAATAGTTTCCGTTTTTGAGTCAAGCGATAATCCCTAAAGTATTCACGTTGATCCAACGTGTCTCCCATAACATAATTGAACGGGGTTTTCTCAGGATTATCAAAGTATTACATAATATTTTTCACATAACCAGCATCGAGGGTTTTAGGAGGTTCCCCATCTCCATGAGTAGCAGGTAAATCTTATTTTTTTTGATATTTCGTGTTCCATATCCATAAATAAATATAGAGAACAACTAAGAACAGCAAATAAAAATTACTTAGTGATAAAGAAAACAAGCACACACGAGAATATTCACCCCACGCTATTGCTCCCCGGCGACGGCGCCAGAAAAAGGTCTTGATAACCCACAAGTATAGGGGGTCAATTGTAGCCTCTTTTGATAAGTAAGAGTGTCGAACCCAATGAGGAGCTAAAGGTAGAACAAATATTCCCTCAAGTTCTATCGACCACCGATACAACTCTACGCACGCTTGACGTTCGCTTTACCTAAAACAAGTATGAAACTAGAAGTACTTTGTAGGTGTTTTTGGATAGGTTTGCAAGAATATGAAGTGCACGTAAATAAAAAGTAGGGGCTGTTTAGGTAAAGAAGCAATAAAGTTAGTATAACGAGTGTGGAGAAGTGGTGGTAGGAGTTGCGAAATTTTCCCTAAGCAATTGACTACTTTACTAGACCGATAGCAAGTTTTATGTGGGAGAGGCCACTGCTAGCATGTCATCCCTGACTTGGAATTCTATGCACTTATGATTGGAACTATTAGCAAGCATCCGCAACTACTAACATTCATTAAGGTAAAACCCAACCACAGCATTAAGATATATTGGTCCCCCTTCGATCCCGTATGCATCAATTTCTATGCTAGGTTGAAGTTTCTGTCACTCTTGCCCTCCAATACATAGTCCTATAAACATACAACTAACCCTATGGTGTGATCCACGTGCGCGCTCATATGGTGGGCACCAAAGGACAGAAACATAACCACAAGCAAATTAAATCAATCATAGCAATTCATCAACCACCGATAGGACAACGAAAATCTACTCAGACATCATAGGATGGCAACACATCATTGGATAATAATATGAAGCATAAAGCACCATGTTCAAGTAGAGGGTACAGCGGGTTGCAGAAGAGTGGACCACTCTAGATAGAGGGGGAGGAAATGGAGATGTTGGTAGAGATGGCGTAGGTGTTGGTGAAGATCGCGGTGATGATGATGGCCCCGGCGGCATTCCGGTGCCACCGGGAGAGTCGGGGAGAGAGCCCCCCTTCTTCTTCTTCTTCCTTGACCTTCTCCCTATATGGGAGAAGGGTTTCTCCTCTGGTCCATGGCCTCCATGGCATGGGAGGGGCGAGAGCCCCTCCAAGATTGGATCTGTCTCTCTGTCTCTCTCTGTTTCTGCATTCTAGGATTCTGCCCTTTCACCATTTCTTATATATCCGGAGATCTGTAACTCCGATTGGACTGAAACCTTCGCCCTGATTTTTTCCGAAAATTAGCTTTCTTGCGGCCGAAGAAGAGCAGTAACCTCCTTACGGGGGCCCACGAGGGTCAGGGGCGCGCCCCCTGCCTCGTGGCTTCCTCGGGCACCGTCTCGCGTTGATTTTCTTCCCATACCTCACAGATATTCCAAAAATATTCTCTGTCCGTTTTTATTCTATTTGGACTCCATTTGATATGGATTTTCTACGAAACAAAAAACATGCAACAAATAGGAACTAGCACTGGGCACTGGATCAATATGTTAGTCCCAAAAATAGTATAAAAAGTTGCCAAAAGTATATGAAATTTGTAGAATATTGGCATGGAACAATCAAAAATTATAGATAGGACGGAGACGTATTAGTGTGCCAGCCGGAAACTTAGCCAATCCAATCGTGGGCTGAGACGAGATACGCGCGGCTCCTATCGGGGTGTCAGCACGTCGGGAGGTCTTGCTGAACTAGTTTTACCATTGTCAAAATATCTTGTGCACCGGGATTCCGATTCTGATCGGAGGGTCCCGCAATGGAGGATTGTCTCTGCGGATCGTGAGCTTGTCATGGGCTAAGTTGGTACACCCCTGCAGGGTTTAAACTTTTGATAGCCGTGCCTGCGGTTATGTGGCAGATGGGAATTTGTTAATATCCGGTTGTAGAGAACTTGACACTTGACTTAATTAAAAGATACCAACCGCGTGTGTAACTGTGATGGTCTCTTTTCAATGAGGTTCGGGAAGAGAACACAGTGGGGTTATGTTTAAACGTAAGTAGTTCAGTATCACTTCTTGATCACTTCTAATTTACGACCGTTGCGTAGTTTCTCATCTTACTCTTGTACTCGTATGTTAGCCACCATATTTGCTTAGCGCTTGCTGCAGCTCCACCTCATAACCTCATCCTACCTATAAGCTTAAATAGTCTTGATCTCGTGGGTTTTGAGATTGGTGAGTCCTCGTGACTCACAGATACTACCAAAACAGTTGCATGTGCCGATGATACCGAGGCAGGTGATGCAACCGAACTCAAGTGCAAGTTCGAAGAGGACCTTGGTCGTTACTATGTTTCGTTTCTGGGTGACCAGTAGTGGTGCCCAGTTGGGACGATCGGGATTTAGCATTTGTGGTTGTCTTCATTTATTTGGATTCGTCCGTAGTCGGACTATGTGTGTACTCTGAATGATGTATGATTTATTTGAGCATTGTGTGACGTGGCGATTGTAAGCCAACTATTTATTTATCCTTGTTCTTGTACATGGGATTGTTTGAAGATGACCCTTCTTGCGACAATACCCAAAATGCGGTTATGCCTCTAGGCCATGCCTCAACACGTGGGATATATAGCCGCATCTTGGGCGTTATAGTTGTGATGTGATGTGGTCAAGACGTGATATGATATATGTTGATGTATGAGATGATCATGTTTTGTAATAATTGCATGACTTGCATGACGATGAGTACGACAACAGGCATGAGCCTTAGGGTTGTCTTTAATTTATTGTATGGCCCACGTGTCAATCACTAAAGCGCCATGTAATTGCTTTACTTTATTGCTATGCGTTAGCAATAGTTGTAGAAGCAATAGTTGGCGAGACGACCCCGACGCAACGATGGAGATCAAGGTGTCATGCCGGTGACGATGGAGATCATGCCATTGCTTTGGAGATGGAGATCAAAAGCACAAGATGATGATGGCCATATCATGTCACATATTTTGATTGCATGTGATGTTTATCCTTTATGCATCTTATTTTGCTTAGAACGACGATAGGATTATAAGATGATCCCTTAACTTAATTTCAAGATAAAAGTGTTCTCCCCAAGTATGCACCGTTTCTAAAGTTCATTGTTTCGAAACACCTCATGATGATCGGGTGTGATAGACTCTACCTTCACATACAACTGGTGTAAGCCAGTTTTGCACATGTAGAATACTTGGGTTAAACTTGACGAGCCTAGCATGTACAGACATGGTCTCGAAACACTAGAGACCGAAAGGTCGAACATGAGTCATATAGTAGATATGATTAACATGGAAATGTTCACCATTGAAGACTACCCTATCTCACATGATGATAGGACATGGGTTGGTTGATTTGGATCATGTATCACTTAGACAACTTGAGGGATGTTGATTTAAGTGGGATTTCATTAGTAATTTGATTATTTGAACTAAAATTTATCATGAAATTAGTCCTGATAGTTTTTGCAAATCTATGTTGTAGATAAATGGCTCGGGCTACCATTCCCTTGAATTTTAATGCGTTCCTAGAGAAAGCTAAGTTGAAAGATGATGGTAGCAACTACATGGACCGGGTTCGTAACTTGAGGATTATCCTCATTGCTGCACAAAAGAATTATTTCCTTGATGCACTGCTAGGTGACAGACCTGCTGCAGGAGCTGATGCAGATGTTATGAACGTCTGGCAGGCTCGATGTGATGACTACTCGATAGTTTACTATGCCATGCTTTACAGCTTGGAACCATGACTTCAAAAGCGTTTTGAACGCCACGAAGCATATGCGATGTTCCAAGAGTTGAAATTGATATTTCAAGCTAATTCCCGGGATGAGAGATATGAAGTCTCCAACAAGTTCTTTAGCTATAAGATGGAGGAGAACAGTTATGTTAGTGAACACATACTCAAAATGTCTGGGTACCACAACCACTTGACTCGGCTGGGAATTGATCTTCCAGTTGAGAGTGTTATTGACAGAGTTCTTCAGTCACTGACACCAAGCTATAAAGGCTTCGTGATGAACTATAATATGCAAGAGATCACGAAAACGATTTCCAAGCCCTTCGTGATGCTGAAATCGGCGGAGGTAGAAATCAAGAAAGAGCATCAAGTGTTGATGGTTAACAAGACCACCGGTTTTATGAAAAAAGGCAAGGGAAAGAAAGGTAACTTCAAGAAGACTGGCAAGAAAGTTTCTGCTCCCATAAAGAAGCCCAAAGCTGGACCCAAGCCTGAAACTGAGTGCTTCTATTGGAAAGGAAATGGTCACTAGAACTGGAACAGCCCCAAGTACTTGGCAGATAAGAAGGATGGCAAAGTGAACAAAGGTATATTTGATATACATCTTATTGATGTGTTCCTTACTAATGCTTGTAGTAGCGCCTGGGTATTTGATACTGGTCCGGTTGCTCATATTTGTAACTCAAAATAGGAGTTGCGAAAAAAACAAAGATTGGCTAAGGACGAGGTGACGATGCTCGTCGGGAATGGTTCCAAGAAGAATTGATGTGATCGCCGTTGGCACGCTACCTCTACATCTACCTTCGGGATTAGTTTTAGACCTCAATAATAGTAATTTGGTGTGCCAGTGTTGAGTATGAACATTATATCTGGATCTTGTTTATTGCGAGACGGTTATTCATTTAAGTCAGAGAATAATGGTTGTTCTTTTTGTATGAGTAACATCTTTTCTGGTCATGCACCTTTAGTGAATGGTCTGTTCTTGTTGAATCTCGATTGTAGTGATACACATATTCATAATATTGATGCCAAAAGATGCAAAGTTGTTAATGATAGTGCAACATACTTGTGGCACTGCCTTCAGGTCATATTGGTGTAAAGCGCATGAAGAAAATCCATGCGGATGGACTTTTGGAATCACTTGATACTTGCGAACCATGCCTCATGGGTAAGATGACTAAAACTCCGATCTCCGGAACAATGGAGCAAGCTAATGACTTATTGGAAATTATACATACCGGTGTATGTGGTCCGATGAGTGTTGAAGCATGTGGCAGGTATCGTTATTTTCTAAACCTTCACAGATGATTTGAGTGGGTATGGGTATATATACTTGATGAAACACAAGTCTGAAACATTTGAAAAGTTCAAAGAATTTCAGAGTGAAGTCGAGAATCATCGTAACAAGAAAAACAAGTTTCTACGATCTGATCGCGGAGGTGAATATTTGAGTTACGAGTTTGGCCTTCATTTAAGACAATGTGGAATTGTTTCACAACTCACGCCACCTGGAACAGCACAGCATAATGGTGTGTCCAAACGTCGTAACCATACTTTATTAGATATGGTGCATTCTATGATGTCTCCTACCGATTTGCCACTATTGTTTTGGGGTTATGCATTAGAGACAACCGCATTCATGTTAAATAGGGCACTGTCTAAATCCGTTGAGATGACACCGTATGAACTATGGTTTGGCAAGAAACCTAAGCGGTCGTTTCTTAAAGTTTGGGGATGCGATGCTTATGTTAAAAGGCTTCAGCCTGATAAACTCGAACCCAAAGCGGAGAAGTGCGTCTTCATAGGATACCCTAAAGAAATCATTTGGTATACCTTCTATCATGGATCCGAAGGCAAGATCTTTGTTGCTAAGAATGGTCATTTCTAGAGAAGAAGTTTCTCTCGAAAGAAGTGAGTGGGAGGAAAGTAGAACTTGATAAGGTAGTTGTACCTTCTCTCGAACTAGAAAGTAGCACATCAGAGAAAACCGTTCACGTGATGCCTACACCAGCCAGAGAGGAAGCATATGATGATCATGATCAAGTTACTACTGAACCTCGTAGGTCAACCAGAACACGTACCACACCAGAGTGGTACGGTAATCCTATCTTGGAAGTCATGTTGTTAGACAACGGTGAACCTACAAACTATGAAGAAGCTATGATGAGCCCAGATTCCGACAAATGGCTTGAGGCCATGAAATCTGAGATAGGATCCATGTATGAGAACAAAGTGTGGATTTTGGTGGACTTGCCCGATGATCAAGAAGACATTGAGAATAAATGGATCTTCAAGAGGAAGACAGACGCTGATGGTAATATCACTGTCTACAAAGCTTGACTTGTCGCAAATGGTTTTTGGCAAGTTCAAGGGGTTGACTACGATGAGACTTTCTCACCCGTAGCGATGCTTAAGTCTATCAGAATCATGTTAGCAATTGCCGCATTTTATGATTATGAAATCTGGCAAATGGATGTCAAAACTGCATTCCTTAGCGGGTTTCTTAAAGAAGAGTTGTATATGACAACCAGAAGGTTTTTTCAATCCTAATGGTGCTAACAAAGTGTGCAAGCTCCAGCGATCCATCAATGGACTGGTGCAAGCAACTCGGAGTTGGAATATATGCTTCGATGAGTTGATCAAAGCATTTGGTTTTATACAGACTTATGGTGAAGCATGTATTTACAAGAAAGTGAGTGGGAGCTCTGTAGCATTTCTGATATTATATGTGGATAACATATTATTGGTGATTGGAAATGATATAGAATTTCTGGATAGCATAAAAGGATATTTGAATAAGAATTTTTCAATGAAAGACCTCGGTGAAGCTGCTTATATATTAGGCATCAGGATCTATAGGGATAGATCGAGACGCTTAATAGGACTTCCACAAAGCACATACCTTGACAAAGTTCTGAAGAAGTTCAAAATGGACCAGTCAAAGAAAGGGTTCTTGCCTATGTTGCAAGGTGTGAAATTGAGTCAGACTCAAAGTCCGACCACGACAGAAGATAGAGAGAGAATGAAAGTCATTCCCTATGCCTCAGCCATAGGTTCTATAATGTATGCCATGCTATGTACCAGACCTGATGTGTGCCTTGCCATAAGTTTGGCAGGGAGGTACCAAAGAATATCCTGAACTACCTAAAAAGGACCAAGGATATGTTTCTCGTTTATGGAGGTGACGAAGAGCTCATCATAAAGGGTTACGTCGATGCTAGTTTCAACACAAATCTGGATGACTCTAAGTTGCAAACTGGATACGTATTTATATTGAATGGTGGAGCTGTCAGTTGGTGCAGCTCCATGCAAAGCGTGGTGGTGGGATCTACATGTGAAGCGGAGTACATAGCTACTTCGGAAGCAGCGCATGAAGGAGTTCATATCCGATCTGTGTGTAATACCCAATGCATCAGGTCCAATGACAATTTTTCTGACAACACTGGAGGAATTACCTTAGCCAAGGAGTCCAGGTTTCACAAGAGAACCAAACACATCAAGCGACGCTTCAACTCCATTAGTGAAAAGGTCAAGGATGGAGACATAGAAATTTGCAAAGTACATACATATCTGAATGTGGCAGACCCGTTGACTAAAACTCTTTCGCAGGCAAAACATGATCAGCACCAAGACTCCATGGTTGTCAGATTCATTACTATGTAATCTAGATTATTGACTCTAGTGCAAGTGGGAGACTGTTGGAAATATGCCCTAGAGGCAATAATAAAGTGGTTATTATTATATTTCCTTAATCATGATAAAGGTTTATTGTTCATGATATAATTGTATCGATCAGAAACTTAAATACATGTGTGAATACATAAACAAATACCAAGTCCCTAGTGAGTCTCTACTAGACTAGCTCATTGATCAAAAGATGGTTAAGGTTTCCTAACCAAACATGAGTTGTCATTTGATAACGGGATCACATCATTAGGAGAATGATGTGATGGACAAGACCCATCCGTTAGCATAGCATATGATCGTTTAGTTTTTGCTACTGCTTTCTTAATGTCAAATACATATTCCTTCGACCATGAGATCATGCAGCTCCTGGATACCAGAGGAATACCTTTTGTGCTATCAAATGTCACTTCGTTACTCGTGATCATAAAGGTGCTCTATAGGTATCTCCGAAGGTGTCTGTTGAGTTGGCGTGAATCAAGATTGGGATTTGTCACTCCATATGACGGAGAGGTATCTCTGAGCCCTCTTGGTAATACAGCATCACAAGAAGCTTGTATGGAAAGTGACTAAGGAGTTAGTTACAAGATAATGTATTATGGAACGAGTAAAGAGACTTGCCGGTAACGAGATTGAACTAGGTATGGAGATACGATGGAATCTCAGGCAAGTAACATACCGACAGACAAAGGGAACTACATATGTTGTCATAAATGTTCGACTGATAAAGATCTTCATAGAATATGTAGGAACCAATATGGGTATCCTGGTCCCGGTATTGGTTATTGACTGGAGAAGAATATCGGTCATGTCTATATCATTCTCGAATCCGTAGGGTCCACACACTTAATGTGCGTTGATGATATAGTATTATATGAGTTATGTATGTTGGTGACCGAATGTTGTTCAGAGTCCCTGATGAGATCACGGACATGACAAGGAGCTCCGAAATGGTCCGGATGTAAAGATTGTGTTGGTGCAATGATAGGCCCCTTATGTTTTGGAGTTTGCTGACATAAACAGTATGGGACTTATGTGTTTGCTAGTGCACACAAAGTAACAAGTCCCTGAAGTATCAAGGAGTTTGATACAAATGACGAAGATAAAACAGTATGGGACTTATGTGTTTGCTAGTGCACACAAAGTAACAAGTCCCTGAAGTATCAAGGAGTTTGATACAAATGACGAAGATAATCTCCCTGTGTGGCGCCGAAGGTTATCACCGAAGATGAAGCTAACAAGAGTGACCCCTAAGAATTGCTGAAGTTCAAGCAATTGGTTCGGTTTATGTTCGAAGGAAATGACTGTGCTCGAGGAAGAATGAAGACGAGATGAAGACGTAGCATTTGTTTCATTATTCTTCTTCTTTCATTGAGTCATAGGACCACCGTACTATTAAGAGGGGTGTAGCATTCGAAGCTCTGATTCTCTGATGCTAAACCCAAATCCTATGAAAGCTATGAGAGAAATCTCTTTGTGTTTGGAGCAAATACTTGCCAGCAAGAGACCGTGATCTTCTTCGCTACAAGAGATTTGTCTTAGACCGAGGAGTTAGCATTACTTGTTCCTCAGGTAATCTTACCGTTGCTCGAAAATCCGACCATTGTGAACGTGTCAGCTGGCCATTAGCTGGACCTCGTGTCCAAAATGGTCATTTCCCATCTGGGAAGGTTGCGGCTATAAATAGCCACCCCGCGCCGGGTCTGTCCGCTTGCTGCTTCATTTCATTCTGAGAAGATTGTTGAGCAACCCACTCTCTGAGAGATTTGAGTTTAAAATCCAACCAAAGAAAAACCCTAGAGCCGAAGAATTAGATAGTGGTTTAGCATCACTGGAATCTAAGTTTAGTACACTCTACCTATTACTCTTTAGAGCTGCAAACTCTCTAGATGGTTAGGTGTCAATTTCTTTAGAGACTAACAGTGATTGTGGTTTGATACGTCTCCAGCGTATCTATAATTTTTGATTGCTCCATGCTATATTATCTACTGTTTTGGACATTATTGGGCTTTATTATCCACTTTTATATTATTTTTGGGACTAACCTATTAACCGGAGGCCCAGCCCAGAATTGTTGTTTTTTGCCTGTTTTAGGGTCTCGAAGAAAAGGAATATCAAACGGAGTCCGAACAGAATGAAACCTTCGGGAAAGTGATTTTCTCACCGAATACAACTCAGGAGACTTGGACCCTACGTCAAGCCAACTAACAGGAGGCCATGAGGTAGGGGGCGCGCCTGCCCCCCAGGCGTGCCCTCCACCCTCGTGGGCCCCTTGTTGCTCCACCGACGTACTTCTTCCTCCTATATATATATATATATATATATATATATATATCCATGTACCCCCAAACGATCAGAACAGGAGCCAAAACCCTAATTCCACCGCCGTAACTTTCTGTATCCACGAGATCCCATCTTGGGGCCTGTTCCGGAGCTCTGCCGGAGGGGGCATCGATCACGGAGGGCTTCTACATCAACACCATAGCCTCTCCGATGAAGTGTGAGTAGTTTACTTCAGACCTACGGGTCCATAGTTAGTAGCTAGATGGCTTCTTCTCACTTTTTGGATGTCAATACAATGTTCACCCCCTCTCTTGTGGAGATCTATTCGATGTAATCTTCTTTTTGCGGTGTGTTTGTTGAGACCGATGAATTGTGGGTTTATGATCAAGTCTATCTATGAATAATATTTGAATCTTCTCTGAATTCTTTTATGTATGATTGGTTATCTTTGCAAGTCTCTTCAAATTATCAGTTTGGTTCGGCCTACTAGATTGATCTTTCTTGCAATGGGAGAAGTGCTTAGCTTTGGGTTCAATCTCGCGGTGTCCTTTCCTGGTGACAGTAAGGGCAGCAAGGCACGTATTGTATTGTTGCCATCGAGGATAACAGGATGGGGTTTTCTTCATATTGCATGAGTCTATCCCTCTACATCATGTCATCTTGCTTAAGGCGTTACTCTGTTTTTAACTTAATACTCTAGATGCATGCTGAATAGCGGTCGATGAGTGGAGTAATAGTAGTAGATGCAGGCAGGAGTCGGTCTACTTGTCTTGGACCTGATGCATATATACATGATCATACCTAGATATTCTCATAACTATGATCAATTCTGTCAATTGCTCAACAGTAATTTGTTCACCCACCGTAGAATACTTATGCTCTCGAGAGAAGCCACTAGTGAAACCTATGGCCCCCGGGTCTATCTTTATCATATTAATCTCCTACTACTTAGTGATTTCCTTTGCTATTTACTTTGCCTTTATTTTACTTTGCATCTTTATCATAAAAATACCAAAAATATTATCTTATCATATCTATCAGATCTCACTCTCGTAAGTGGCCCTATAGGGATTGACAACCCCTATTTGCATTGGTTGCGAGGATTTACTTGTTTGGTGCAGGTACGAGGGACTCGCGCGTAGCCTCCTACTGGATTGATACCTTGGTCCTCAAAAACTGAGGGAAATGCTTACGCTACTTTGCTGCATCATCCTTTCCTCTTCGGGGAAAACCAACGCAGTGCTAAAAGAGGTAGCATGGTTCTCGAAGAAGAAGTCTGTAAAGGTTCGGAGATCGCCTTCAAGTATCTACCACGAGTAATCAATGATACGTCTCCAACGTATCTATAATTTTTTATTGTTCCATGCTATTATATTATCTGTTTTGGATGTTAATGGGCTTTATTTTACACTTTTATATTATTTTTGGGACTAACCTATTAACCCAAGGCCCAGTGCAAATTGTTGTTTTTTTTGCATATTTTAGTGTTTCGCAGAAAAGGAATATCAAACGGAGTCCAAACGGAATGAAACCTTCGGGAGCGTGATTTTTGGAACAAACATGATCGAGAGGACTTGGAGTGGACGTCAAGCAACCAACGAGGTGGCCACGAGGTAGGGGGCGCGCCTACCCCCTGGGCGCGCCCTCCCCCCTCGTGGGCCCCTCGTGGCTCAACCGACCTACTTCTTCCTTTCCTCCTATATATGTTCACATACCCCGAAAACAGCCAGGAGCACCACGAAACCCTATTTCCACCACCGCAACCTTCTGTACCCAAGAGATCTCATCTTGGGGCCTTTTCCGGAGCTCCGCCGGAGGGGGCATTGATCACAAAGGGCCTCTACATCAACTCCATGGCCCCTCCGATGATGTGTGAGTAGTTTACTTCAGACCTTCGGGTCCATAGTTATTAGCTATATGGCTTCTTCTCTCTCTTTCGATCTCAATACAAAGTTCTCCTCGATCTTCTTGGGGATCTATTTGATGTAACTCTTTTTGCAGTGTGTTTGTCGAGATCCGATGAATTGTGGGTTTACGATCAAGTCTATCTATGAACAATATTTGATTCTTCTCTGAAATATTTTATGCATGATTGGTTATCTTTGCAAGTCTCTTCGAATTATCAGTTTGGTTTGGCCTACTAGATTGATCTTTCTTGCAATAGGAGAAGTGCTTAGCTTTGGGTTCAATCTTGCGGTGCTCGATCCCAGTGACAGAAAGGGAAACGACACGTATTGTATTGTTTCCATCGATGATAAAAAGATGAGGTTTATATCATATTGCTTGAGTTTATCCCTCTACGTCATGTCATCTAACATAAGGAGTTACTCTGTTCTTATGAACTTAATACTCTAGATGCATGTTGGATAGCGGTCGATGTGTGAAGCAATAGTAGTAGATGCAGGCAGGAGTCCGTTTAATTGTCACGGACGTGATGCCTATATACATGATCATGCCTAGATATTCTCATAATTATTCCCTTTTCTATCAATTGCTCGACAGTAATTTGTTCACCCACCGTAATACTTATGCTATCTTGAGATATGCCACTAGTGAAACCTATGGCCCCTGGGTCTATTTTCCATCATATAAGTTTCCAATCTATTTTACTTTGCAATCTTTACTTTCAATCTATATCATAAAAATACCAAAAATAATTATCTTATCATTATTATCTCTATCAGATCTCACTCTCGTAAGTGACTGTGAAGGTATTGACAACCCCTTTATCACGTTGGTTGTGAGGTTCTTATTTGTTTGTGTAGGTATGAGGGACTTGCGTGTGTCCTCCTACTGGATTGATACCTTGGTTCTCAAAAACTGAGGGAAATACTTACGCTACTTTGCTGCATCACCCTTTCCTCTTCAAGGGAAAACCAACGCAGTGCTCAAGAGGTAGCAATCAACATCGGTTGACAAATCAATTGTCGAGGAGAATAGGATGAAGAGTTTATCTTCCATGTTAAGTCACAGCCCCTCCAACTAGACGTAGTCCTTGTGTAGAAGGACGAATTGTCGAACAAATACCTTGTCGCCATCGAGCACCTTTGGTTACCTCTGTCACCCATGTTTACCTTCAATGCATTTTCTTTCGTATGATTTGCAATGATGCATGTCCTAGTTTCCTTTCGGTACTCTGTTTTTAGTTCACTATAGTTTGTTTTTCATTCATTCTGCTACTGGGTTCTGAGAGATTTAAGTTTTTCCCAAGAAAATTTAAAACTCCCATTCACCCTCTCTGGTAGACATACTTCGTTCCTACAATTGGTATCAGAGCGAGGTACTCCTTGACTCTGCTCATTTTAGTCTAACGACTTTGGAGTTTAAGTATGTCTTCAGTGAACTACAAATCACATCTCAAGATTCCCATATTCGATGGGATGGACTACCCCTTTTGGAAGGAGAAGATGAAGATCCGTCTCTGAGCAATAGATGATGATATGTGGAACGTGGTGCAGCTCAGGCTCACAAACGCTATTCCTCAAGCTCCTACTAACGAAGAAAAGAAGCTCATTCAGCTGGATGCTCGGGCCAAAGATGATATTGGCGGCCATTTCAATCGTGTGCAATTTCTTCGCTATTGCCAGTGTGAAACTGTGAAGGAATTGTGGGATGTCCTCGAGAAGATCAATGAAGGAGCCTCAACTCAGAAAGAAGCTCGAATTGATATTCTAGGAGTGAAATTCAATTGCTTCAAGCGCATTGGAAATGAAACCTGGCAGCAAACCTTTGACTGTGTCAGTGACATAGCAAATGAACTTCAAGGTCTCGGCGCCAAAGACATCACTGACCTTGAAGTTGTGAAGAAACTGCTTCGATCTCTTGACAGTTCATTCGACACCCTTGCCTTGATGATTCGTGAACGCACTGATTTCAAAACCCTCGACTCTGCTGATATCATGGAAAGACTGAATACCCAAGAGGAACGAGAAGAAGAGAAAAGAGATCTGTATGGCTCAACTCAACGCAAAAATTATGCTCTCAAGGTTGTGGCTGACTCTTCTTTGACGAAAATGTTGAAGAAGATTCAGATGATCTAGAAAGGCTCAGCAAAGATCTTGCACTGATCACGAAAAGATTCCAACGTTTCCATAAGAATAGCCAATTCCATAAAAGAAGTTCAAGAAACTCTGGGGGTTCAAAAACTTCATCAAAACCTGCTGGAGAATACACCTGCTTCAAGTGCAAAAAGCTGGGACACTTCATTTCGGACTGCCCTCTCAGGGAAGCTGAAATCCGTGCTAGTGGAAGATATGATTCGGGCAACTATCGAGGCAAAAGAAAGAGCAAGAATTATGACTCCAATGAAGAGATGAAAACAAAGAAATTCTTCAAGAAGAAGGACAACTCCACTTCCCAATCTTCGTCAAGATCTTCATCGAGTAACGCCTCCAAGTCCTCCTCCAACCGCAAGAATACTTCTCGCAAGGCCAAGGCGTACATCAGCAAGGAGATGGATTCTGAAGAAGAAGAATCATCTGGCTCCGAAGAAGCTGATGAATCCAACGAGGATTCAGAATCGGGCATGGCTGGCATAGCATGCACCTCCACTCCTGCGACAAACTTCTTCGGGAAACCGTCAAGCGACGATGAAACTCCTGCCCACTGCTTCATGGCCAAGGCCTCAAAATAAAAGGTACCCTCCAAACATCACAAGGTTCACTTTAGTGATCAATATTCTTCTGATGAGGATGACCATGCTAAGTTGATAAAAAATGCTAATATTCAACGCAAATCTCTTGATAAAATTGAGAAAACCCTCAAGAAATCTGAAGGGTCGTTGGTTGAGGAGATGGAGAAAAATTAGTCCTTGACCAAAGAGTATTCCACTCCCAAGTCACGAATGGATGAACTATCAACTCGTCATGATTTTCTCTCAGCTGACCACGAAAGATTGACCTATGATTACCTGAAAAGGAAAAAGGAACTCGAGATGCTGAGACAGGCTCATGAGGATTTGATCAGACAAAATTATCTTCTCACCCAACAACTTAAAGAGAAACATGAAGTGATTGAGCCACCATGTTTAAAATGCCTTGAACGAACCAATGCAGAATCAAATGCTGAATCATTTGTGAAAGCTAATCCCTCGATCGAGGAAAATGGTTCTGTTTCTGATGAAAATGCTAGGTTGAAGGATCTTCTTCAGACAGGAATGTTCAAATCTCTCAAAGGACATCAAACCCTTTGCTCTGTTGGTTTTAGTCTCCGTGTTTATTTGCTCTGGTTTATGAGATTATTGGTGTCACTTTATGTACTCTGATGTAAAACTTCTAATCTATGTTGTAATATTAATAACCTGTTTGTTGCACTAGTGTCTCTCGAAGCATTTATTTTGCAGGTGGAATTATTGGCAGAAGTTATGAATGATTGCACTATATACTCGGTGGATTATTTATCATCAGTGTGAATCATTACCTCGAATGATTGAAAAATCCTCCACATACTTCAATCAATTGTAGGAAATATTATTTCTTATCCTGAACCCTGCAGAAATCTAGGGGGAGTATATTTCATCATGGAGTCAAGTAACGCAAGTTCACTCTTGTTCGATTTACATTTCACTTATCTATCTTCACTTCGATGATTATCTATTTTGTCAACAACCGTCCAAAAAGGCGGAGATTGTTGGTGCAATGATAGGCCCCTTATGTTTTGGAGTCTGTTGACATAAACAGTATGGGACTTATGTGTTTGCTAGTGCACACAGAGTAACAGGTCCCTGAAGTATCGAGGAGTTTGATGCAAACGACGAAGATAATCTCCCTGCGTGGCAGCGAAGGTTATCACCGAAAATGAAGCTAACAAGAGTGGGCCCTAAAAATTGCTGAAGTTCAAGCAAATGGTTCAGTGTATGTTCGAAGGAAATGACTGTGCTCGAGGAAGAATGAAGACGAGATGAAGATGTGGTATTTGTTTCGTTATTCTTCTTCTTTCATTGAGTCATAGGACCATCGTACTATTAAGAGGGGTGTGGCATTCGAAGCTCTGATTCTCTAATGCTAAACCCAAATCCTATGAAAGTTGTGAGAGAAATCACTTTATGTTCCAAGAAAATACTTTCCAGCAAGAGAATGTGATCTTCTTCACTACGAGAGATTTGTCTCGGACCGAGGAGTTAGAGTTACTTGTTCCTCAAGTAATGTTACCGTTGCTCAAAAATCCGACCGTTGTGAACGTGGTCTTTGGTTGAACCTCGTGTCCAAAATGGTCATTTCCCATCTCGGAAGGCTGCGGCTATAAATAGCCACCCCGCGTTGGCTTTGTCCAGTGGCTACTCCATTTGATTCCGAGAAGATTGTTAAACAACCCACTCTTTGAGTGATTTGATTTTAAAATCCACCGAGAGAAAAACCATAGAGCTGAAGAATTAGATAGTGGTTTAGCATCACTGGAATCTAAGTTTAGTACGCTCCGCCTATTACTCTTCAGGGCTGCAAACTCTCTAGACGGTTAGGTACCAATTTCTTCAGAGACCAAGAGTGATTGTGGTTCTCGAAGAAGAAGTTTGTAAAGGTTAGGAGATCGCCTTCAAGTATCTACCATGAGTAATCGGGAATGGTTAATGAATTGATTGTTGAGGTGAATAGGGTGAAGAGAGTTTTATCTTCGATGTTAAGTGACAGCCCCTCTGTCGGTGCAACAAACCCTGGGTCTGTTGCCTAGACTATGCACATGCACAGGAACAAGATTGAAGCACCAGCCCAAGTCAAAGTACCAAGAGACCAAGAGATTCAAAGGACCAACATGCATATAAGAGGAACCAAGACCAAGCTAGTGAAGCAGGATATCATCGAGAGAAAGGCCTCCCTTGCTGGGCATGCGAGCCCGGCAAGGGGAGAGGCCACGCTTAGAAGCGGACGACCAAGGCGTCCCGGCAGGGCCTGCCGGGACACACGGAGGCAAAACCACCTCACCAACCACTCCACTGCAACCCACGTCGTCGATCAATGTGGTGTCAAGCCGTAGAATGACTAAGTGGCAGCTATTCGCCACATGGCAGCCATTCCCTATAGGAGAAACCCACAGATGACACTCGTCCTGCGACGTGTCAAGCAAGCAGGCGTGAAGCTAGCAAGATTGCCCGGCAAGCCATGCCGGGCAACCAACGATGTGAAGTTGAGTGGTGCATTTAATGCGCCCTGTCAGCCCACAGAGTTAGGTATGATGGCACTGTTTGCTATCTTATCAGTGCATAATGACTACTTTGCCATTGTGGTAACCCCTTGATCTATAAAAGGAGGCCCGTGGCAACCTTAGACGAGGTTAGAAGGTTGGATAACTCACACCCTGATACGCGCGTAGTCGCTGCTGCCTTGAGGCAACCCTTGCCGAGCAAGTGTACTACTCTCCACCACCACCTTTCCACCATCAACCCACCAAAGCAGGAGTAGGGTTTAATGCCTCACGGCAGCCTGAACCTGGTTAGAACTGCTTGCGTGATCTCTGTCGTGCTGCCCCACGCTGTCTGCTCTTTGTGAAATGCAACGCCCCCTGCCGAACCAACAAG
Source organism: Triticum urartu (assembly GCF_056163025.1). Lineage (NCBI taxonomy): Eukaryota > Viridiplantae > Streptophyta > Magnoliopsida > Poales > Poaceae > Triticum > Triticum urartu. The sequence continues at coordinate 405,325,532 of NC_141874.1, forward strand.
GGACCTCCAGGTCCCATAGGTGGTCCTGGTTTCCCGCGACATCTTTGGCATGCCAGGTAGGACGCTCACTTGTGCGAACCTGAAGGCGTGGGCAGCGCGTCATCTTCGTCACCATCTTCATCGTTGACGGCGCCATCGACCATGGCGCCCAAGAAGAAACCCGGTCCTTTGGCTCACCCATCTACCTCGAAGGCTCCGCCACCTGCGCCCTGCAATGTTGCGGGAGGTGCGGAGACACGCGAGGACGCAGACGGTACTGGGGATGTGGTCGGAGCAGGTGGCACCGTCACCACTTCCCCCGCAGCCGACGCAGGAGCCGGAGGTACCGGAGGAGAGCAGCATCAGCAACACCCCGACGGCCATGCTCCACAAGGTACGGGCGAAGGGGCTACTCCATTTGTGCCACTTTCCCCCACCGACGGGCACAACCGTAGCAACGGCGCTCGGACCAGGGCGAATTGCCGCCCTCCGGCCGCTCCCACCATGGGTACGGTCGCAGTACGTGCACCTCCCCCGGAACGGGTCGACCAAGCCGCTACACCCCATGGAGCCGATGGCCCTCGAGTGCCATCGCCGCACCACATCCAGGTGGTCGCCCCGCAGCACCAACGGGGGCGCAGTGCGGCCGCCGTTGGCACCATCAGGAGCCGAGGGATGGTACGATCAACTTCATCATCACCCTTGCCAAGTACAGCTTTGGAGGCTATGGCCCGGCCTCAACTACTGCTGAGATTTCCCCCAGCGGCCGACAAGATGGACGAATGGCGTGCCACCATCCAAAATATGCTCGGTTTCGCCGAAGCTGGGGGCTCGAGACGAGCTGGCCCGCCGCGGCCTCCCCAAGCGACAACAACGGCTCATGATGCTGACCGTAGGAAAGGGGCCATCCCCACGGTGTAGTCCCTGCCATGGCAGCCACCGCGCGTGCGACAGAATTAGGACCCTGACATTGTCTCGATGGCCTCCTTTGACCCTTGAGCACGTCCAGGCCAAGGACAAGCCCCGGAGGACAGGTGGAGAGGAGACATGCGCGTTGTCGTCAAGCAACGCCGCGATGACCTCCGCCAGACCGACGGGTGTGATGGCCTCGACGTCGACGAGCCCGCGCTCAGTATTGGTGGGTGCCTACCTTTCGAGGTTGGCTGCCCTGCCTTTACTCGTGAGTTGCGGCAAGTCTGTTGGCCGTCTGTTTGTGTGTTCAAGCTAGAGATACCTGAGAAGTACGATGGGAGGTTGAACCCAATAGAGTTCCTGAGCATCTACACCATCGTTGTTCAGGTTCCGGGGGAAGAGATGAGAAGTTGTTCGCCAACTACTTCCCTTTGTCCCTCAAGTCCAATGTGAGGTCTTGGCTGATGCACCTACCGGAGAACTCAATTTCGTCATGGGCTGACCTATGCCATGAGTTCATTTGCACCTTCACTGGCAGTCATCAAGAACCCGGCAGGCCCAGCGACTTGCAGCTTCTGCAGCAGGAGGAAGGAGAACCCCTCTGTAAGTATTTACAGAGATTCAACAAAGTTCATAGAAATATTCCAAATATCCATCCAGCAGCCGTAATAGCTTCCTTCCAGTCCAATGTGCGCAACCGCCGGATTCGTTCCAAGATGAACTTGCGGTTGCCCAAGACTATGAAGGAGCTTACACGTTGGTGGATAAGTGTGCTCGGATGGAGGAGGGAAGGAAGTTGCCTAGAGCGGAAGATTGCACAAATGTTGATTCAGAGGATGAGGATGAATCAACTAGTCAGAAGAAGAGCAAGAAGTGCAGTAAGGAGCAGAGTGTAACATCCCAATTTTCAATTTGGATGTTATTTAGATCATTCATATGCATTCATCATTTGAGCATTTTTAGAATTCGTTTTATTTGAATTTTGATCCTAGAAACCTTAAGCAACTCAAGGACCAATTGAGAGAGTTGGAGGTTTTTCTCAAAAATCCATTTTTGAAATTTCAAAATTGGCAAATTGGATCAAAGAAATTTATTCAAAATATTTTTCCAATAATTTCAAATAAATAAAATAATGAGAGAAGATAATATGAATTCTTCAAAAATAGTAAAGAAATGTTGGAAATTTATTTTTGAATAAATATATATTTTATTTGGTTTTATTGCTTGTTTATTTATTTCATTGTACTAAAAAGTTTATTTTATTTTTAGGCATTTAGGTCCGGGAAAATGTTC